>NC_067250.2:213152164-213455195 GCF_019359855.2 Lolium perenne | reverse complement strand
CACCTAAGCTTCCTGAACCCCACGCGCTCAAGCATCGGCGCGTACGTTGCGTTCAGCTGCGCGCCGGGGAAGACGAAGTGGTCGAGCCAGAACAGGCCCCCGGGCCTCAGCACGCGGTAGACGTCGAACAGCGCGAACTCGAGCGCCATGCTGTCGCCGGGCACCATCCAGCCTGCCATCAGCTCCCCCGCCGCGTGCACGACGTCGAGCGTGCCGTCGAAGAAGGGCAGCCGGTGCGCCGGGCCGACGTGAATCGGCACGAGCCCTCTTGACGCGACGAAGCTGCCGAACGGCGCGCCGGCGTTGGTGGTCGCGGTCACCACGGTCACCCCGCGCTCGCTCATCCGCGCCGCGAACGTGCCGCCGCCGCCGCCCATGTCGAGCCCGATGCGCACCGTGCCCTTCGGCTTCGCGGCGAGCGCCTTCTCGACGGAGTAGACGAGCGCGCCGTCGTCGCGCGTCCAGAGGCCCTTCTCGCGGCGGCCGCGGAGGTCGAAGCCGAAGCCGAAGCCGTGGCTCGCCAGGCACGAGTAGTTCTTGCACGGGTGGTACGCGTCCCAGACGACGCTGGTGTCCGGCGGCATGGTCCACAGGCTCTTCGGCAGCGGCGCGGGTTCCACGTACCTCGCCGGAGATCGCGGCCGGCACCGTCGGCGCGGCAGCGGCTCGCAGCCCCCGCGCATGAGCAGGTGCTCGAGCGCCGCGTCGGACGGGCACTCGCCGCCGGGCTTGTAGTCCATGTACCGCTCCAGCTCGTCCTGGAAGCGGCCGCACGCGTGGCCCAGAGCCGCCTCGCCAGCCGCGGCAACGTTGCCGACGGCCAGCTTGAGCTCGCCGGCGAGCTCGCGCGCCCACCACCCAGTCGCCGCCTGCTTCTGTTGGTCGTCGCTGGCGCGCGCTGCCGTGACGACGTCGGCGAGGAGGGTCTGGAGGAGCAACGTGGCGGTGCCGAGGCGCGCGTGGAGGCCCGCGAGCTCGGCGCGGCTGGACTCGAGCGCGGAGCGCGTGGCGTTGAGGTCGGCGATGAGCGCTCCGGAGTCGTCCCAGATGCGCACGGTGCGCGGCTCGTAGCGGCGGATGAGCGAGGCGCCGGCGCCGGAGGAGAGGAGGATGGAGGTGGTGTTGGTGATCAGGAAAAGGATCAGCGTCACCGTGGTCGTGCTCCAGCACTGCCTCCTCTTGGGGTCGGGCTTCTTCCCCAACAGTTCGCGCTCCATTGATTGTCTCTTTCCCAACCAAACTGCTCGCGATGCAAATCTTGGTTTAGCTCGTTTTACGAGCATATAGCGTATTTGATAAACTAGGTAGAGCTGCTAGTGATAATTTAGAGTGGAGGGTCGATGGAGCTTGATTGATTTGCGTAGGATGTGGAAAGGAGGGGCAGCATGCATGCAAGAAGCTTGCAGATCCATTCACCATTAATGAACGTTGATGTTGCTTAGTTCGCACTGAATTTGGCGCCAAGTGCGAGGAGGGGATCCAGTTCTTCGTTGCCTACTCTACAAGTAGGGTTGAAAATGAAAGGGAAAATTTCCGTTCGTTTTCGAAGAAAAAGAAAATGGAGGGCCAAATACGAAAAAGGAAGCGGCATTTTGAGGAATCAAAATGGAAACGGTAAAAGCATAAACGGAAACGGAAAATAAAACGAGGGAGCCCTTTCCGACGGAAACGGAAACGGCAGAGGAAATTCCGGAAAAATAAATATGAAAAATTTCCGTAGAAAGGACCGTGCATTTAGCAGACCTACATTTACACATGAAACCAGGCTTGTCCACGTATCAAGTCCACTAAGTACTCTAACCGTAATCACTCTGTATAATTGCGTGCATGCAACTGTTAAACTATATGAGTTATTACTTTATTTGAATTGCCGCTTGTCGAAGTTAAGTGTTATATCTTATTTTATTGTCTTTTTTTATGTGTGTATTTTGGTCTACAAACAAAGGTATCACGTCACATTTTCGTTTTCGTAACGTATCCGCTACGTATCCGTTCTATTTTCATATCCGATGATTTCCGTTTTCGTATTCGTTTCCGGGGATTCTGATTCCATTTTCGATTCCAACAAGATAGAGGGAAACAAAAACGATAAAGTATGTTTTCGTCCGTTTCCGTTTCGTTTTCAACCCTATCTACAAGGAATGGAGTATGATGTATATACACGTAGTAATACTCCATTCCTTCCTACTCCCTCCCTCCATTCCAAACTAAAGCATCCCAACTTCTTAGATATGGATATATTTACGATTAAAATACATCTAAACAAATCTGTATTTAGATTGCATGGAGTTTTTTACTTTCCAGAAAAGTATAAAAGAGATGTGTTGTATCATTTCTAAAATAGGATGTGATACGCATATAAATACATATCATTCAAATAATAAATTTCATCAATATATTATATTACTTATGAATTGTTTAGGTCCACTACACATTTATAAAAGAGTAGACAAGTGAAACCATGAACCCCATCCACTTTTTATTATAAGAAACACCTTTCCAACACAATTATCATCCTTTATATTTTCTATAATTATTAATTCTGAAAATACAAAAATACTTATACAATTAGAAAACGCAAACAAAAACCCCAAAAGATCTTTATCTTTTTTTTTTTACTTTCCTTGTCCAATCATAGTTTGTTTTACTTTATTTATTTGAGTTTTACTAATACGAAACCTTGTGCTTGACAACTATACGGTAGGGTTGGGGACATAAGATAAATACTTTGTTTTGTAGGTTGCTTAAAGAGGAGAAGCAAATGACATCTCTTGGCCAATCCCCGACAGTTTCATATAAACCATCGAGTGACCCTTGCGGGGAAAAGACGCTTGCTACAACACTTTGCACCTGGAGTCCCAACGAGTTGGTACACACGGATTTGTTCCCATCAGCGGTGCCCTCGGCTTATTATTCGGAGGCATGCCGAAAGCAACGTCGATGATGGCAAGGATATATTGTGGGCGCGAACTGGAAACACGGAGGATTTGAAGTGGCGGATGGGGGGATGGAGTGTCGGACGGGAAGCGGGATTAGTTGTAGGGTTGGATGGTGTGGCTGCTAGGCAGGACCCGCAGGTGAAATTCGACGTGGAGGGGTACGTTGGCACGCCTTCTTCACACCCCGTCTGTAGGGCCTGACATGGGAGTGCCGGCTATTCTATTGGGCTCCAAAAAACTCAGCTACTTTTGAAACACGCTTGTGTAGCATGAAAACAGTGTCGGACCTCGTAGAGCTATTGGGAACGCCGATGGAGATGCTCTTATACATAGACGTTGGTGGAGCAAAAGCTAGGGTTGGGGAGTCCGGGCGGCAGCGGGCACCGAAGGCAGCCACCACATCTTAGGGTTGCAAGGTCCGCGGAGATGGGCTAAGCCGCTGAGCAGGCGGGGCGAGCGATGAACTCTGTTTACGAAGTCTTCGAGGAGGGATTAGACTGAGGGACAGGGGCCAGCAGTAGATTGCAATGGATGTACTCCATGGCTTCTGCCCGAGATCGCACGGTCACAAACAAGTGCGCACGGTGGAGGCCTCACCATCCTCCGTTGGCAACATGCTTAATTCTTTAGTTTAATGTAGGCGTAGGCTACATATCGGCCCTCCGCCATCTTAGATTTTTCGACTTAACTCGGACCTTTGAGTTTACCAAAATACCCTTTATCAGTTTTTTTTTTGTTGAAAACGTGAGAAACTAAAAGTTCGGTTCATCTAACTTTTCGTCGCTGTCCAGTTTTTTTTTAAATCTTTATTATTACGTCCCTGCTGGCTGCTTCGGCTAACCGGGCCATGCGCTGGCCGATTTCAACCGCTCCATAAAGAAGACGGCCCAGTGAGAAGTTAGGACCTAGCGGCGGGCCGGGCCCTAAAAACTTGCAAGTAGACATGGGGCCCCACACCACATTCGAGGCCAGCGGTGGAGTAGCAGAAACCCTTTTCGTTTCCTGACCGACCAGGCGGTTCTCCGATCGTGCCGTACGCAGTGCGCCGCGTGCAGCATACGTCGTCTTGGTGGTCAACCGGCAAAGCAGGCCGGAGGCGGGGTCAATCGAGCCGGCACGGCAGTGCACATGGCGTACGTGCAAGTGGAGAGAAACAATTTAAGACGCATGGCGGCGCGGCTGGCCGGCCGCCGCGTGCACCGTCACCGCCGCTCCGGCCGGGCCGACCTCGCAGCCAGGCTCGCACCGCATGATTCAATCTCCTCGTAGCCTCGTACTGGCACGGTCATTTTGCACTCGGAAAATCAAACATACAGTACCTTCTGAACGTTGGGCTTGTTGGTCGCCGTCTGATCGACCTGACCTGCGCAGCTGCGCTGGAGAAGCCAGGGAGCCAGGGAGGAGGAAGAGGAATGAAGATGGAGGAAGGTGGCTGACCGGACATCGGCCCCGCTGGGAGACCGTTTTCTTCCGCCGTGACCGGAGACGCAAACCTGGCTCAAATATGCGTCTCGGATGCGTCTCGATCTGCGGACGCTGCGCGGATGCCGCAAAGTGTCCGCTCGCGTCTGGCGGACGTTACGTCGGGCCCGCCTGGCAACGACCCTGCATCGATGCGTTTTCTCAAACGCGCCAGCGACTGGCGCTGCTGCGTCGTTTCGGCAGTCTACGCCACGTTAATGGAGATGCCTCGGCTGTCGAGCGGTCGCAGCCTACCCCCGCCAACCACGTTAATGGCGACGACACGCGTCCCGCGGCCACCGCATGCCTCCGGCCTATATAAAGGGGGCGCGCGTTCTTCTTCCTCTCATCCACTCCTCCAAAGAAACTCTAGCCGTCACAAAGCTCGGCCGTAGCGCCGCCCAAGTGTTCCTGCGACATAGCCAGGCCCGCGAGGAAGTCCATGGCCGGTCCTGGTGGCCGGCGAGGCAGTCGAGGCCGCGGCTCTGGGCACCCCCGGGGCCGGGGCAGGGGCCGCCGTGGTGGAGCAGCTACGGCCCCACGCTCGCCGTCGCCTGCGCCCTCCTCGTCTTCGCAGAAGGACCGCTGCTTCGAGTTCCTCCTCCGCATCGACGACGACCCACTCGGCATCAAGCGTCTCCCGGACAAGTTCGTCGAGTTCGTCGATGGCGTCGAGCCGACGCATTTGCAGCTACGGGAGGCCAGCTGCAACTTCTGCCGCTAGACCGTGGAGGTCTTGTTCGACGGGCAGGACAAGATGTACCTGCACACGGGGTGGGACAAGTTCGCCTGCGACCTCGAGCTCGAGCGCGGCTGCCAACTCACCTTCCTCTACGAGGGTTATGGCGAGATGATCGTCAAGGTGTTCGACGACACGGCGTGCCGCAGGCACTACCACACCGGCGAATCCGGATCGGACACCGATAATTAGATCTTTAGAGTGTTCTTTCTTTGCAGCGAATATGGCTACGGGCCAGACGAAGCGAGTAGTCGAGGTTTCTGGATGTTCGTCCTCGAAAGAACCAACATGGCCACCGACACCAGCTGGATTTTCCAGTTTGGGTGACTGTGTGTGCCCTCGAATGTTCTTTCTTGGCAGCGAACATACGGAAATCAACACAACTGGTTTCCTCATTTTGCAATGTTTTATTTGTGTCCACCATGGTTCAAACTATGTATTAGTTTGTGTAAACCATGTTCCAAACTATGTATTAGCTTGCGTAAAATCATGTTCCAATATATAATATTTGGAACTATGTTTAAATGGAGAAGAGAAAAAAATAGAAATAAAAATGCGTCGCCCCGCTGGAGGCACCCCAGACGCAAACAGAGCGCGGATGAAAACAGTCATTTCAGCATCCGCGGTGCGACGCAAACGGACGCGCGCGGACAATAAAATACCTCACGCCGCTGGAGATTCCCTTAGGGTGAAAATTAAAGTTTCCGTCTAGAGCTAGACCGTAGAAATTCCGGCTTGCGCCGAAAAAGCAGCTGCCTGGATGTTAGGCAGGAAATAATCCGGCTAACATTGGTACGTCATTGTGCGCCCTGGGGGCGAATGCCGCAACTCACGTTGAAGGAGGTTGGCCGGAAGCGTGATACGCAAGACAATTTGGCTAGCGTTTTTTTTTAAGACCTGAAGCCCCAATTCCTCGAGAGGGAACCCCTCGGAGGTTCTCGCGATTATGGGCTGAACTTTGCCGGATTAGACCGCTCCAAGATCGGTTTTCTATATCTAGCAAATCCTATGAAAGTCGATGAAAAACGGAAGAAGAGACAAGCGTTCGAGGAGGCAAAAAGTAGATATATTGATATTTGACGATTGTGTGTCATCACACAACTACACACAAAATCACACAGACGATCATAAGCCCACTACAAATGATATACACATTGATCATATATAGTGGTAAGACGCCTACTTAAACCTGGAGCAGACTCCCTAGGCACACAAAAATGTTCAACATCCTCTTGAGGCCAACACTACAACCAGAACTTCACAAAAGCACAATTATGACCAAGCAGATAACAAGGACATCGCCGGCTTCAACCTTCATGGCGTGGATCCTCCCAAGGGCCCTGGCGATGCTTCTTGCAACTCCAGAGGCTCTCCACGGAGGCCGCCTTCCTGTACACCTGGACCTGCAAGCCGTCGTCCATGGAGGTGAAGACGAGCGTGTCACCGGCTTTAAGCCGTGCCTTACCGAGGAACTCGCTCCAACCCTTGATGAAGCCGACTCGCTCACCCTTCCATTGGAGCTGCACCTTGTATTCGCAGTAGTCGTCCATGTACAACGTCACCTTTACCGTCGGCTCACGGTTCTTCAGCTTGTACTTCTTAATGAGGGGCTGCTGCATGGCGGGTGGTATGGTCACAGCAAGGAGGTCCTGGTTCTTGTTCAATTTGAATTAAAACCACAACAAGAACTAGTAGAAAATCTCTCATCAGTACCGGTTCCAGAGGGGCTTTAGTACCGGTTGAGCAACCGGTATTAATTATCCGGCACTAAAGCCCCCCCCCCTTTCGTACCGGTTGCTTACGAACCGGTATAAAAGGCCCTCCACGTGGGCCACCAGGAGAGCTCAGGGCCAAGGAGCTTTGGTACCGGTTGGTAATACGAACCGGTACCAAAGGTTCCCACCCGCGTGGGAATTTGCCCAAATCTTCGCCGCGCAGAGAATTGGTTTTTTAGGGTTTTTGGAGGGGTTTAGGGATATCGGTTTGTTTCATATCGCGTCGATGCACCAGAAACGCGTTTGGGTTTAGGTAGTACATGAAGATCAAGATGATGCATAGCAAGTTGGTGCATATAATATAACACACATGTTATTGCATAAGATCGCAAATTAAGTAGCACTATGCATGAAGATCGATCTTCATGCATAGTGGTACTCTCCGAGGCGTACTCTATATATGTCTATTACATGTAGCATAGTGGTACTCTTCGAGTCAACTATATATGTAACATGTACATCTTCATTCATAGTGGTACTCTGCGAGTGGTGGTATGACGTCCCGAAGGAAAAATCCCGCCAATTCCTCGCCTATTGCTATGAAGCGGTCATCGATTGAGAGCTTGTTCCGCTTTCTTGCCAACTATAAAAGAATAAGATACAAATGAATACATGAAACAACTATTACTGAAACTCAGCACAACTTATGATAACAAAACAAATTTGTGAAGATTGTTTTTGTACCTCTTTATTTCTTTCATTATTCGTTCTCTCGTTGACAATTCTGCGGATGTACTCGCAAACGAAGAATCCACAGAGATCGGTCCCCGGAGGTTGTTGCGGGCATTTCTTTACAAGAATATAATTCAATCAAACAATAGTCAAGTATGATAATTAAAAGGTGTGTGGACCTAGGTAGTACTACTTACTTTCGCACGCCATCGCAGCTTCGGTGTCCATTCACGGGACGTATCTTCCTTGATGAAAGTTTGCCATACGCTGCTCGACAAAAGAAAATGCATAAAAGAGTCATCAATTAGTTCAAAGCAGGAAATTAACGAAACAAACAGATAAGAATTAAAATTACCTTCTGAGCATTAAAAAACAAGACACGTATAGATCCTTTTTTTTGCTTAGTGAGTCCAAGACTTCAACTTCTCCAATTTCCAAATTGATGACGAGAAGAATAAAGTGAAACCTACGCACGTTTCAATATGTAGTGTCATATATATAAGTCATTAGTTAAAATTTTGACATACGGTGAGCAAAATATAATGTGTTATAAGACAGTAAGACTCACTCGAAGTTGTAAGGCCAAAGTATTAGCTTTTTGTCACGTTGTCGCTTCAAAAACCTTAGCAAAGTCTGCGGTGTATCCTTGTTATAGAGGGGATTCTCTATGGTTTTAACATGCATTGTGTGCGGGTCGATGAACCCAATGTCTGTGATATCATCCCTTTTGCATTCGAGCATCTTCGATCTGCATAATATAGCGCACAAAAGATTATAATCTGCAGACAATGAACGACTTCTCAAATTAAATAAATAAATCACTTACAGACAATAGCAACTGATGATTGATTTGTCGAGGGCCCGGAGATTGTATAACTGAAAGAGTTCGGCGAAGTCAACGGTCACACAGTACTCCTGGAAGTAGTGCTCTTCCCTAACTCGCACCATGATAGTCTCGATCCCTTCCTTTGAGGCCTTAAGGTACCACGAATGCAAGTTACGCATACATGTTGGTACCTTCCTGAGATTCTCGACCAAATCTTTCCCTTGAACAAACTGATATGCTCGTTCAGCTAAGGCGTAATCAGTTGCGTCTTGTCGAGAACTTTGAACGGTCTTCCCGTCAAACACCTTGAGAGGGGCGACCGATTGAACGGGTTGTTGTCCGAGCTGGTAGACACTGTGTATCCCTTTTATCTCCCTGATACCCGATTGAACGGGTTTTGTCGCCTCGATCATCTTGTCATACGACCTTTCAATAGAACGCGCATAGTCAGATGGCGGCGATGGTACAGGGTCATATAGATTGTCAACGGTACGCACAACTTTTACCGGATCTAGTGTCTTCTCGAAAGGTATCTCTGGCACTTTCGGTGCAAACCATTTCTTCAACTCGGCCTGAACGGCCTCCGCGTTTTCCTCTGGAGTTTTTTCCCAAGGTAACTTCTCAGTAGGCGGCAGTTGTTTCTCCTTTCTAGCTTTCTTCCTAGGCGGCGTACCGTTCCGCAACGGACGCCGTCTTACGTCGCGAGGAGGATCTCGAGATGGTGGACTCACGCTGGGGTCCCTCTCGGTAGGTGTGGACTTGGCTGCTCACCAGGACCGCCACCGGAGGAGTCGATGGCATTTGCTGCTCATGTGTAGGAGTCGGTGGCCTTTGCAAAAGGACGACGTACTTCTTCGGCCATAGGGCGAAGCCGTGCTTGACATCGGCCAGTGTCCTCTCATCTTCACCTCTAGGAATATCAAGCTCCACTTTTTCAAAACCCGAAACAACTTCATCCACCCCGACACGAACACAACCAGGTGGAATGGGCATATGATGGTGCATTGCTCCATCTTCACTTGGGTACACATAGCCGACCGCCACCTTAACAGACGCGGTCCTGATTAACATATGTAGCTCGCAATCTGTCTTCTCCGTGACATAATCCACGGGGTAGCTTCCTCCACATCCGTCAAGATGCGAGGAACCGACATCGCTTCTTCGGCTGAGATGGGGCAGCATCGGCTTGTGGTTCTGTAGAAGCAGCGGCTGATCGGGTGCCCTCTCGATTTCTCTCAAGAGCCTCCACCCTAGTTAACAATTCCGTTACAATGTCGGCGTCCTTCTTCTTCTTTCGCGAACGGCTTCTATAAGTGTCGGCGCTGTCCGGCCACGCTTCCTTCATGGTGAGACCTGGGCGAGCTCGTACCCGTCCAACATGTTCAGGGTTCCCGTAGCGAGTGTCAGCTCGTCATTCTCTCGATCGAGAATGTACTCTCCCTTTCTGACCTTTTCAATTGCATGTACAAGCTTCGGTACAATTGCCTCAATTTTTTCCTTCCATTTTCCCTTCGCAACGATCAGCCCTGTCTTTGGGTCCAACCCTGCCCCATGAGCGAACAACCAGAACTTGGGCCCTTCTGCCAGTCCCATGTCTCAGGAGTGATTCCATGATCAATCAGTTTATTCTCAAACGCTGTCCACTTCGGAATGGCACTCTTGTAGCCACCTGACCCCAAATGATGCGGAAGTTTCTTCTTTGCAGCATTTTCGGTATTTTTCTTCGATCGGGACACAAAAGTAGACGATTTCTTATAATCCTTAAATGCGGCCCAGTGATCTTTTATCTTCACTAGATTATCATCGAATACTGGATCTTCATTCTTATATTTGTCCCATAAATTTTTCTTGAAGGTCTGGAATTGTATGGCCATCTTCTTCAATGTCCATTCCTTGACTTTATTCTTCTGGCCTTCCGTCATGTCTTCCGGTAGGCTGAACTTTGTCAGTAGCGTGTCCCAAAGAAATTTTTTCATCGTGTCGTTGACATAACTAGCACCACTCTCCGGGTTCTTCGGCTTATGCCACTCTTGAATGCTGATCGGTACATGGTCCCTAACAATAACTCCGGATTGACTTGTAAATTTGCGGCAAAACTCCTTGGGCTGCACTGGTTCACCATTATCCTAGAATGCCGTGAGGGCTAACCTGCCCTCGCCCTTTAGCACCCGCGTCGGGCCTCGTTTTGATCTAACAGACTTGCTCGATGATCCAGAAGGCTAAAAGAAAAAATTATTCGTTAATAAGTGCAATACAAATAAATGAATGCATCTAGGGATGAACATATAGACTAATTGATACATAGATATACACCTCGCCGGAGTTTGTGATGGACACTTCGTTGTCTCTTCTAATTTGTTCAGACTCAAGTCCCTCTTGAAATCATTCAGAAAGTCTTGGAAATCGTTGTCATCTCCATCGTCGGGTTCCGGACCACGGGCACTCTCATAGATCAATTTCTGCACCGCTTCTTCCCCCTCCTCATCTCGGACGAAGGTGCCGTCCTCCATACCTCAATGTCACTGCAAAATTAAGAAAGCAATTAGAAAACAATTCAAATGAAGAAAACAATAACCCTAACCCTAACACTCAGCGCTACTCGTCTCGCTCTTCTCTCTTTTTCTCGACCCTAACCCTAACACTCGGCGCTCCTCCTCTCGCAAGCTCACAGACGGCAACAACAACGGAGCGAGGCGACTATTTCTGCAACGAAGGACCTCCCATCTAGGCGGCCTGTATAGGAGAAAATGCCCTACACTGCTCATGTTACCTGCATTTTTCCCTATCAATCAACAACAAAATTACCAATATGTATAAACTCTTTCCGTGCGCGAGGCGGTGCGAGGCGGCGTGATTGGGGGCTACTTGCAGCGTGTGCGGCGGCCGGGCAGCGTGCTTGGGGGCGGCGAGCGCGAGGGCAGCCTCCCGTGCGCGACGTGATTGGAGGCGACCTGCTTGGGGGCGGCGTGCGCGGTGGGGTGGCCTGCCAGCGTGCGGCGGCCAGGCAGGGAGGCGCGCGGCGGCCAGGCATGGGAGGCGCGCGGCGGCCAGGCATGGGAGGGGCGCGCGGCGGCCAGGCAGGGGAGGAGCGCGCGGCGGCCAGGCATGGGAAGGAGCGCGGCGGCCAGGGCATGGGAGAGCGCACGGCGGCCGGGCAGGATCGAGCGCGCGGCGGCCAGGCATTTCGTCGAACGGCTTGCCCGCGTGCGTGAGGGAGGGCGCGCGCGCTCGCCGGCAGTCGACGCGCGCGCGGCTCCTCCCGGCGAGCGCGGCGGCGAGGGAGGCGAGGCGAGGGAGGGCGGCGAGGGAGGGCAGCGAGGATCAGGAGCTCACCTCGGGTTGGCGCCGGCCGTTGTGGCGCGTGAGGCGCTGCCGGCCGGAGGAGGGGACGCCGGCGTTGTGGCGCGGGAGGCGCGGGAGGGAGGCGAGGCGAGGGGGAGCGGCGGGTGACGATGGCGTGGTCTGGCGACGGCGAGGGGGAGTGGTCTGGCGACGGCGTGGTCTGGCGACGGCGGACAGCGCGGCGTGGTCTGCGACGGCGAGAGGCTTCTGGCGCGCGGCAAGTGTGTTGATTTGGGAAATTTTTCCCCGCGCGGCTAAGTGTGAAGCTTTCGTACCGGTTGGTGGTACCAACCGGTACCAAAGGTTTTTTGTTTTGTTTTTTGTTTTTCTTTTTCTGTTTTCTTTTCTTTTGCTGTTTCTTTTCTTTTTCTTTTCTATTTCTGTTTCTTTTCTTTTTCTGTTTCTTTTTCTGTTTCTTTGCTGTTTCTTTTCTTTTCTTTTCTGTTTCTGTTTCTTTTCTTTTTCTGTTTCTTTTTCTGTTTCTTTGCTGTTTCTTTGCTGTTTCTTTTCTGTTTCTTTTCTTTTTTTATTTTATTTTATTTTTATTTTCTTTTCTATTTCTTTTCTATTTCTTTTTTCTGTTGCTTTTCTATTTATTTTCTTTTCTGTTTCTTTTCTATTTATTTTTTCTATTGCTTTTCTATTTATTTTCTTTTCTATTTATTGTTTCTATTTCTTTCTTTACACTCCCGCCACGACGCCGTTCGCGCGGGAAAGTTTCCCGCCTCGACGTCGCGCGGGAAACTTTCCCGCCACGACACCGCGCGTGGGAGAAAAAAGGCGAGAAAGAAAGGGCGGGAATAAAATTTTATTACGATTGAACTCGAATTAAAAGTACATAGCTTAACTGAAAATTAAAGATACATGGCCAAATTCTACTGTTGGAGTCATTCAGTCATACTCGTGCCTAGCCCTGTAGTAGTCGCCACTGTAGTCATCGTAGTCGCTGTCATCATCGTCGCTGGCATCGGGGTCGCGGTACTCTCCGGTCGGCGGGTGAGCACGCGTGGGCTGGGACTGAGGGTAGCGCAGGCGGGGGCCACGGTAGGCCATGACGCCCTGGAGAGTCCGGCCGCGCCACCACAGCCGACGGCCGGCCTCGTTGAAGTTCGAAGGAGGCGAACCGCCCTCCTCATGCCTGGAAAGCGCCCTCTCACGCCGATTGATGAAGAAGCTTTCCCAAGTCGGGCTGTAGTCGGGATGCCACTGGGGATTCCTCCGCTGCTCTGGCGTGAGCTCGAAGTAGTAGTGGTTCGTGATGGCCATCTCGCGCGCCACACCTAGAGGGACTGGAGGGACCGGTACACCTCCGACGCTTAGCAACCAGCCGGTCGGGACGCGGTAGCCCGGCGGGCAGGGGTAGTTCGAGGCGCAAAGCGCCTCCGCCTCCCGGGGGGTTAGAGATGCGATGGAAGCCATGGGAGAGAATGATGAGGTTTGCAGATATGAGTCTAGATGTGATATGTAAATGGTGGCCAAGCCTACATATATATAGTGAAAAAATGGCGGGAAGACAAAGGCGGGAACCGGTGGAAAGCGTGGGAAGAAAATAGGCGGGAAGACAGAGGCAAACCTTTAGTACCGGTTGGTGGGTGCAACCGGTACTAAAGCTGTCGGCAGGATAAGGACGCCCTGCTCGATGAGATAAAGTATGTAGCGCACGACGCCCTGTCGGTGGGATAAGGACGCGTGGGTAACCTTTAGTACCGGTTGGTGGGTGCAACCGGTACTAAAGCTGTCGGCAGGATAAGGACGCACTGCTCGATGAGATAAAGTATGTAGCGCACGACGCCCTGTCGGTGGGATAAGGACGCGTGGGTAACCTTTAGTACCGGTTCGTGTCTGCAACCGGTACTAAAGCTGTCGGCAGGATAAGGACGCTCTGCCTATAAAAGGAGCATCGATACACCATGGGAAGCAGCTCAACAAGCCAACATGGATGGAGAGTTTCATCACCATGGATGGAGGAAAGGGTTGGGAAATCTCCCGTGGCGGAACTTGTCGAAGATGCCCTTGGTGCACACGCCCTATGGCATCTTCGGAAGTTCCGCCTCGGAAAAATTTCCCTGCAAGCCCGTGGAAGACTCCATCTCCTCTAACAATGTTGGGGAAAGGGTTGGGAAATCTCCCGTGGCGGAACTTGTCGAAGATGCCCTTGGTGCACACGCCATATGGCATCTTCGGAAGTTCCGCCTCGGAATTTTTTTCCTGCAAGCCCGTGGAAGACTCCATCTCCTCTAACAATGTTGCGGAAAGGGTTGGGAAATCTCCCGTGGCGGAACTTCTCGAATATGCCCTTGGTGCACATGCCCTATATATGGCATATTCGGAAGTTCCGCCTCGGAAAAATTTCCCTGCAAGCCCGTGACTTAACTAGTAAAACAAGCCAACCATCTCCATTGTTAATATCTTACATACAGTAACATCATTACACAAAAGTGATTTCCATATTGAGATACACAAGTTATACTCCATCTCCTCTAGTCTTGAGTTTTCTTCGCCCGTTTCCCTTTCTTCTTCTTGCGACGCAACCATGGACAATCTTCATTGTTTAAGATGATGCTTGGGTCAATTTTTACCTTGAAGGGTGGAATATCGTCAAACTTATTATAATCTTCGACATGTCTGTCTTGTCCTCTACTCCCACGATGTTTCTTTTTCTGAAAGAACTATGTGCCGCTTTGGCTCATCGTATGATGTGTCCTCTTGCCTTTCTTTTCTTTTTTTCGGTTTGCTAGACATATCCTTCACATAAAAAACCTGAGCCACTTCACTGGCTAGGACGAATGGTTCGGTGTCGTACCCAAGATTCTTGAAATCCACTGTAGTCATTCCGTACTGCGGGTCTACCTGTACCCCGTCTTTCAGGTTGAACCATTTACACCGGAACAAAGGGACCTTGAAATTAGGTCCATAGTCAAGTTCCCATATCTCCTCTATGTACCCATAATATGTGACCTTGTTCCCATTGCCATCTTCTGCATCAAAGCGGACACCACTGTTTTGGTTGGTGCTCTTTTTGTCTTGGGCGAAAGTGTAAAATGTGTTCCCATTAATCTCGTACCCTTGAAAAGTCGATATAGTAGAAGATGGTTGCTTGGCCAACAAGTACAGCTGCTCGTCATCGGTGACATTCATGAGACGTGTTTGCAACCAACCGCCGAAAGTCTTCATGTGTTCTCCATCAATCCAATCTTCACGTTGCTCCGGGTATTTAGAGCGTAAGATCTCCTTGTGTTCCTCTTTGTACGGAGCCACCAAGATGGAATTATGTAGAACTGTGTAGTGTGCTTGAGTGAAAGAATATCCGTCCATACACGTTGCTGATTTCTTTCCTAGCGTGCCTTTTCCACGCAGTCTCCCCTCATAGCGCGATTCAGGAACACCGATCGGCTTAAGGTCAGGAATAAAGTCAACACAAAACTCAATGACCTCCTCTGTTCCATAGCCCTTGGAGATGCTTCCTTCTGGCCTAGCACGGTTATGAACGTACTTCTTTAAGACTCCCATGAATCTCTCAAAGGGGAACATGTTGTGTAGAAATACAGGACCGAGAACGCCAATCTCTTGGACCAGGTGAACTAGGAGATGTGTCATAATATTGAAGAAGGATGGTGGGAACACCAACTCGAAGCTGACTAGACATTGGACCACATCCTTCTGTAAATTTTGTAGAGTAAGTGGATTGATCACCTTCTGAGAAATTGCATTGAGAAACGCACATAGCTTCACAATGGGTACTCGAACATTTTCTGGCAGAAGCCCCCTCAATGCAACCGGAAGTAATTGTGTCATAATCACGTGGCAGTCATGAGACTTTAGGTTTTGAAACTTTTTCTCCGACATGTTTATTATTCCCTTTATATTCGACGAGAAGCCAGACGGGACCTTGATGCTACTCAGGACTTCAAAAAGATCTCCTTCTCCTCTTTGGTAAGAGCATAGCTGGCAGGGACCTTGATACTTCTCCGGATTCAGGTTGTTTCCTTCGTGGATACTTTGCTGGTCTGCCGTGCATCCGGTGTATCTTTTGTCTTCCCATACACGCCCAAGAAGTTTAGCGAGGTTCACGCAAAGATTTTTCGTCACGTGCATCACGTCGATTGCAGAGTGAACCTCTAAGAATTTCCAGTAGGGTAGCTCCCAAAATATCGACTTCTTCTTCCACATGGGTACGTGTCCGTCAACATCATGCGGAACAGATTGTCCGCCGGGACCCTTTCCAAAGATCACTTTTAAATCCTTGACCATATCATATATAACTTCCCCATTAGGGCGGGTAGGCTTCGTTCAGTTATCTGCCTCACCTCCGAAATGCTTTCCTCTCTTTCTTACGTGATGTTGTTTTGGAAGAAATCGACGATGCCCAGGTACACATTCTTGTTTCCCAAATAATTACTATCAGTCTCACCTAAACAGTGTGTGCATGCATTGTATCCCTTGTTTGACTGCCCTGAAATGTTACCAAGAGCAGGCCAATCATTGATGGTTACAAATAACAACGCTCGTAGGTTAAATTCCTTTTGTTCGTGCTCATCCCACACAGGTACACCTTCGTCACGCCACAACTCTAAAAGTTCTTCAACCAATGGCCTCAGGTACACATCAATGTCGTTGCCGGGTTGCTTCGGGCCCTGGATGAGCACTGGCATCATAATGAACTTCCGCTTCATGCACAACCAAGGAGGAAGGTTATAGATACATAGAGTCACTGGCCAGGTGCTATGACTGGAGCTCTGCTCCCCGAAAGGATTAAAGCCATCTGTACTTAGACCAAATCTTAAGTTCCTTGCGTCATCTGAAAATGACTTGAACTCTCTGTCGATTTTTCTCCACTGCGACCCGTCAGCGGGGTGTCTCAGCATCACATCTTTCTTACGGTCCTCTTTGTGCCATCGCAACAACTTGGCATGCTCTTTGTTCTGGAACAAACGTTTCAACCGTGGTATTATAGGAGCATACCACATCACCTTCGCAGGAACCCTCTTCCTGGGGTGGACTCACCCTCAACATCGCCAGGGTCATCTCGCCTGATCTTATACCTCAATGCACTACATACCGGGCATGCATTCAAATTCTCGTACTCAGCGGTAGAGGATGCGATCATTGATGCATGCATGTATCTTCTGCACCTCTAATCCTAGAGGGCAGACAACCTTCTTTGCTTCGTACGTGCTAGAGGGCAACACGTTCTCCCCTGGAAGCATCTTCTTTATTATTTTTAGCAACTTTTCAAATCCCTTGTCAGAAGTACCATTCTCTGCCTTCCACTGCAGCAATTCCAGCGTGGTACCCAGCTTTTTCTGACCATTTTCGCAATTTGGGTACAACAGTTTGTTGTGATCCTCTAACATTTTCTCCAACTTCAACCTCTCCTTTTCATTTCCGCAGTTCATCTTCGCATCAAGAATGGCCCGACCCAAATCGTCATCCGGGTCATCAAAAATCGGCTCATCGAAAATGAGCTCTTCTTCAGCTTCGTATTCCCCCATTCTACTACCACCGTCTTCAGTGAATAAGGGATAGTTGTCACTATCCTCTTCTTCTTCGTTGTCTTCCAATATAACCCCTCTTTCTCCGTGCTTGGTCCAACAATTATAGCTGGGCATGAAACCATTCTCCAGCAGGTGGACGTGAAGGGTCTTCGAGGTAGAGTAATCCTTCATATTCTTACAGGAACTACATGGACAATACATGAAACCATTCGACCGCCTGTTTGCCTCAGCCACGTTGAGAAAATAATGCATGCCAGTAATGAACTCGGGATGGCACCGGTCACCGTACATCCATTGTCGACTCATCTGCATTTTATATGTATATCAAAAATCATTAAAATCACAACATCATGGATATATGAGTGACCAACTTAATTAATATTCAAGTTCATCACATAAAACTAATTGTTTTTTTATAAAAGAAGAGGGGCTCACCGAGGTGGTACCGTGCCGGCTAGGGGACGACGCTGGCGATCGACAGCGGTAAGGACGGGGATGATACTAATTAAAATCTATAAAACATACCATAATTTCAGCTCAAATTGCATATAAAAAAATAAAATTACTAACTTAGGCATTTCATCGAACACCTTGCTTGCACTACAAAAATAGTACGAGTTAAAACTACCAAAGAACTGAGCTAAATTAGGAACGCCGGAAGGAAGGATGATATTGCTAACCCTTGGATAGATGTATGCCGTTAATCTTGTTAAAATGGTGGAGAAAAATAAAAATTATTGGAGTGTGAGAGGTGCAAAATATTTGGAAATGTGAGGAGAAGTGAGAATGAGATATGCAGGGAGCTCGGGCGCTGCCGCGCGCTCATATATGGCACAGACCCTTTAGTACCGGTTCCTTACACGAACCGGTACTAAAGGTGCAACCCTGGCCCCACCACCGCCTGGAAATCGGGCCCAAACCCTTTAATACCGGTTCGTGTTACGAACCGGTCGTGTTACGAACCGGTATTAAAGGTCCATAACGAACCGGTATTTCCCACGCACGGAACCGGTATTAATGGCCCCTTTAGTACCGGTTCGTAAGGGAACCGGTACTAAAGGCTTAGATGGATGAGAAGTTTTCTACTAGTGAAGAATTTGGAACCGAGGGAGGAAAATTTTGAACTAAGCTGAACCCGTTTGCATATATACATATGTATGCATATTAATTAATATATATGGATATACACATAGTACTCCGTGTATGGTACATTTGTTTTCGTGAATGCATGATGCAGGGTGGATATGTAGGACTCACGTGTGCATGAAACTACTTCAAATTAGCTAGGTGATACACCAAGCTTCATCGCTCGATAACTCGAAGGTACTGCCGGGTATCAATTGGCCGGCCGGCTAAATGCAAAGAGGCGATAAGACTATGTGAGAGTGAGAGGTCTACAAAAAAAATAGAGAGAGTGAGAGAGTAGGCTGCGACAAGATCGGAGAGATCCATCAATGGTGGACGTACCGGGACCAATTGGAACCGTCTTCCTGATCGGTAGGGCATTCCTCACCTCCATGCATGCGCCATGTCGAGCTCATGCGGTGCCGCATTTATTACTTCCTTCCTCTCCTCCTCTTATTTTGCTTCTCTATTATACGATTCGATCTATCGATGGATCCCCTTGTGGTTGTGGACAAGGTCACCGAACTCACTAAATACAATGCATGCTTGACCTAGCTAGCTACTGTACGTCAGTACGTATGCTTTCTTCATTTTATGCTAGCCAATATCGGGGCTAGGGTTTTGGTCATCCTAATGTTAGTCATGACTGCTACCCTTTCCAGTTCACGATACATGGCACTGACATTACATCTTTAATTACTAATTTTATTGGAAGATACTTATGAAATATCACAAAACTGTTTACTGTGGAATACTTTCAAGACAATTTTTCACTAAGTTTTGCACTTCATTTTTTAAAGTATTATTATTCAAAGTGGTGTTTTTTGGGCAAAAAAGTATGAGAACTTGAATTATTTATTTGATATACAAAATGAAAACTTCTAGAGAAAAGTTAGAAGAAATCAAGATAGCTGGTGGATGACCGTAGAGGGAAACACGTTGATAAACGTTCAACACTAGCTGGTTGGGTAATTGATGGTGTCAAATGTTGCACGGTGCTAATTAAATTTGTGTTTATCTTTTCAAGTTTGATATCCAAAAGTGCTATTATCTTCGCAAGCCAATTTAAAATCTCAACAAAAAGGATGATTCTGATTGAGATGAAATGATTAATGAAATATAAGTACTTTGAACTATATTGCATTTGTGAAACTTGGTTGTAGTTAGTTTCACGATCAAATCAATAAAATTTTATAGCTAAAATGTTTATTCAATAGACAAATGCATGTGCAAACGTATTGGTATGTAAATATATTGACCAAACTCAATGGCATGGTAAATTAAGATAAGCCATAATTCTTATTCAAACAATCAATATAATAATGAAATTGTTGAACTGGTGTCTTTATCTTTGGCATCCACTAAATTACTTTTATTTCCATAAATTAGGCTAAAGGAATATGGAACATGCTAAAACATTGACGGCCACTAGTATGTCTTGTCGTATAGGTGTCCTGACATTATCATAAGCGAGTGGCGACTATTCTTGCCGTATGGTATATGCTTGAAGAATTCAATTCGAAAGGTGCATCATGTGGAAGAAGCAACAAGATTTTATCTTCCATTAATGCCTCTGGTCTAGCTAGTGGCTCCGGTGCAACTTTCTCAATGAACAAGATTAACTGGTGTTATTTCATTTTGCATGGTGAAATCATATTGCATGTAACTATATGCATTTTTTACACTTTCAAATGGATGTGACTACATGATATTGAGAGTCTCCTATATATGCTAATGGCTGAGCACAACCTTAATATTAGTGTACGGGCTAGTAAATCGTAGATTTTTAGCACACAGTACAATTTATACTTACACATCTACATTCAATAACAATGATGTAACAATTTGCAAGTGAATTTTATATTTATAAGTACTTCTAATTAAAGTTGTACTCTAAATTAACTAGATGCATTGCATCAATTACACGCATGTGGTTTACCAGTGCACGTCTGTAAAATACAACAACCCAAAGATGCATGCACCCTAGACATAAGTGTGGCAAAACCAATTCAGGATTGAACACGTAAAACAAACATCGAATGATACAGCTGAATTCCCTTTCATAGTATAGTTGTTGAGATTGAGTGAGATTACTGTACACCACCTTTATTTGATTCTTTCGTTCATGTAATTACGATTGCCATATGTGGAAGTTGTGGCACATTCTGTCTAAAAAATCAAATACTTTTATCCAAAGATGATCAAAGTAAGAAAATGATATGCTTTAATATGCAGTGCTGCATATGGTTGAAATGTTTTCAGTGATGATCCATTTTATTTCAATGTTTAACTTTATAAAGTGAATTCTGAAAATAATTGTTTCATTGCTCTCCAGACGACATGATGAGGTTTCGGACAAAATGATTTGTGTGCTACGTCAATCAAGTTCTCATGTGCATCAATTCATAGAAACTAGCTTCACCAAGAAGAAAAAAATTAAGGACTAATGTAGGAGGCTTATGTGAAAAGACTATTCAAGTGTACCTCTTTCAGGAACTCTTAGTATGAACTAGGCGGTGAAGCATACAAAATGTTCTGGCAACATCTTGTAGTCGTTGATGTAGCTTTTTCGAACAGCTACATTAACTGATTCGGTTCTACACATGCTTGGTTGTGCAAGGAGAAGTGTCAACTGTCACAGGTTCATAATGAGAGTCGAATCCATATATATGTTGATATCGCCACTCACCATGTACTAGCTGGAATATACGTACACTTCTCTTGCTTTTTTTTATGTTAGCTTTCTATATATAGGCATGGTCATCCCACATAGCTACATGATACATAACTTACGTGGTTTGCATGAATGACTCTAGCTATCCTTTACACTTTCGAGTTTGAGACGTATATATTGACATGACAAGTGAGGAAAAGGAAAAGGTGCAGAAAAGAAGCATATATATACGACCATAGTTAGAGAACTGTTCACAAGGGATGATATGATGCATTGGAAGCTCATGATTCCTTATGCCACATCAATGGACAATTGATACGTTGGGGGACATTAACTCGGAGTATAGTTATCTCAATATGTAGTCACGCACACATGCATGTGTAGGTGCAGTGTTGGTTCAAGTGGTAGCTAGGTTATACTATGCAGACACTGTGTATCAGTGACCAGTGCATGGTGACAACATGAAAAAGCTCATGCATGCAGATGGTGGTGCACCAGATTTGTGTAGGCTCCACGTGGTAGACAACTAAGACAAGCATATGTCATGAACACGTACTCTTTCAGGAAAAGACTATTCAAGTGTAGCTCTTTCAGGAACCTTCTTGAGTATATGAAGCTTCTCCTACCCTTTACTCGGACGAATTACTCTTCCGGTTGTATCGGTGCTTAATTAGTTATTGCATAATTAACGCATGTAATTAAGGTATTTGACACTGTGTGCGCCCATATATACCAGTCACTCATCATTGGTAGGTCATACATAGATCATAGAGAAAGGGGATCAGGTTGACGCCCGAGGACCGTTCTCCTAGCGTCGCCCCTTCCAGGCGACCGAGGGGGTTATACCCTAGCCCCCTCCGCTTCCAGCCACCCCTCCTCGTTGCCCACATAGGCTCTAACGGTCAAACACTAGTAGAAAAAGAGGCTTCCATACGCCCCCTTTAGTCCCCAAAATATTCGAACCGCGACTAAAGGGGTCTTTAGTCGCGGTTCGGGAGGCGACCCGCGACTGAAGGTCTGGGCCCAGCAGGCTCGGTCGACAGCTGGTGGACGGGAGGGGCTTTAGTCGCGGTTGGCCAGGCCAACCGGGACTAAAGGCCCATCCCTATAAATGCAGTTCAACACACTACACTTAGCCATTTGGTGCCACTTCCATTCACAAGGGGGTGGTGGATTTGCCTTTGGATCCTCTTATGCACACAAGGTGTTCGATGAAATGCCCGAGAGCATGAAACAAACATGATATGAAGTGTCCGAGCCACACTTGAGCTTTCTCATTTATTTTTTCTCCTCGATTACAGTTAGCAACTTGAACCTTTCATATGTCATTGATAAAATATGCATGTGTGTAGTTCATTGTTTAATTTCTATTATTTCTAACTAGTTAGTTTAACAAATGCATGATGGTTAATTATATACTTTATGTAATAATAATGCAGATGAATTGGCAATGGATGTACGGTAACTGACTCTCCAGCGAGTTCATTATGGGTTCGAAAGATTTCCTCGTAGTGGCTAATGCGAACAAGCAGGGGGGTTTTTATATATGTCCATGTGCTGCCTGTAAGAATCAGAAGGGTTACTCTTCCTCAAGAGACGTTCACGTGCACCTGCTTCGGCACGGTTTCATGTCAAGCTATAATTGTTGGACCAAGCATGGAGAAAGAGGGGTTAGAATGGAAGAAGATTAAGAAGGGGATTATATCGATGACAATTATCCTGATCATTTCGGTGATACTTTCATGGAGGATGCTGAAGGTGGGGAAGGTGAAGAAGAGGCACGTGATGAGCCCGCTGATGATCTTGGTCGGACCATTGCTGATGCACAGAGACGCTGCGAAATTGACAAGGAGAGGGAGAATTTGG
The DNA here is from genome assembly GCF_019359855.2 of Lolium perenne. Lineage (NCBI taxonomy): Eukaryota > Viridiplantae > Streptophyta > Magnoliopsida > Poales > Poaceae > Lolium > Lolium perenne. Next base: position 213,432,281 of record NC_067250.2, on the reverse strand, counting down.
ATCGCATGTTAGAGGATAAAAAAAATCACTGTACCCAAGATGCGATAATGGTCTGAAAAAGCAGGGCTGCACACTGGATTTACTGAAATGGAAGGCACATGAAGGTGTAGCTGACTTAGGATTTGAAAATTTGCTGAAAATGTTGAAGAATATGTTTCCAAAGAATAACGAGTTGCCCGCCAGTACATACGAAGCAAAGATGGTTGTCTGCACTCTAGGTTTAGAGGTTCAGAAGATACATGCATGCATCAACGACTGCACCTCTACCGCCGTGAATACGAGAATTTGAATGAATGCGCGGTATGCACTGCATTGCGTTATAAGATCAGAGTCGATGATCCTGTTGACGATGTTGAGGGACAGAAACCCAGGAAGAGGGTTCCTGGCAAGGTGATGTGGTATGTTCCTATAATACCACGGTTGAAATGTCTGTTCAGGAACAAAGAGCATGCCAAGTTGTTGCGATGGCACAAAGAGGACCGTAAGTCAGACGGGGAGTTGAGATACCCCGCTGATGGAACGCAATGGAGAAAGATCGACAGAAAGTTCAAAGATTTTGCAGCTGACGCAAGGAACATAAGATTTGGTCTAAGTATAGATGGCATGAATCCTTTTGGTGAGCAGAGCTCCAGCCATAGCACCTGGCCTGTGACTCTATGCATCTACATCCTTTCTCCTTGGTTGTGCATGAAGCGGAAGTTCATTATGATGACAGTGCTCATCCAAGGTCCGAAGCAACCCGGCAACGACATCGATGTATACCTAAGGCCATTAGTTGATGAACTTTTTACAGTTGTGGGGCAGACCTGGTGTACGTGTGTGGAATGAACACAAATAAGAGAAATTTGACCTACGAACGTTGCTTTTCGTAACCATCAATGATTGGCCTGCTCTTAGTAACCTTTCGGGACAGTAAAATAAGGGATACAATGCATGCACGCACTGCTTACATGAGACTGAAAGTATATATTTGGGTAATTGTAAGAAGAACGTGTACCTAGGGCATCGTCGATTTCTTCCCCGAAATCATAACGTAAGAAAGAAAGGCAAGCATTACAACGGCAAGTCAGATCACCGGCCGAAGCCTGCGGAACGTACTGGTGCTGAGATATTTGATATGGTCAAGGATTTGAAAGTCATCTTTGGAAAGGGTCCTGGCGGACAATCAGTTCCGCAGGGAGTTGATGGGCACGCACCCATGTGGAAGAAGAAATCTATATGTTGGGAGCTAGAATATTGGAAATTCCTAGATGTCCGCTCCGCAATCGACGTGATGCATGTTACGAAGAATATTTGCGTGAGCCTGCTAAGATTCTTGGGCGTGTATGGGAAGACAAATGATACAAAGGAAGCACGGCAGGACCAACAACGTTTGAAAGACCAGATGACCGGCATCTAGAATGGTTTCAAGGTCGTGCCAGCTACGCTCTTACCAAAGAAGAGAAGGTCATCTTTTTTGAATGCATGAGCAGTATGAAGGTCCCGTCTGGCTTCTCGTCGAATATAAAGGAAATAATAAATATGGCGGACAAAAGTTCCAAAACCTAAAGTCTCACGACTGCCACGTGATTGTGACGCAATTGCTTCCGATTGCTTTGAGGGGGCTCCTACCGGAAAATGTTCGAGTAGCCATTGTGAAGCTATGTGCATTCCTCAATGCAATCTCTCAGAAGGTAATCAATCCAGAAGATCTACCACGGTTACAAAAAGATGTGGTCCAATGTCTTGTCAGTTTCGAGTTGGTGTTCTCACCATCCTTCTTCAATATAATGACGCACCTCCTGGTTCACCTAGTCGAAGAGATTTCCATTCTCGGTCCTGTATTTCTACACAATATATTCCCCTTTGAGAGGTTCATGAGAGTATTAAAGAAATATGTTCATAACCGTGCTAGGCCAGAAGGAAGCATTGATAAGGGCTATGGAAATGAGGAGGTAATTGAGTTTGGTGTTGACTATGTTCCTGACCTTAAGCCGATTGGTCTTCCTCAATCGCGGCACGAGGGAAGACTAAGTGGAAAAGGCACGATCGGAAGGAAATTAACGATATGTATGGACGACCATTCTATGACTGAAGCACACCACACAGTTCTGCAAAATTCCAGCTTGGTGGCTCCGTACTTCGAGGAACACAAGAATATTTTACGCTCGGACAACCCGGGGAAGCCTGAATCCTGGATTAGAAAGTCCCACATGGATACTTTTAGCGCTTGGTTGCGAAAACATTTAATGAATGACAATGATGTTGGAGATCAGCTGTACATGTTGGCCAAGACACCATCTTCGACTATAACGACTTTCCAAGGGTACGAGATAAATGAGAATACATTTTACACGATCGCCCAAGATAAAAAGAGCACCAACCAAAACAGTGGTGTCCGTTTTGATGCAGCAACTGAGAATCGGCAAAAGGTCACATATTATGGTTACATAGAAGAGATATGGGAACTTGACTATGGACCCTCCTTCAAGGTCCCTTTGTTCCGGTGCAAATGGTTCAAGCTAACAGGAGGTGGGGTAAAGGTGGACGAGCAATACGGAATGACAATGGTGGATTTCAACAATCTTGGTTACCTTGATGAACCATTCGTCCTAGCCAAAGATGTCACTTAGGTTTTCTATGTGAAGGACATGAGTAGCAAACCGAGGAAAATGAAAGATAAGAAAAAGAGTACATCATGCAATGATCCAAAGCGCCACATAGTTCTTTCAGGAAAAAGAAACATCGTGGGAGTGGAGGACAAGACAGACATGTCAGAAGATTATAATATGTTTGGGGAAATTCCGCCCTTCAAAGTGAACACTGACCCAAGCATTAGGTTAAATGATGAGGATGCTCCATGGTTATGGCATAATCGTAAGCAAGGGACACAAGGGAAGAAATGATGTGTAATAATTTATTGTAACAACCTTTGTTGAGAAAAAATTGTTCGAAATTTTGTATGGATCCTGTGAATTATACTATGTTCGATCTTCTATGTTCTACAAAAATGTGTAACATTTAGTCGAATTTCCAATAAAAAAATTCCATTTTCATTTTCTGTCGGTGGGATAAGGACGCATGTGTAACACGGGACAAAAGATGTTGCTAAGGTTTTCTATGTGAAAGACATAAGTAGAAAATGAGTACATCATGCGATGTTCCAAAGGCCTAGGAGTACATCTTCGAATGTTGGATTGATTTAGTCATACTCCTGCCCAGGCCTATAATATGCATACTTGTAGTCTTCGTAGTCGCCGCCATTGTACTGGTAGTCGTCGCCTTCTACGTTGCCACCGTCATCGTCGTTGCCGTTGCTGTCGTCGGGCGGCGCTCGTGGCTCGAACCTTGTCTGGTACTGAGGGTACCGCAGGCGGGGGATATTGCCGGCCGTGATGTAGTCCATGACGCTTTGTAGAGTCCGACCACCCCACCATAGCCGACGGCCGGCCTCGTGGAAGTTCCCAGGAGGCAGACCTTCCTCCTCATACCTGGCGAGCGCCCTCTCACGCCGATTGATGAAGAAGGCATCCCAATTCTGCTGGTTGTCGGGATGCCAGCGGGGATTCATCCGCTCCTCTGGCGTGAGGTCGAGGTAGTAGTGGTTCATGATGGCCGCCCTGCGTGCAGTACCCTGAGGGACGGGAGGGACCGGCACGCCTCCGGCGCTTAGGCTCCAGCAGGCGGGGACGCGGTAGCCCAGTGGACAAGGGTAGTTCGAGGCGCAAAGCTCCTCCACCTGCTGGTAGGTTAGAGTGGGTACGGTGGAAGCCATGAGAGAGTGATGAGAGATTGTAGAGATGTGATAATGCTGGCCTAGCCGGGCTACATATATAGAGTGAGAAATGGTGAGGAAAAATGTGGGCGGGAAGATAGTGGCGGGAAGAAATGTGGGCAGGAAGAAATGTGGGTGGGAAGACAGGAGGCGGGAAGAAGAGGAATCCAGAGGTGGTCATCTAACCTTTAGTCCCGGTTGGTGGGTGCAACCGGGACTAAAGGTGGTTTTTGTGTCATCTAACAAAACTGTCGGTGGGATAAGGACGTCTGGGTAAGCTTTAGTCCCGGTTGGTGGGTGCAACCGGGACTAAAGCTGTCGGCAGGATAAGGACGCGTGGGTGGACGCACTGCTCGATGAGATAAAGCATGTAGCGCACGACGCCCTATCGGAGGAACAAGACAAAGGAGAAGCGGCGCCATGCCTATAAAAGGAGCATCGATACGCCTTGGCAAGTGATGCGTGTGGTTGACACGTCCGTTGGGAACCCCAAGAGGAAGGTGTGATGCGCACATCGGCAAGTTTCCCTCAGTAAGAAACCAAGGTTTAATCGAACCAGTAGGAGTCAAGAAGCACGTTGAAGGTTGATGGCGGCGGGATGTAGTGCGGCGCAACACCAGAGATTCCGGCGCCAACGTGGAACCTGCACAACACAACCAAAGTACTTTGCCCCAACGAAACAGTGAGGTTGTCAATCTCACCCGCTTGCTGTAACAAAGGATTAGATGTATAGTGTGGATGATGATTGTTTGCAGAAAACAAGAGAAACGATGCAAGAGATTGTATTTCAGTATAGAGAATTGGACCGGGGTCCACAGTTCACTAGAGGTGTCTCTCCCATAAGATAAACAGCATGTTGGGTGAACAAATTACAGTTGGGCAATTGACAAATAAAGAGGGCATGACCATGCACATACATATTATGATGAGTATTGTGAGATTTAATTGGGCATTACGACAAAGTACATAGACCGCTATCCAGCATGCATCTATGCCTAAAAAGTCCACCTTCAGGTTATCATCCGAACCCCCTCCAGTATTAAGTTGCTAACAACAGACAATTGCATTAAGTATTGCGCGTAATGTAATCAGTGACTATATCCTCGAACATAGCACTAATGTTTTATCCCTAGTGGCAACAACACATCCATAATCTTAGAGATTTCTGTCACTTCCCCAGATTCACGGAGACATGAACCCACTATCGAGCATAAATACTCCCTCTTGGAGTTACAAGCATCTACTTGGCCAGAGCATCTACTAGTAACGGAGAGCATGCAAGATCATAAACAACACATAGGCATAACTTTGATAATCAACATAACAAGTATTCTCTATTCATCGGATCCCAACAAACGCAACATATAGAATTCTGAGATAGATGATCTTGATCATGTTAGGCAGCTCACAAGATCCGACAATGAAGCACAATGGGGAGAAGACAACCATCTAGCTACTGCTATGGACCCATAGTCCAGGGGTAGACTACTCACACATCACTCCGGAGGCGACCATGGCGGCGTAGAGTCCTCCGGGAGATGATTCCCCTCTCCGGCAGGGTGCCGAAGGCGATCTCCTGAATCCCCCGAGATGGGATTGGCGGCGGCGGCGTCTCTGGAAGGTTTTCCGTATCGTGGCTCTCGGTACTGGGGTTTTCGCGACGGAGGCTTTAAGTAGGCGGAAGGGAAGGTCAGGAGGCGGCACGAGGGGCCCACACCACAGGGCCGCGCGGCCAAGGGGGGGGGCCGCGCCGCCCTAGGGTGTGGCCACCTCGTGGCCCCACTTCGTCTCCTCTTCGGACTTCTGGAAGCTTCGTGGCAAAATAGGACCCTGGGCGTTGATTTCGTCCAATTCCGAGAATATTTCCTTACTAGGATTTCTGAAACCAAAAACAGCAATGACAAGAATCGGCACTTCGGCATCTTGTTAATAGGTTAGTTCCAGAAAATGCACGAATATGACATAAAGTGTGCATAAAACATGTAGATAACATCAATAATGTGGCATGGAACATAAGAAATTATCGATACGTTGGAGACGTATCAGCATCCCCAAGCTTAGTTCTGCTCGTCCCGAGCAGGTAAAACGATAACAGAGATAATTTCTGGAGTGACATGCCATCATAACCTTGATCATACTATTTGTAAAGCATATGTAGTGAACGCAGCGATCAAAACAATGTATATGACATGAGTAAACAAGTGAATCATAAAGCAAAGACTTTTCATGAATAGTACTTCAAGACAAGCATCAATAAGTCTTACATAAGAGTTAACTCATAAAGCAATAATTCATAGTAAAGGCATTGAAGCAACACAAAGGAAGATTAAGTTTCAGCGGTTGCTTTCAACTTGTAACATGTATATCTCATGGATATTGTCAACATAGAGTAATATAATAAATGCAATAAGCAAGTATGTAGGAATCAATGCACAGTTCACACAAGTGTTTGCTTCTTGAGGTGGAGAGAAATAGGTGAACTGACTCAACAATGAAAGTAAAAGAATGGTCCTCCATAGAGGAAAAGCATCGATTGCTATATTTGTGCTAGAGCTTTGATTTTGAAAACATGAAACAATTTTGTCAACGGTAGTAATAAAGCATATGTATCATGTAAATTATATCTTACAAGTTGCAAGCCTCATGCATAGTATACTAATAGTGCCCGCACCTTGTCCTAATTAGCTTGGACTACCGGATCATCACAATGCACATGTTTTAACCAAGTGTCACAAAGGGGTACCTCTATGCCGCCTGTACAAAGGTCTAAGGAGAAAGCTCGCATTGGATTTCTCGCTATTGATTATTCTCAACTTAGACATCCATACCGGGACAACATAGACAATAGATAATGGACTCCTCTTTTATGCATAAGCATGTAATCAACAATTAATAATTTTCTCATATGAGACTCAGGATATATGTCCAAAACTAAAACTTCCACCATGGATCATGGCTTTAGTTAGCGGCCCAATGCTCTTCTCTAACAATATGCATGCTTAACCATAAGGTGGTAGATCGCTCTTACTTCAGACAAGACGAACATGCATAGCAACTCACATGAAATTCAACAAAGAGTAGTTGATGGCGTCCCTAGTGAACATGGTTATCGCACAACAAGCAACTTAATAAGAGATAAAGTGCATAAGTACATATTCAATACCACAATAGTTTTTAAGCTATTTGTCCCATGAGCTATATATTGCAAAGGTGAATGATGGAATTTTAAAGGTAGCACTCAAGCAATTTACTTTGGAATGGCGGAAAATACCATGTAGTAGGTAGGTATGGTGGACACAAATGGCATAGTGGTTGGCTCAAGTATTTTGGATGCATGTGAGGTAATCCCTCTCGATACAAGGTTTAGGCTAGCAAGGCTTATTTGAAACAAACACAAGGATGAACTGGTGCAGCAAAACTCACATAAAAGACATATTGTAAACATTATAAGAATCTACACCGTCTTCCTTGTTGTTCAAACTCAATACTAGAAATTATCTAGACCTTAGAGAAACCAAATATGCAAACCAGATTTTAGCATGCTCTATGTATTTCTTCATTAATGGGTGCAAAGTATATGATGCAAGAGCTTAAACATGAGCACAAAAATTGCCAAGTATCACATTACCCAAGACATTTATAGCAATTACTACATGTATCATTTTCCAATTCCAACCATATAACAATTTAACGAAGAAGAAACTTCGCCATGAATACTATGAGTAGAAACTAAGGACATACTTGTCCATATGCTACAGCGGAGCGTGTCTCTCTCCCATAAAGTGAATGCTAGGATCCATTTTATTCAAACAAAACAAAAAAGAAAAACAAACCGACGCTCCAAGCAAAGCACATAAGATGTGATGGAATAAAAATATAGTTTCAGGGGAGGAACCTGATAATGTTGTCGATGAAGAAGGGGATGCCTTGGGCATCCCCAAGCTTAGACGCTTGAGTCTTCTTAGAATATGCAGGGGTGAACCACCGGGGCATCCCCAAGCTTAGAGCTTTCACTCTCCTTGATCATGTTGCATCATACTCCTCTCTTGATCCTTGAAAACTTCCTCCACACCAAACTTAGAACAACTCATTAGAGGGTTAGCGATAATAAAAATTAACATGTTCAGAGGTGACACAATCATTCTTAACACTTCTGGACATTGCACAAAGCTACTGGACATTAATGGATCAAAGAAATTCATCCAACATAGCAAAAGAGGCAATGCGAAATAAAAGGCAGAATCTGTCAAAACAGAACAGTTTGTATTGACGAATTTTATCGAGGCACCAGACTTGCTCAAATGAAAATGCTCAAATTGAATGAAAGTTGCGTACATATCTGAGGATCACTCACGTAAATTGGCATAATTTTCTGAGTTACCTACAGAGAAAACGGCCCAGATTCGTAACAGCAAAGAAATCTGTTTCTGCGCAGTAATTCAAATCTAGTATGAACTTTACTATCAACGACTTTACTTGGCACAATGAAACACTAAACTAAGATAAGGAGAGGTTGCTACAGTAGTAAACAACTTCCAAGACTCAAAATAAAAACAAAGTACTGTAGGTAAAAACATGGGTTGTCTCCCATAAGCGCTTTTCTTTAACGCCTTTCAGCTAGGCGCAGAAAGTGTATATCAAGTATTATCAAGAGACGAAGTGTCAACATCATAATTTGTTCTAATAATAGAATCAAAAGGTAACTTCATTCTCTTTCTAGGGAAGTGTTCCATACCTTTCTTGAGAGGAAATTGATATTTTATATTACCTTCCTTCATATCAATGATAGCACCAACAGTTCGAAGAAAAGGTCTTCCCAATATAATGGGACAAGATGCATTGCATTCAATATCCAAGACAACAAAATCAACGGGGACAAGGTTATTGTTAACGGTAATGCAAACATTATCAACTTTCCCCAAAGGTTTCTTTGTAGAATGATCAGCAAGATTAACATCCAAATAACAATTTTTTAGCGGTGGCAAGTCAAGCATATTATAAATTTTCTTAGGCATAACAGAAATACTTGCACCAAGATCACATAAAGCATTACAATCAAAATCTTTAACCTTCATCTTAATGATGGGCTCCCAACCATCCTCTAGCTTTTTAGGAATAGAGGCTTCGCGCTCTAGTTTCTCTTCTCTAGCTTTTATGAGAGCATTTGTAATATGTTGCGTAAAAGCCAAATTTATAGCACTAGCATTAGGACTTTTAGCAAGTTTTTACAAGAACTTTATAACTTCAGAGATGTGGCAATCATAAAAATTCAAACCATTATAATCTAAAGCAATGGGATCATCATCCCCAATGTTGGAAAAAATTTCAGCAGTTTTATCACAGGCAGTTTCAGCAGTTTTAGCAGTTTCGGGCAGTTTCTCGCGCTTTGCATTAGAAGTGGAAACATTGCTAACACCAATTCTTTTATTATTAATAGTAGGAGGTGCAGCAACATGTGTAGCATTAGTATTACTAGTGGTGGTAATAGTCCAAACTTTAGCTACATTCTTCTCTTTAGCTAGTTTTTCATTTTCTTCTCTATCCCACCTAGCACGCAATTTGGCCATTAATCTTATATTCTCATTAATTCTAACTTGGATGGCATTTGCTGTAGTAACAATTTTATTTTCAATATCCCTATTAGGCATAACTTTCGATTTCAAAAGATCTACATCAGCAGCAAGACTATCGACTTTAGAAGCAAGTATATCAATTTTCCCAAGCTTTTCTTCAACAGATTTGTTAAAGGCAGTTTGTGTACTAATAAATTCTTTAAGCATGGCTTCAAGTCCAGGGGGTGAACTCCTATTATTGTTGTAAGAATTCCCATAAGAATTAGCATAACCATTACCATTATTATAAGGATATGGCCTATAGTTATTACTAGAATTGTTCCGATAAGCATTGTTGTTGAAATTATTAATGAAATTCACATCAACATGTTCTTCTTGTGCAACCAATGAAGCTAATGGAACATTATTAGGATCAATATTAGTCCTATCATTCACAAGCATAGACATAATAGCATCAATCTTATCACTCAAGGAAGAGGTTTCTTCGACAGAATTTACCTTCTTACCTTGTGGAGCTCTTTCCGTGTGCCATTCAGAGTAGTTGATCATCATATTATCAAGAATCTTTGTTGCTTCACCAAGAGTGATGGACATAAAGGTACCTCCAGCAGCTGAATCCAATAAATTCCGTGAAGAAAAATTTAGTCCTGCATAGAAGGTTTGGATGATCATCCAAGTAGTCAGTCCATGGGTTGGGCAATTTTTAACCAGAGATTTCATTCTTTCCCATGCTTGTGCAACATGTTCAGTATCTAATTGTTTAAAATTCATTATGCTACTCCTCAAAGATATAATTTTAGCAGGGGGATAATATCTACCAATAAAAGCATCCTTGCATTTAGTCCATGAATCAATACTATTCTTAGGCAGAGATAGCAACCAATCTTTAGCTCATCCTCTTAATGAGAAAGGGAACAATTTTAATTTTATAATGTCACCATCTACATCTTTATATTTTTGCATTTCACATAGTTCAACAAAATTATTAAGATGGGCAGCAGCATCATCAGAACTAACACCAGAAAATTGCTCTCGCATAACAAGATTCAGTAAAGCAGGTTTAATTTCAAAGAATTCTGCTGTAGTAGCAGGTGGAGCAATAGGTGTGCATAAGAAATCATTATTATTTGTGGTTGTGAAGTCACACAACTTAGTATTTTCAGGGGTAGCTATTTTAGCAACAGTAAATAAAGCAAACTAGATAAAGTAAATGCAAGTAACTAATTTTTTTGTGTTTTCGATATAGCAAACAAGATAGCAAATAAAGTAAAACTAGCAACTAATTTTTTTGTATTTTGATTTAGTGCAGCAAACAAAGTAGTAAATAAAACTAAGCAAGACAAAAACAAAGTAAAGAGATTGGGAAGTGGAGACTCCCCTTGCAGCGTGTCTTGATCTCCCCGGCAACGGCGCCAGAAATTTGCTTGATGCGTGTGGTTGACACGTCCGTTGGGAACCCCAAGAGGAAGGTGTGATGCGCACAGCGGCAAGTTTCCCTCTGTAAGAAACCAAGGTTTAATCGAACCAGTAGGAGTCAAGAAGCACGTTGAAGGTTGATGGCGGCGGGATGTAGTGCGGCGCAACACCAGAGATTCCGGCGCCAACGTGGAACCTGCACAACACAACCAAAGTACTTTGCCCCAACGAAACAGTGAGGTTGTCAATCTCACCGGCTTGCTGTAACAAAAGATTAGATGTATAGTGTGGATGATGATTGTTTGCAGAAAACAGTAGAACAGTATTGCAGTAGATTGTATTTCAGTATAGAGAATTGGACCGGGGTCCACAGTTCACTAGAGGTGTCTCTCCCATAAGATAAACAGCATGTTGGGTGAACAAATTACAGTTGGGCAATTGACAAATAAAGAGGGCATGACCATGCACATACATATTATGATGAGTATTGTGAGATTTAATTGGGCATTACGACAAAGTACATAGACCGCTATCCAGCATGCATCTATGCCTAAAAAGTCCACCTTCAGGTTATCATCCGAACCCCCTCCAGTATTAAGTTGCTAACAACAGACAATTGCATTAAGTATTGCGCAATGTAATCAGTGACTATATCCTCGAACATAGCACTAATGTTTTATCCCTAGTGGCAACAGCACATCCATAATCTTAGAGATTTCTGTCACTTCCCCAGATTCACGGAGACATGAACCCACTATTGAGCATAAATACTCCCTCTTGGAGTTACAAGCATCTACTTGGCCGGAGCATCTACTAGTAACGGAGAGCATGCAAGATCATAAACAACACATAGGCATAACTTTGATAATCAACATAACAAGTATTCTCTATTCATCGGATCCCAACAAACGCAACATATAGAATTACAGATAGATGATCTTGATCATGTTAGGCAGCTCACAAGATCCGACAATGAAGCACAATGGGGAGAAGACAACCATCTAGCTACTGCTATGGACCCATAGTCCAGGGGTAGACTACTCACACATCACTCCGGAGGCGATGATACGTCTCCGACGTATCGATAATTTCTTATGTTCCATGCCACATTATTGATGTTATCTACATGTTTTATGCACACTTTATGTCATATTCGTGCATTTTCTGGAACTAACCTATTAACAAGATGCCGAAGTGCCAGTTGCTGTTTTCTGCTGTTTTTGGGTTCAGAAATCCTAGTAAGGAAATATTCTCGGAATTGGACGAAATCAAAGCCCAGGGGCCTATTTTTCCACGAAGCTTCCAGAAGTCCGAAGACGAAACGAAGAGGGGCCACGGGGTGGCCAAACCCTAGGGCGGCGCGGCCCCACCCCTGGCCGCGCCAGCCTATGGTCTGGGCCCCTCGCGCCGCCTCTTGACCTACCCTTCCGCCTACTTAAAGCCTCCGTGACGAAACCCCCAGTACCGAGAGCCACGATACGGAAAACCTTCCAGAGACGCCGCCGCCGCCGATCCCATCTCGGGGGATCCAGGAGATCGCCTCCGGCACCCTGCCGGAGAGGGGAATCATCTCCCGGAGGACTCTACGCCGCCATGGTCGCCTCCGGTGTGATGTGTGAGTAGTCTACCCCTGGACTATGGGTCCATAGCAGTAGCTAGATGGTTGTCTTCTCCCCATTGTGCTATCATTGTCGGATCTTGTGAGCTGCCTAACATGATCAAGATCATCTATCTGTAATTCTATATGTTGCGTTTGTTGGGATCCGATGAATAGAGAATACTTGTTATGTTGATTATCAAAGTTATATCTACGTGTTGTTTATGATCTTGCATGCTTTCCGTTACTAGTAGATGCTCTGGCCAAGTAGATGCTTGTAACTCCAAGAGGGAGTACTTATGCTCGATAGTGGGTTCATGCCTGCATTGACACCGGGACAAGATGTAAAAGTTCTAAGGTTGTGTTGTGCTGTTGCTACTAGGGATAAAACATTGATGCTATGTCTAAGGATGTAGTTGTTGATTACATTACGCACCATACTTAATGCAATTGTGTGTTGCTTTGCAACTTAATACTGGAGGGGGTTCGGATGATAACCTGAAGGTGGACTTTTTAGGCATAGATGCAGTTGGATGGCGGTCTATGTACTTTGTCGTAATGCCCAATTAAATCTCACTATACTCATCATGATATGTATGTGCATGGTCATGCCCTCTCTATTTGTCAATTGCCCAACTGTAATTTGTTCACCCAACATGATGTTTGTCTTATGGGAGAGACACCTCTAGTGAACTGTGGACCCCGGTCCAATTCTCTTTACTGAAATACAATCTACTGCAATACTGTTTTACTGTTTTCTGCTAACAATCATCTTCCACTCAATAGGGTTAATGCTTTGTTACAGCAAGCCGGTGAGATTTACACCCTCACTGATTCTGTGGGGCAAAGTAATTTGGTTGTTTTGTGCAGTTCCACGTTGGCGCCGAATCCACGGTGTTGCGCCGCACTACATCCCGCCGCCATCAACCTTCAACGTGCTTCTTGACTCCTACTGGTCCGATTAAACCTTGGTTTCTTACTGAGGGAAACTTGCCGCTGTGCGCATCACACCTTCCTCTTGGGGTTCCCAACGGACGTGCCAACCACACGCATCAAGCAAATTTCTGGCGCCGTTGCCGGGGAGATCAAGACAAGCTGCAAGGGGAGTCTCCACTTCTCAATCTCTTTACTTTGTTTTTGTCTTGCTTAGTTTTATTTACTACTTTGTTTGCTGCACTAAATCAAAATACAAAAAAATTAGTTGCTAGTTTTACTTTATTTGCTATCTTGTTTGCTATATCAAAAACACAAAAAAATTAGTTAATTGCATTTACTTTATCTAGTTTGTTTTATTTACTGTTGCTAAAATGGCCAACGCTGAAAATACTAAGTTGTGTGACTTCACAACCACAAATAATAATGATTTCTTATGCACACCTATTGCTCCACCTGCTACTACAGCAGAATTCTTTGAAATTAAACCTGCTTTACTGAATCTTGTTATGCGAGAGCAATTTTCTGGTGTTAGTTCTGATGATGCTGCTGCCCATCTTAATAATTTTGTTGAACTATGTGAAATGCAAAAATATAAAGATGTAGATGGTGATATTATTAAACTAAAATTGTTCCCTTTCTCATTAAGAGGAAGAGCTAAAGATTGGTTGCTATCTCTGCCTAAGAATAGTATTGATTCATGGACTAAATGCAAGGATGCTTTTATTGGTAGATATTATCCCCCTGCTAAAATTATATCTTTGAGGAGTAGCATAATGAATTTTAAACAATTAGATACTGAACATGTTGCTCAAGCTTGGGAAAGAATGAAATCTCTGGTTAAAAATTGCCCAACCCATGGACTGACTACATGGATGATCATCCAAACCTTCTATGCAGGACTAAATTTTTCTTCACGGAATTTATTGGATTCAGCTGCTGGAGGTACCTTTATGTCCATCACTCTTGGTGAAGCAACAAAGCTTCTTGATAATATGATGATCAACTACTCTGAATGGCACACGGAAAGAGCTCCACAAGGTAAGAAGGTAAATTCTGTCGAAGAAACCTCTTCCTTGAGTGATAAGATTGATGCTATTATGTCTATGCTTGTGAATGATAGGACTAATATTGATCCTAATAATGTTCCATTAGCTTCATTGGTTGCACAAGAAGAACATGTTGATGTAAACTTCATTAAAAATAATAATTTCAACAACAATGCTTACCGGAACAATTCTAGTAACAACTATAGGCCATATCCTTATAATAATGGCAACGGCTATGGTAATTCTTATGGGAATTCTTACAACAATAATAGGAGTTCACCCCCTGGACTTGAAGCCATGCTTAAAGAATTTATTAGTACACAAACTGCTTTTAACAAATCTGTTGAAGAAAAGCTTGGGAAAATTGATATACTCGCTTCTAAAGTCGATAGTCTTGCTGCTGATGTTGATCTTTTAAAATCAAAAGTTTTGCCTAATGAGAATCATCATAATAAAATTGTTACTACAGCAAATGCCATTCAAGTTAGAATTAATGAGAATATAAGATTAATGGCTGAACTGCGTGCTAGGTGGGATAGAGAAGAAAATGAAAAACTAGCTAAAGAAAAGAATGTAGCTAAATTTTGGACTATTACCACCACTTGTAATGCTAATGCTACACATGTTGCTGCACCTCCTACTAATATTAATAAAAGAATTGGTGTTAGCAATGTTTCCACTTCTAATGCAAAGCACGAAAAACTGCCTGAAACTGCTAAAACTGCTGAAACTGCCTGTGATAAAGCTGCTGAAATTTTTTCCAACATTGGGGATGATGATCCCATTGCTTTAGATTATAATGGTTTGAATTTTGATGATTGCCACATCTCTGAAGTTATAAAGTTCTTGCAAAAACTTGCTAAAAGTCCTAATGCTAGTGCTATAAATTTGGCTTTCACGCATCATATTACAAATGCTCTCATAAAAGCTAGAGAAGAGAAACTAGAGCGTGAAGCCTCTATTCCTAAAAAGATAGAGGATGGTTGGGAGCCCATCATTAAGATGAAGGTTAAAGATTTTGATTGTAATGCTTTATGTGATCTTGGTGCAAGTATTTCTGTTATGCCTAAGAAAATTTATAATATGCTTGACTTGCCACCGCTGAAAAATTGTTATTTGGATGTTAATCTTGCTGATCATTCTACAAAGAAACCTTTGGGTAAAGTTGATAATGTTCGCATTACCGTTAACAATAATCTTGTTCCCGTTGATTTTGTTGTCTTGGATATTGAATGCAATGCATCTTGTCCCATTATATTGGGAAGACCTTTTCTTCGAACTGTTGGTGCTATCATTGATATGAAGGAAGGTAATATAAAATATCAATTTCCTCTCAAGAAAGGTATGGAACACTTTCCTAGAAAGAGAATGAAGTACCCTTTTGATTCTATTATGAGAACAAATTATGATGTTGACACTTCGTTTCTTGATAATACTTGATACACACTTTCTGCGCCTAGCTGAAAGGCGTTAAAGAAAAGCGCTTATGGGAGACAACCCATGTTTTTACCTACAGTACTTTGTTTTTATTTTGTATCTTGGAAGTTGTTTACTACTGTAGCAACCTCTCCTTATCTTAGTTTTGTGTTTTGTTGTGCCAAGTTAAGCCGTTGATAGAAAAGTAAGTACTAGATTTGGATTACTGTGCAGTTCCAGATTTCTTTGCTGTCACGAATCTGGGTCCACCTCCCTGTAGGTAGCTCAGAAAATTAAGCCAATTTACGTGCATGATCCTCAGATATGTACGCAACTTTCATTCAATTTGAGCATTTTCATTTGAGCTAGTCTGGTGCCATTTTAAAATTCGTCAATACGAACTGTTCTGTTTTGACAGATTCTGTCTTTTATTTCGCATTGCCTCTTTTGCTATGTTGGATAAATTTCTTCGATCCACTAATGTCCAGTAGCATTATGCAATGTCCAGAAGTGTTAAGAATGATTGTGTCACCTCTGAATATGTTAATTTATATTGTGCACTAACCCTCTAATGAGTTGTTTCGAGTTTGGTGTGGAGGAAGTTTTCAAGGATCAAGAGAGGAGTATGATGCAACATGATCAAGGAGAGTGAAAGCTCTAAGCTTGGGGATGCCCCGGTGGTTCACCCCTGCATATATTAAGAAGACTCAAGCGTCTAAGCTTGGGGATGCCCAAGGCATCCCCTTCTTCATCGACAACATTATCAGGTTCCTCCCCTGAAACTATATTTTTATTCCATCACATCTTATGTGCTTTTTCTTGGAGCGTCGGGTTGTTTTTGTTTTTTGTTTTGTTTGAATAAAATGGATCCTAGCATTCACTTTATGGGAGAGAGACACGCTCCGCTGTAGCATATGGACAAGTATGTCCTTGGTTTCTACTCATAGTATTCATGGCGAAGTTTCTCCTTCGTTAAATTGTTATATGGTTGGAATTGGAAAATGATACATGTAGTAATTGCTATAAATGTCTTGGGTAATGTGATACTTGGCAATTGTTGTGCTCATGATTAAGCTCTTGCATCATATGCTTTGCACCCATTAATGAAGAAATACATAGAGCATGCTAAAATTTGGTTTGCATATTTGGTTTCTCTAAGGTCTAGATAATTTCTAGTATTGAGTTTGAACAACAAGGAAGACGGTGTAGAGTCTTATAATGTTTTCAATATGTCTTTTATGTGAGTTTTGCTGCACCGGTTCATCCTTGTGTTTGTTTCAAATAAGCCTTGCTAGCCTAAACCTTGTATCGAGAGGGAATACTTCTCATGCATCCAAAATACTTGAGCCAACCACTATGCCATTTGTGTCCACCATACCTACCTACTACATGGTATTTTCCGCCATTCCAAAGTAAATTGCTTGAGTGCTACCTTTAAAATTCCATCATTCACCTTTGCAATATATAGCTCATGGGACAAATAGCTTAAAAACTATTGTGGTATTGAATATGTAATTATGCACTTTATCTCTTATTAAGTTGCTCGTTCTGCGATAACCATGTTTACTGGGGACGCCATCAACTTTTCATTGTTGAATTTCATGTGAGTTGCTATGCATGTTCGTCTTGTCTGAAGTAAGGGCGATCTACACTGAGTTGAATGGTTTGAGCATGCATATTGTTAGAGAAGAACATTGGGCCGCTAACTAAAGCCATGATCCATGGTGGAAGTTTCAGTTTTGGACAAACATCCTCAAATCTCTAATGAGAAAAGAATTAATTGTTGTTGAATGCTTAAAGCATTAAAAGAGGAGTCCATTATCTGTTGTCTATGTTGTCCCGGTATGGATGTCTAAGTTGAGAATAATCAAAAGCGAGAAATCCAAATGCGAGCTTTCTCCTTAGACCTTTGTACAGTGCATAGAGGTACCCCTTTGTGATACTTGGTTAAAGCATATGTATTGCGGTGATAATCCAGGTAGTCCAAGCTAATTAGGACAAGGTGCGGGCACTATTAGTACACTATGCATGAGGCTTGCAACTTATAAGATATAATTTACATGATGCATATGCTTTATTACTACCGTTGACAAAATTGTTTCATGTTTTCAAAATCAAAGCTCTAGCACAAATATAGCAATCGATGCTTTTCCTCTAAGGAGGACCATTCTTTTACTTTCAATGTTGAGTCAGTTCACCCATTTCTCTCCACCTCAAGAAGCAAACACTTGTGTGAACTGTGCATTGATTCCTACATACTTGCTTATTGCACTTATTATATTACTCTATGTTGACAATATCCATGAGATATGCATGTTACAAGTTGAAAGCAACCGCTGAAACTTAATCTTCTTTTGTGTTGCTTCAATGCCTTTACTTTGAATTATTGCTTTATGAGTTAACTCTTATGCAAGCCTTATTGATGCTTGTCTTGAAGTGCTATTCATGAAAAGTCTTTGCTTTATGATTCACTTGTTTACTCATGTCATATACATTGTTTTGATCGCTGCATTCACTACATATGCTTTACAAATAGTATGATCAAGATTATGATGGCATGTCACTCCGTAAATTATCTCGTGTTATCGTTTTACCTGCTCGGGACGAGCAGAACTAAGCTTGGGGATGCTGATATGTCTCCGACGTATCGATAATTTCTTATGTTCCATGCCACATTATTGATGTTATCTACATGTTTTATGCACACTTTATGTCATATTCGTGCATTTTCTGGAACTAACCTATTAACAAGATGCCGAAGTGCCGCTTGGTTTTCATTGTTTTTGGTTTCAGAAATCCTAGTAAGGAAATATTCTCGGAATTGGACGAAATCAAAGCCCAGGGGCCTATTTTTCCACGAAGCTTCCGTAAGTCCGAAGACGAACGAAGAGGGGCCACGGGGTGGCCAAACCCTAGGGTGGCGCGGCCCCACCCCCGGCCGCGCCGGCCTATGGTCCGGCCCTCGCGCCGCCTCTTGACCTACCCTTCCGCCTACTTAAAGCCTCCGTGACGAAACCCCAAGATCGAGAGCCACGATACGGAAAACCTTCCAGAGACGCCGCCGCCGCCGATCCCATCTCGGGGATCCAGAGATCGCCTCCGGCACCCTCGCCGGAGAGGGGAATCATCTCCTGGAGGACTCTACGCCGCCATGGTCGCCTCCGGTGTGATGTGTGAGTAGTCTACCCCTGGACTATGGGTCCATAGCGTAGCTAGATGGTTGTCTTCTCCCCATTGTGCTATCATTGTCGGATCTTGTGAGCTGCCTAACATGATCAAGATCATCTATCTGTAATTCTATATGTTGCGTTTGTTGGGATCCGATGAATAGAGAATACTTGTTATGTTGATTATCAAAGTTATATCTACGTGTTGTTTATGATCTTGCATGCTTTCCGTTACTAGTAGATGCTCTGGCCAAGTAGATGCTTGTAACTCCAAGAGGGAGTACTTATGCTCGATAGTGGGTTCATGCCTGCATTGACACCTAGGACGGATGAGAAAGTTCTAAGGTTGTGTTGTGCTGTTGCCACTAGGGATAAAACATTGATGCTATGTCTAAGGATGTAGTTGTTGATTACATTACGCACCATACTTAATGCAATTGTCTGTTGCTTTGCAACTTAATACCGGAGGGGTTCGGATGATAACCTGAAGGTGGACTTTTTAGGCATAGATGCAGTTGGATGGCGGTCTATGTACTTTGTCGTAATGCCCAATTAAATCTCACTATACTCATCATGATATGTATGTGCATGGTCATGCCCTCTCTATTTGTCAATTGCCCAACTGTAATTTGTTCACCCAACATGCTGTTTGTCTTATGGGAGAGACACCTCTAGTGAACTGTGGACCCCGGTCCAATTCTCTTTACTGAAATACAATCTACTGCAATACTGTTTTACTGTTTTCTGCAAACAATCATCTTCCACACAATACGGTTAATCCTTTGTTACAGCAAGCCGGTGAGATTGACAACCTCACTATTTCGTTGGGGCAAAGTACTTTGGTTGTGTTGTGCAGGTTCCACGTTGGCGCCGGAATCCCTGGTGTTGCGCCGCACTACATCCCGCCGCCATCAACCTTCAACGTGCTTCTTGACTCCTACTGGTCCGATTAAACCTTGGTTTCTTACTGAGGGAAACTTGCCGCTGTGCGCATCACACCTTCCTCTTGGGGTTCCCAACGGACGTGCCAACCACACGCATCAGGCGACCATGGCGGGGTAGAGTCCTCCGGGAGATGATTCCCCTCTCCGGCAGGGTGCCGGAGGCGATCTCCTGAATCCCCCGAGATGGGATTGGCGGCGGCGGCGTCTCTGGAAGGTTTTCCGTATCGTGGCTCTCGGTACTGGGGTTTTCGCGACGGAGGCTTTAAGTAGGCGGAAGGGCAGGTCAGGAGGCGGCACGAGGGGCCCACACCACAGGGCCGTGCGGCCAAGGGGGGGCCGCGCCGCCCTAGGGTGTGGCCCCCTCGTGGCCCCACTTCGTCTCCTCTTCGGACTTCTGGAAGCTTCGTGGCAAAATAGGACCCTGGGCGTTGATTTCGTCCAATTCCGAGAATATTTCCTTACTAGGATTTCTGAAACCAAAAACAGCAGAAAATAGCAACTGACACTTCGGCATCTTGTTAATAGGTTAGTTCCAGAAAATGCACGAATATGACATAAAGTGTGCATAAAACATGTAGATAACATCAATAATGTGGCATGGAACATAAGAAATTATCGATACGTTGGAGATGTATCAGCAAGCAGACCAACAAGCCAACCTAGCATCGATACACCTTGGCAACATTTTCCTGCAAGCCCGTGAAAGACTACATCATCTCGTCTAACAGTGTTGAGGAAAGGGTTGAAAAATCTCCCGTGGCGCAGCTTCTTGAAGATGTCGTTGGTGCACACGCCCCACGGCATCTTCAGAAGTTGCACCTCGGGAAAATTTTCCTGCAATCCCGTGAAAGACTCCATCATCTCGCCTAACAGTGTTGGGGAAAGGGTTGGAAAATCTCCCGTGGCGCAGCTTCTCGAAGACGTCGTTGGTGCACACGCCCTACGGCATCTTCGGAAGTTGCGCCTCGGGAAAATTTTCCTGCAAGCCCGTGAAAGACTCCATCATCTCATCTAACAGTGTTGGGGAAAGGGTTGAAAAATCGCCCGTGGCGCAGCTTCTCGAAGATGTCGTTGGTGGACACGCCATACGACATCTTCGGAAGTGGCGCCTCGGATATTTTTTCCTACAAGCCCGTGAAAGACAGAGGCGAGGAAGAAATGGCGGGAAGAGGGGAGGGGGGGGGAAGACAGGAGGCGGGAAGAAATGGTTTCCATTTTGAAATGAATTAGTTCCATTTTTATGAATTTTTTGATATATTATTTCCATTTCTAAGATTTTGAAATGAATTAGTTTTAATTTTCTGATTTTTTGATATATTATTTGTAATTTTCTGATTTTGAAATGAATTAGTTTTATTTTTATGAATTTTTGATATATTATTTCCATTTTAAGATTTTGAAATGAATTAGTTTTAATTTTCTGAATTTTTTGATATATTATTTGTATTTTCCTGATTTTGAAATGAATTATTTTTATTATTTTATTTTTTGATATATTATTTTGTATTTATAAGATTTTAAAATGATTTACTTTTATTTTTATGAATTTATTGATATATTTTTTGTATTTT
Source organism: Lolium perenne (assembly GCF_019359855.2). Lineage (NCBI taxonomy): Eukaryota > Viridiplantae > Streptophyta > Magnoliopsida > Poales > Poaceae > Lolium > Lolium perenne. Next base: position 213,410,861 of record NC_067250.2, on the reverse strand, counting down.
TATGATTTTAAAATGATTTAGTTTTATTTTTCTGAATTAGTTTTTCTGAAAAAGTTTTTATAAACTGGAAAAGCACCTTTAGTCGCGGTTGGTGTCCCCAACCGCGACTAAAGGTGGTTTCCGCGGGAACCCCACAAGCCTGGCGAAAAACCTTTTGTCGCGGGTTGGCTGGCCTACCGCGGCTAAAGGGTGCCTTTAGTCGCGGTTGGCCAGCCAACCCGCGACTAAAGGGGCTCCCTATAAATTACGTGGCGCGAGCGGCTCGCGCCACATTCGTCTTCTCCGTCCTACGAGGAAGTTACGCTCGCCGTCAAAGCTGCCCGAGAAACCAACCGCCGCGCCGCGCCCGATGCGTCGCCGCCGCGCCTCGGCGCCTTCGCCGCCGCGCCTCGGCGCCTTCGCCGCCGCACCTCGACGCCTTCGCCACCGCGCCTCGATGCTGTCGCTATCGCCGTCGCGCCCTCTCAATCTCTCGATCTCGCCGACCGCCCTCGTCACCGCCGAGTAGAGTACGTACACGGTCGCCGCGCCGCTGCAACGCGTACCGCCGCCGCCGCCGCTCTGTGACGCTGCCACACATAGAGAGGAGTGGGGCGCTGCGGCCACCAGTACACGAGCTGCGCGCGCCCCCTTCTCTCATTTTTTTACTTAACCAAAATTTAACTTATTAACAATTTTTTTAACTTAATAACAAAAATGGTAAAATTAATTTGTTTAAATTTGAAATGAATTAGTATTTTGACTTAATTAACAAAAATTTAAACTTATTAAAAAATTAAAAATCTTAACAAACGGAGAACCCCGCGAGTATACGGAGGCGGCGAGGGGGACGGCGAGGTACGCCGCCCCTTGATGACGCGTGAAGCACACGTTCATTGGGAACCCCAAGTGGAAGGTGTGATGCGTACAGCAGCAAGTTTCCCTCAGTAAGAAACCAAGGTTATCGAACCAGTAGGAGATGAAGGCCACGTGAAGGTTGTTGGTGAAGGAGTGTAGTGCGGTGCAACACCAGGGATTCCGGCGCCAACGTGGAAACTGCACAACACAATCAAAATACTTTGCCCCAACTTAACACTGAGGTTGTCAATCTCACCGGCTTGCTGTAAACAAAGGATTAAACGTATGGTGTGGAGAATGATGTTTGTTCGCAAAGAACAGCAGAGAACAATGATTGCAGTAGATTGTATTTCAGATGTAAAAGAATGGACCGGGGTCCACAGTTCACTAGTGGTGTCTCTCCAATAAGAAATAGCATGTTGGGTGAACAAATTACAGTTGGGCAATTGACAAATAGAGAGGGCATAATAATGCACATACATATCATGATGACTAATATGAGATTTACTTAGGGAATTACGACAAAGAACATAGACCGCTATCCAGCATGCATCTATGCCTAAAAAGTTCACCTTCGGGTTAGCATCCGCACCCCTTCCAGTATTAAGTTGCAAACAACAGACAATTGCATTAAGTACTGTGCGTAATGTAAACAATACAAATATCCTTAGACAAAGCATTGTTGTTTTATCCCTAGTGGCAACAACACATCCATAACCTTAGAATTTTCTGTCACTGTCCCAGATTCAATGGAGGCATGAACCCACTATCGAGCATAAATACTCCCTCTTGGAATTACAAGTATCAACTTGGCCAGAGCCTCTACTAGCAACGGAGAACATGCAAGATCATAAACAACACATATATGATAGATCAATAATCAACTTGACATATTATTCCATATTCATCGGATCCCAACAAACACAACATGTAGCATTAGAAATAGATGATCTTGATCATGATAGGCAGCTCACAAGATCTAAACGTGATAGCACAAGAGGAGAAGACAACCATCTAGCTACTGCTATGGACCCATGGTCCAAGGATGAACTACTCACACATCAGTCCGGAGGCGATCATGGTGATGTAGAGTCCTCCGGGTGATGATTCCCCTCTCCGGCAGGGTGCCGGAGGCGATCTCCTGAATCCCCCGAGATGGGATTGGTGGCGGCGGCGTCTGTGGAACTTTTCTCGTATCGTGGCTCTCGGTAATAGGGTTTTCGCGACGGAGGGAATAAATAGGCGAAGAGGCAGAGTCGGGAGGCGCACGAGGGGCCCACACCGTAGGGCGGAGCGGGCCCCTTCCTGGCCGCGCCGCCTAGTGGGGTCACCACCTCGTGGCCCCACTCCGTATCTTCTTCGATCTTCTGGAAAGCTCCGTGGAAAATAAGACCCTGGGCTTTTGTTTCGTCCAATTCCGAGAATATTTCCTGTGTAGGATTTCTGAAACCAAAAACAGCAGAAAACAGGAACTGACGCTTCAGCATCTCGTTAATAGGTTAGTGCCGGAAAATGCATATAAATGATATAAAGTGTATATAAAACATGTGAGTATTGTCATAAAACTAGCATGGAACATAATAAATTATAGATACGTTTGAGACGTATCAAGCATCCCCAAGCTTAGTTCCTACTCGCCCTCGAGTAGGTAAACGATAACAAGGATAATTTCTGAAGTGACATGCTACTATCATAATCTTGATCAATACTATTGTAAAGCATATGAGATGAATGAAGTGATTCGAAGCAATGGTAAAGACAATGACTAAACAACTGAATCATATAGCAAAGACTTTTCATGAATAGTACTTTCAAGACAAGCATCAATAAGACTTGCATAGGAGTTAACTCATAAACCAATAAATTCTTAATAGAAAGTTTTGAAGCAACATAAAGGAAGATACAAGTTTCAGCAGTTGCTTTCAACTTCAACATGTATATCTCATGGATAATTGTCAACACAAAGTAATATGATGAGTGTAAATAAGCAAGTATGTAGGAATCAATGCACACAGTTGACACAAGTGTTTGCTTCTAAGATAGAAAGAAGTAGGTAAACTGACTCAACATAAAGTAAAAAAAAAGGCCCTTCGCAGAGGGAAGCAGGGATTACTCTTTGTGCTAGAGCTTTTTATTTTGAAAACATAGAAACAATTTTGTCAACGGTAGTAATAATTCATATGTGTTATGCATAAGACATCCTATAAGTTGCAAGCCTCATGCATCGAATACCAATAGTGCTCGCACCTTGTCCTAATTAGCTTGGATTTCCATAGATTATCATTGCATTACATATGTTTCAACCAAGTGTCACAAAGGGGTACCTCTATGCCACCTGTACAAAGGTCCAAGAAGATAGATCGCATTTGATTTCTCATTTTTGATAGATCTCAACTTGAGGACATCCATACCGGGAAAACATAGAAAACAGATAATGGACTCCTCTTTAGTGCTTAAGCATTCAACAACAGATAATATTCTCATAAGAGATTGAGGATTAATGTCCAAACTGGAACTTCCACTATGATACATGGCTTTGGTTGGCGGCCCAATGTTCTTCTCTAACAATATGCATACTCAAATCATTTAATCATGACAAATCACCCTTACTTCAGACAAGACGAACATGCATAGCAACTCGCATGATATTCAACAAAAGTGTAATAGTTGATGGCGTCCCCAGAAACATGGTTACCGCTCAACAAGCAACTTATAAGAAATAAGATACATAAGATACATAAGCTACATATTCTTTACCACAATAGTTTTTAAGGCTATTTTCCCATGAGCTATGTATTGGAAAGACAAGGAATGAAGTTTTAAAGGTAGCACGCAAGCAATTTACTTTGGAATGGCAGAGAAATACCACATAGTAGGTAGGTATGGTGGACACAAATGGCATAGGTTTTGGCTCAAGGTTTTGGATGCACGAGAAGCATTCCCTCTCAGTACAAGGCTTTGGCTAGCAAGGTTATTTGAAGCAAACACAAGTATGAACCGGTACAACAAAACTTACATAAGAACATATTGCAAGCATTATAAGAGCATCTCCAATAGGCGCGGTATATCGCGGCGCGCTATACCGCCGTTTCGGCGCGCTCCAAACCGCTGGCGCGCGTGCTAGCGATTTTTGCCCCGCCGGAGGCTGCATTTTACAGCGCGCGTTGGTGCGGGAAAAAGGCACCTCCGCCGGAGGCTGTATTTTGCAGCGCATTTCGACCGTTAAATTCAAAATTAATCAACCGAACGATTAAAATTTGACCGAAAATACGAATATTTAAAAAGTTCAACGATACAGCGCGACATAGTAGTCGAAAACGAAAATCTAAACTACTCGGAGTCCCAATCGAAGTCCGACGAGTGGGTGCTCGGAGTCGTCTCCGACACCGGCGTCGACGTCCACTCGAAGGAGGAGGAGGAGGACACAACGATTGTCGACGGCCCTGCGTCGGTCTTCTTCTCCTCCGCCTTCCTCGCCGCCTTCTCGGCCCTCGCCACCTTCCTCGCGGCGGACTCGGCGCGGCGCTTCTCGCGGCTCGCCTTCTTCTTCGCCTTGAGCGCCGCCTTCTCCTCCTCCTTCTGCGCGTAGAATGCCTCCGTCGCGGCGAGGTCTTCGGGGAACTGCCGCGCCCACTCGACACGCATCACCTCATCGCGCTCCGCGATGAGGAGACGCTGCTCCAGCTCGCGTCGCCGGCGCGCCTGCTCCTGCGTGATGACGGGCGATGGCGGTGCGAGCATCTCCGCCTGCTCGCGGGTGTAGACGTCGTGGAAGTTTAACGACCGCCGGGAGCAGCTGAGCCGCCACGCGACGGCGTCGTAGGCGCGCGCCGCCTCGTGCGCCGTGTCGAATGTCCCGAGATGAATCCGCTCCTTGCCGGAGCGGATCTCCGCGTCAAATCGGCCGCTCGGCCGCGCGCGGACGCCGTGGTAGCCGGAGGATGGGCGGCGGCGCGGCGGCATCTTCGCGTCGTCGGGGAACGGCCGGAGGTGAAGCAGTGCGGGAGGGAGAGCGGCGGGGAGAGAGAGAGGCGCGGGAGGAAGACGCGTGGGAGGAGTCACAGTCGCCGCTTCGCGCGTGTCGTCTAAATAGCGCGCGCGGCAGCCGACGCGGCAGATTTCCCACGCGGGATGGCGCAAACGCGGACGTGCGGCAAACTTTTTAGCGCGCGCGCTTTTTTCCCGCGCCTGCTGGAGCTGCGCGCGAGCGCCCGCGCGCGCCAAATCGGCGGTTTTTTTGCCGCGCGGGCCTTTTAGCGCGCCTGTTGGAGATGCTCTAAGACTCTACACTGTCTTCCTTGTTGTTCAAACACTTTTACCAGAAAATATCTAGACTTTTAGAGAGACCAATCATGTAAACCAAATTTCAACAAGCTCTATAGTAATTCTCCACTAATAGGTTCAAAGTACATGATACAAGAGCTTATACATGATCTATTTGAGAACTCAAAACAATTGCCAAGTATCAAATTATTCAAGGCCATATACCTATTACCACATGAAGCATTTTCTGTTTCCAACCATATAGCAATGAACGAAGCAGTTTCAACCTTCGCCATTGCTACGTCTCCGACGTATCGATAATTTCTTATGTTCCATGCCACATTATTGATGATATCTACATGTTTTATGCATACTTTATGTCATATTTATGCATTTTCCGGCACTAACCTATTAACGAAATGCCGAAGAGCCAGTTGCTGTTTTCTGCTGTTTTTGGTTTCAGAAATCCTAGTAAGGAAATATTCTCGGAATTGGACGAAATCAACGCCCAGGGGCCTATTTTCACACGAAGCTTCCAGAAGACCGAAGATGATACGAAGTGGGGCCACGAGGTGGCCAAACACTAGGGCGGCGCGGCCTGGCCCTTGGCCGCGCCAACCTAGCGTGTGGGGCCCTCGTGTGGCCCCCTGACCTATCTCCTCCGCCTACTTAAAGCCTTCGTCGCGAAACCCCCAGTACCGAGAGCCACGATACGGAAAACCTTCCAGAGACGCCGCCGCCGCCAATCCCATCTCGGGGGATTCAGGAGATCGCCTCCGGCACCCTGCCGGAGAGGGGAATCATCTCCCGGAGGACTCTACACCGCCATGGTCGCCTCCGGAGTGATGAGTGAGTAGTTCACCCCTGGACTATGGGTCCATAGCAGTAGCTAGATGGTTGTCTTCTCCTCATTATGCTTCATTGTCGGGTCTTGTGAGCTGCCTAACATGATCAAGATCATCTATCTGTAATGCTATATGTTGTGTTTGTTGGGATCCGATGGATAGAGAATACTATGCTATGTTGATTATCAATCTATTATCTATGTGTTGTTTATGATCTTGCATGCTCTCCGTTATTAGTAGAGGCTCTGGCCAAGTTTTTACTCTTAACTCCAAGAGGGAGTATTTATGCTCGATAGTGGGTTCATGCCTCCATTAAATCTGGGACAGTGACAGAAAGTTCTAAGGTTGTGGATGTGTTGTTGCCACTAGGGATAAAACATTGATGCTATGTCCGAGGATGTAGTTATTGATTACATTACGCACCATACTTAATGCAATTGTCTGTTGTTTTCAACTTAATACTGGAAGGGGTTCGGATGATAACCTGAAGGTGGACTTTTTAGGCATAGATGCATGCTGGATAGCGATCTATGTACTTTGTCGTAATGCCCAATTAAATCTCACAATATTCATCATATCATGTATGTGCATTGTCATGCCCTCTCTATTTGTCAATTGCCCAACTGTAATTTGTTCACCCAACATGCTATTTATCTTATGGGAGAGACACCTCTAGTGAACTGTGGACCCCGGTCCATTCTTTTACATCGAATACAATCTACTGCAATACTTGTTCTACTGTTTTCTGCAAACATCATCATCCACACTATACATCTAATCCTTTGTTACAGCAAGCCGGTGAGATTGACAACCTCACTGTTATGTTGGGGCAAAGTATCTTGGTTGTGTTGTGCAGGTTCCACGTTGGCGCCGGAATCCCTGGTGTTGCGCCGCACTACATCTCGCCGCCATCAACCTTCAACGTGCTTCTTGGCTCCTACTGGTTCGATAAACCTTGGTTTCTTACTGAGGGAAAACTTGCCGTTGTACGCATCACACCTTCCTCTTGGGGTTCCCAACGGACGCGTGCTGTACGCGTATCAAGCTCTTTTTCTGACGCCGTTGCCGGGGAGATCAAGACACGCTGCAAGGGGAGTCTCCACTTCCAATCTCTTTACTTTGTTTTTGTCTTGCTTTATTTTATTTACTACTTTGTTTGCTGCATTATATCAAAACATAAAAAATTAGTTGCTAGCTTTACTTTATTTACTGTCTTGTTTGCAATCTCCATATTAAAAACACAAAAAAATTAGTTACTTGTTTTACTTTACTTAATTCCATGCATGTTTTTATTTCACTAGTTAGGCTTAATGGAAAACAACAAAAATATTAGAGATCTTTATAGTATTTATCTTGAGTTAGGACATGAGGTGTTTGAAGAGAAAATTAAAAAACCTATGGAAGTTTATATGCGTGCTAATGGCAATGTTATTAGTATGAATGCTTTGAACACTATTATTGCTAATGCTATGGAAGAATTTAAGCTTGGGGAAGCTGGTTTTGATGAGCATGATATTTTTAGTCCCCCAAGAATGGAGGAGAAAATTTACTTTGATGATACTTTGCCTCCCATTTATGATGATAGTGGTATTTTGGTGCCACCTACTATGGAGGATAAAGTTTATTATGATTACAATATGCCTCCTACATTTGATGATTATGGTGATGAGAATTATAATGATAGCTACTTTGTTGAATTTGCTCCCACTATTACTAATAAAATTGCTTATGTTGGGAGTAGTAATTATTTTATGCATGAGACTCATGATAAGAATGCTTTATGTGATAGTTATATTGTTGAGTTTGTTCATGATGTTACTGAAAGTTATTATGAGAGAGGAAAATATGGTTGTAGAAGTTTTCATGTTACTAAAACACCTCTCTATATGCTGAAATTTTTGAAGTTACGCTTGTTTTGCCTTCCTATGCTTGTCACTTTGTTCTTCATAAATTTATTTGTGTACAAGATTCCTTTTCATAGGAAGTGGGTTAGGCTTAAATTTGCTTTGAATTTGCTTTTTGATGCTCTCTTTGCTTCAACTATCATCCTTATGTGAGCATCATTGAAATTACTGAGCCCATCTTAATGGCTATAAAGAAAGCGCTTATGGGAGACAACCCATGATTTTACTTCTGCACTTTTATTTTATATTTGAGTCTTGGAAGTTGTTACTACTTTAGCAACCTCTCCTTATCTTAGTTTTGTGCATTGTTGTGCCAAGTAAAGTCATTGATAGTAAGGTTCATACTAGATTTGGATTACTGCGCAGAAACAGATTTCTTTGCTGTACGAATCTGGGCCTAATTCTCTGTAGGTAACTCAGAAAATTATGCAAATTTACGTGAGTGATCCTCAGATATGTATGCAACTTTCATTCAATTTGAGAATTTTCATTTGAGCAAGTCTGGTGCCTCTTAGAAATTCATCTTTACGAACTGTTCTGTTTTGACAGATTCTGCCTTTTATTTCGCATTGCCTGTGTTGCTATGCTTGATTGATTTTTCGATTCCATTGACTTTCAGTAGCTTTGTGCAATGTCCAGAAGTGTTAAGAATGATTGTGTCACCTCTGAACATGTAAATTTTGATTGTGCACTAACCCTCTAATGAGTTTTTTTGAGTTTGGTGTGGAGGAAGTTTTCAAGGATCAAGAGAGGGAGACGATACAATATGATCAAGGAGAGTGAAAGCTCTAAGCTTGGGGATGCCCCGGTGGTTCACCCCTGCATATTTCAAGAAGACTCAAGCGTCTAAGCTTGGGGATGCCTTGGGCATCCCCTTCTTCATCGACAACATTATCAGGTTCCTCTAGTGAAACTATATTTTTATTCCATCACATCTTATGTACTTTGCTTGGAGCGTCGGTTTGTTTTTGTTTTTGTTTTGTTTGAATAAAATGGATCCTAGCATTCATTGTGTGGGAGAGAGACACGCTCCGCTGTTGCATATGGACAAATATGTCCTTAGGCTTTACTCATAATATTCATGGCGAAGGTTGAATCTTCTTCGTTAAATTGTTATATGGTTGAAAACGGAAAATGATACATGTAGTAATTGCTAAAATGTCTTAGATAATGTGATACTTGGCAATTGTTGTGCTCATGTTTAAGCTCTTGCATCATATACTTTTCACCTATTAATGAAGAAATACATAGAGCTTGCTAAAATTTGGTTTGCATAATTGGTCTCTCTAAGGTCTAGATAATTTCTAGTATTGAGTTTGAACAACAAGGAAGACGGTGTAGAGTCTTATAATGTTTACAATATGTCTTTTATGTGAGTTTTGCTGCACCGGTTCATCCTTGTGTTTGTTTCAAATAAACCTTGCTAGCCTAAGCCTTGTATCGAGAGGGAATACTTCTCATGCATCCAAAATCCTTGAGCCAACCACTATGCCATTTGTGTCCACCATACCTACCTACTACATGGTATTTCTCCGCCATTCCAAAGTAAATTGCTTGAGTGCTACCTTTAAACAATTCAAAATTTATCACCTCTGATTTGTGTCAATGTTTTATAGCTCATGAGGAAGTATGTGGTGTTTATCTTTCATTCTTGTTGGGCAACTTTCACCAATGGACTAGTGGCTTCATCCGCTTATCCAATAATTTTGCAAAAAGAGCTGGCAATGGGATTCCCAGTCCCAAATTAATTAACAAAAATAGACACTCCTCCATGGTATGTGATTGTTGGACGGCACCCGAAGGATTCGGTTAGCCATGGCTTGAGAAAGCAAAGGTGGGGAGGAGTGTCATCATAATAAAACTAAAATAAAAAGGCACTCCTTCATGGTATGAGATTGTTGGCAGGCACCCGAGGATTCGGTTAGCCATGGTTTGTGAAAGAAAGGTTGGAAGGAGTGCCACCCAAAAATAAAATAAAATGGGAGCCACTCTTTGAAGGTTTGTCTGGCAAGGGGGTTAGAGTGCCCACTACCATTCGTTGACAACAACAAACACCTCTCAAAATTTTACTTTTATGCTCTCTATATGTTTTCAAAATCAAAGCTCTAGCACAAATATAGCAATCAATGCTTCCCTCTGCGAAGGGCCTTTCTTTTACTTTTATGTTGAGTCAGTTCACCTATGTCTCTCCATCTCAAGAAGCAAACACTTGTGTGAACTGTGCATTGATTCCTACATACTTGCATATCGCACTTGTTATATTACTTTGCATTGACAACTATCCATGAGATATACATGTTACAAGTTGAAAGCAACCGCTGAAACTTAATCTTCCTTTGTGTTGCTTCAATACCTTTACTTTGAATTATTGCTTTATGAGTTAACTCTTATGCAAGACTTATTGATGCTTGTCTTGAAGTACTATTCATGAAAAGTCTTTGCTATATGATTCATTTGTTTACTCATGTCATTTACCATTGTTTTGATCGCTGCATTCATTACATATGCTTACAATAGTATGATCAAGGTTATGATGGCATGTCACTCCAGAAATTATCTTTGTTATCGTTTACCAGCTCGGGACGAGCAGAGACTAAGCTTGGGGATGCTGATACGTCTTCGACGTATCGATAATTTCTTATGTTCCATGCCACATTATTGATGATATCTACATGTTTTATGCATACTTTATGTCATATTTATGCATTTTCCGGCACTAACCTATTAACGAGATGCCGAAGAGCCAGTTGCTGTTTTCTGCTGTTTTTGGTTTCAGAAATCCTAGTAAGGAAATATTCTCGGAATTGGACGAAATCAACGCCCAGGGGCCTATTTTCGCACGAAGCTTCCAGAAGACCGAAGATGATACGAAGTGGGGCCACGAGGTGGCCAAACACTAGGGCGGCGCGGCCTGGCCCTTGGCCGCGCCGACCTAGCGTGTAGGGCCCTCGTGTGGCCTGATGGCGTGTATTTCACACGTTCGTTGGGCAACCCCAAGAGGAAGGTATGATGCGCACAGCAGCAAGTTTTCCCTCAGAAAGAAACCAAGGTTTATCGAACCAGGAGGAGCCAAGAAGCACGTTGAAAGTTGATGGCGGCGGGATGTAGTGCGGCGCAACACCAGGGATTCCGGCGCCAACGTGGAACCTGCACAACACAACCAAAGTACTTTGCCCCAACGAAACAGTGAGGTTGTCAATCTCACCGGCTTGCTGTAACAAAGAGTTAACCGTATTGTGTGGAAGATGATTGTTTGCAGAAAACAGTAGAACAAGTATTGCAGTAGATTGTATTTCAGTAAAGAGAATTGGACCGGGGTCCACAATTCACTAGAGGTGTCTCTCCCATAAGATAAACAGCATGTTGGGTGAACAAATTACAGTTGGGCAATTGACAAATAAAGAGAGCATGACCATGCACATACATATCATGATGAGTATAGTGAGATTTAATTGGGCATTACGACAAAGTACATAGACCGTCATCCAACTGCATCTATGCCTAAAAAGTCCACCTTCAGGTTATCATCCGAACCCCCGCCAGTATTAAGTTGCAAACAACAGACAATTGCATTAAGTATGGTGCGTAATGTAACTAGTGACTACATCCTTGAACATAGCACTAATGTTTTATCCCTAGTGGCAACAGCACATCCGTAACCTTAGTGGTTCTTGTCACTCCTCCAGATTCACGGAGACATGAACCCACTATCGAGCATAAATACTCCCTCTTGGAGTTACTAGCATCAACTTGGCCAGAGCATCTACTAATAACGGAGAGCATGCAAGATCATAAACAACACATAGATATAACTTTGATAATCAACATAACAAGTATTCTCTATTCATCGGATCCCAACAAACGCAACATATAGAATTACAGATAGATGATCTTGATCATGTTAGGCAGCTCACAAGATCCGACAATGATAGCACAATGGGGAGAAGACAACCATCTAGCTACTGCTATGGACCCATAGTCCAGGGGTAGACTACTCACACATCACACCGGAGGCGACCATGGCGGCGTAGAGTCCTCCGGGAGATGATTCCCCTCTCCGGCAGGGTGCCGGAGGCGATCTCTGGATCCCCCGAGATGGGATCGGCGGCGGCGGCGTCTCCGGGAAGGTTTTCCGTATCGTGGCTCTCGGTACTGGGGGTTTCGTCACGGAGACTTTTTATAGGCGGAAGGGCAGGTCAAGAGGCGGCACGGAGGCCCCACACTACAGGCCGGCGCGGCCAAGGGGGGGGGCCGCGCCGCCCTATGGTGTGGCCCCTCCGTGGCCCCTCTTCGTCTCTCCTTCGGACTTCTGGAAGCTTCGTGAGAAAATAGGCCCCTGGGCTTTGATTTCGTCCAATTCCGAGAATATTTCCTTACTAGGATTTCTGAAACCAAAAACAGCAGAAAACTTGAATCGGCACTTCGGCATCTTGTTAATAGGTTAGTTCCAGAAAATGCACGAATATGACATAAAGTGTGCATAAAACATGTAGATAACATCAATAATGTGGCATGGAACATAAGAAATTATCGATACGTCGGAGACGTATCAGCATCCCCAAGCTTAGTTCTGCTCGTTAAAACGATAACACAGATAATTTCTGGAGTGACATGCCATCATAATCTTGATCATACTATTTGTAAAGCATATGTAGTGAATGCAGCGATCGAAACAATGTATATGACATGAGTAAACAAGTGAATCATATAGCAAAGACTTTTCATGAATAGCACTTCAAGACAAGCATCAATAAGTCTTGCATAAGAGTTAACTCATAAAGCAATAATTCAAAGTAGAGATATTGAAGCAACACAAAAGAAGATTAAGTTTCAGCGGTTGCTTTCAACTTGTAACATGTATATCTCATGGATATTGTCAACATAGAGTAATATAATAAGTGCAATAAGCAAATATGTAGGAATCAATGCACAGTTCACACAAGTGTTTGCTTCTTGAGGTGGAGAGAGATAGGTGAACTGACTCAACATTGAAAGTAAAAGAATAGTCCTCCATAGAGGAAAAGCATCGATTGCTATATTTGTGCTAGAGCTTTGATTTTGAAAACATGAAACAATTTTGTCAACGGTAGTAATAAAGCATATGCATCATGTAAATTATATCTTATAAGTTGCAAGCCTCATGCATAGCGTACTAATAGTGCCCGCACCTTGTCCTAATTAGCTTGGACTACCGGATCATCACAATGCATTGTTTTTACCAAGTGTCACAAAGGGGTACCTCTATGCCGCCTGTACAAAGGTCTAAGGAGAAAGCTCGCATTGGATTTCTCGCTATTGATTATTCTTCAACTTAGACATCCATACCGGGACAACATAGACAACAGATAATGGACTCCTCTTTTATGCATAAGCATATACCAACAATTAATAATTTTCTCATTTGAGATTTGAGGATTGTTGTCCAAAACTGAAACTTCCACCATGGATCATGGCTTTGGTTAGCGGCCCAATGTTCTTCTCTAACATATGCATGCTTAACCAATAGGTGGTAGATCTCTCTTACTTCAGACAAGACGGACATGCATAGCAACTCACATGAAATTCAACAATGAAAAGTTGATGGCGTCCCCAGTGAACATGGTTATCGCACAACAAGCAACTTAATAAGAGATAAAGTGCATAATTACATATTCAATACCACAATAGTTTTTAAGCTATTTGTCCCATGAGCTATATATTGCAAAGGTGAATGATGGAATTTTAAAGGTAGCACTCAAGCAATTTACTTTGGAATGGCGGAAAATACCATGTAGTATAGGTAGGTATGGTGGACACAAATGGCATAGTGGTTGGCTCAAGTATTTTGGATGCATGAGAAGTATTCCCTCTCGATACAAGGTTTAGGCTAGCAAGGCTTATTTGAAACAAACACAAGGATGAACCGGTGCAGCAAAACTCACATAAAAGACATATTGAAAACATTATAAGACTCTACACCGTCTTCCTTGTTGTTCAAACTCAATACTAGAAATTATCTAGACCTTAGAGAAACCAAATATGCAAACCAAATTTTAGCATGCTCTATGTATTTCTTCATTAATGGGTGCAAAGCATATGATGCAAGAGCTTAATCATGAGCACAATAATTGCCAAGTATCACATTACCCAAGACATTTATAGCAATTACTACATGTATCATTTTCCAATTCCAACCATATAACAATTTAACGAAGAAGAAACTTCGCCATGAATACTATGAGTAGAAACCAAGGACATACTTGTCCATATGCTATAGCGGAGCGTGTCTCTCTCCCATAAAGTGAATGCTAGGATCCATTTTATTCAAACAAAACAAAAAACAAAAACAAACCGACGCTCCAAGAAAAAGCACATAAGATGTGATGGAATAAAAATATAGTTTCAGGGGAGGAACCTGATAATGTTGTCGATGAAGAAGGGGATGCCTTGGGCATCCCCAAGCTTAGACGCTTGAGTCTTCTTGATATATGCAGGGGTGAACCACCGGGTGCATCCCCAAGCTTAGAGCTTTCACTCTCCTTGATCATGTTGCATCATACTCCTCTCTTGATCCTTGAAAACTTCCTCCACACCAAACTCGAAACAACTCATTAGAGGGTTAGTGCACAATATAAATTGACATATTCAGAGGTGACACAATCATTCTTAACACTTCTGGAAATTGCATAATGCTACTGGACATTAATGGATCAAAGAAATTCATCCAACATAGCGAAAGAGGCAATGTGAAATAAAAGGCAGAATCTGTCAAAACAGAACAGTTCGTATTGACGAATTTTAAAATGGCACCAGACTTGCTCAAATGAAAATGCTCAAATTGAATGAAAGTTGCGTACATATCTGAGGATCATGCACGTAAATTGGCTTAATTTTCTGAGCTACCTACAGGGAGGTGGACCCAGATTCGTGACAGCAAAGAAATCTGGAACTGTGCAGTAATCCAAATCTAGTACTTACTTTCCTATCAACGGCTTAACTTGGCCCAACAAAACACAAAACTAAGATAAGGAGAGGTTGCTACAGTAGTAAACAACTTCCAAGACACAAAATAAAAAGAAAGTACTGTAGGTAAAAACATGGGTTGTCTCCCATAAGCGCTTTTCTTTAACGCCTTTCAGCTAGGCGCAGAAAGTGTGTATCAAGTATTATCAAGAGACGAAGTGTCAACATCATAATTTGTTCTCATAATAGAGTCAAAAGGTACCTTCATTCTCTTTCTAGGGAAGTGTTCCATACCTTTCTTGAGAGGAAATTGATATTTTATATTACCTTCCTTCATATCAATAATAGCACCAACAGTTCGAAGAAAAGGTCTTCCCAATATAATGGGACAAGATGCATTGCATTCAATATCCAAGACAACAAAATCAACGGGAACAAGGTTATTGTTAACGGTAATAAGAACATTATAAACTTTACCCAAAGGTTTCTTTGTAGAATGATCAGCAAGATTAACATCCAAATAACAATTTTGCAGCGGTGGCAAGTCAAACATATTATAAATTTTCTTAGGCATAACAGAAATACTTGCACCAAGATCACATAAAGCATTACAATCAAAATCTTTAATCTTCATCTTAATGATGGGCTCCCAACCATCCTCTAGCTTTTTAGGAATAGAGGCTTCACGCTCTAGTTTCTCTTCTCTAGCTTTTATAAGAGCATTTGTAATATGATGTGTAAAAGCCAAATTTATAGCACTAGCATTAGGACTTTTAGCAAGTTTTTGCAAGAACTTTATAACTTCAGAGATGTGGCAATCATCAAAATTCAAACCATTATAATCTAAAGCAATGGGATCATCATCCCCAATGTTGGAAAAAATTTCAGCAGCTTTATCACAGGCAGTTTCAAAGTTTTAGCAGCTTTGAGTTTCTCGCGCTTTGCATTAGAAGTGGAAACATTGCTAACACCAATTCTTTTATTAGTATTAGTAGGAGGTGCAGCAACATGAGTAGCATTAGCATTACTAGTGGTGGTAATAGTCCAAACTTTAGCTATATTCTTCTCTTTAGCTAGTTTTTCATTTTCTTCTCTATCCCACCAAGCACGCAGTTCAGCCATTAATCTTATATTCTCATTAATTCTAACTTGAATGGCATTTGCTGTAGTAGTAATTTTATCATCTAAATCCTCAGGTTTAGCAGCCATTTTATTAATTAAAGAAGATTGTGATGCAGACATATATGAGATTCGGGTTTCAGCACTAGCAAGTTTAGTTTGCAACTTGAGATCTCCCTATTCAGATTTTCAAGTTGATTCCCTATATTCTTCAACAAGGTAGATTGCTCATTCATAGTTTTAGTAAACAATTTATTTTGCTCATATTGTGATTGCATAAAGCTCTTGGTGGATCTTTCAATTTCTAGCATCTTTTCTTCATTAGATGAAGCATATCTACCATAAAAATTACCATTAGCAGGGTATGGCCTAGAATCATTGTGATTGTTATTTTTAATGAAATTCACATCAACATATTCTTTTTGAGCAACTAATGACGCTAGCGGAACATTATTAGAATTAACATTAGGCCTACCATTCACAAGCATAGACATAATAGCATCAATCTTATCACTCAAGGAAGAGGTTTCTTCGACAGAATTTACCTTCTTACCTTGTGGAGCTCTTTCCGTGTGCCATTCAGAGTAGTTGATCATCATATTATCAAGAAGCTTTGTTGCTTCACCAAGAGTGATGGACATAAAGGTACCTCCAGCAGCTGAATCCAATAAATTCCGTGAAGAAAAATTTAGTCCTGCATAGAAGGTTTGGATGATCATCCAAGTAGTCAGTCCATGGGTTGGGCAATTTTTAACCAGAGATTTCATTCTTTCCCAAGCTTGAGCAACATGTTCAGTATCTAATTGTTTAAAATTCATTATGCTACTCCTCAAAGATATAATTTTAGCAGGGGGATAATATCTACCAATAAAAGCATCCTTGCATTTAGTCCATGAATCAATACTATTCTTAGGCAGAGATAGCAACCAATCTTTAGCTCTTCCTCTTAATGAGAAAGGGAACAATTTTAGTTTAATAATATCACCATCTACATCTTTATATTTTTGCATTTCACATAATTCAACAAAATTATTAAGATGGGCAGCAGCATCATCAGAACTAACACCAGAAAATTGCTCTCGCATAACAAGATTCAGTAAAGCAGGTTTAATTTCAAAGAATTCTGCTGTAGTAGCAGGTGGAGCAATAGGTGTGCATAAGAAATCATTATTATTTGTGGTTGTGAAGTCACACAACTTAGTATTTTCAGCGTTGGCCATTTTAGCAACAGTAAATAAAGCAAACTAGATAAAGTAAATGCAAGTAAACTAATTTTTTTGTGTTTTAGATATAGCAAACAAGATAGCAAATAAAGTAAAACTAGCAACTAATTTTTTGTATTTTGATTTAGTGCAGCAAACAAAGTAGTAAATAAAACTAAGCAAGACAAAAACAAAGTAAAGAGATTGAGAAGTGGAGACTCCCTTGCAGCGTGTCTTGATCTCCCCGCAACGGCGCCGGAAAAAGAGCTTGATGGCGTGTATTTCACACGTTCGTTGGGCAACCCCAAGAGGAAGGTATGATGCGCACAGCAGCAAGTTTTCCCTCAGAAAGAAACCAAGGTTTATCGAACCAGGAGGAGCCAAGAAGCACGTTGAAAGTTGATGGCGGTGGGATGTAGTGCGGTGCAACACCAGGGATTCCGGCGCCAACGTGGAACCTGCACAACACAACCAAAGTACTTTGCCCCAACGAAACAGTGAGGTTGTCAATCTCACCGGCTTGCTGTAACAAAGAGTTAACCGTATTGTGTGGAAGATGATTGTTTGCAGAAAACAGTAGAACAAGTATTGCAGTAGATTGTATTTCAGTAAGGAGAATTGGACCGGGGTCCACAGTTCACTAGAGGTGTCTCTCCCATAAGATAAACAGCATGTTGGGTGAACAAATTACAGTTGGGCAATTGACAAATAAAGAGAGCATGACCATGCACATACATATCATGATGAGTATAGTGAGATTTAATTGGGCATTACGACAAAGTACATAGACCGTCATCCAACTGCATCTATGCCTAAAAAGTCCACCTTCAGGTTATCATCCGAACCCCCTCCAGTATTAAGTTGCAAACAACAGACAATTGCATTAAGTATGGTGCGTAATGTAACTAGTGACTACATCCTTGAACATAGCACTAATGTTTTATCCCTAGTGGCAACAGCACATCAGTAACCTTAGTGGTTCTTGTCACTCCTCCAGATTCACGGAGACATGAACCCACTATCGAGCATAAATACTCCCTCTTGGAGTTACTAGCATCAACTTGGCCAGAGCATCTACTAATAACGGAGAGCATGCAAGATCATAAACAACACATAGATATAACTTTGATAATCAACATAACAAGTATTCTCTATTCATCGGATCCCAACAAACGCAACATATAGAATTACAGATAGATGATCTTGATCATGTTAGGCAGCTCACAAGATCCGACAATGATAGCACAATGGGGAGAAGACAACCATCTAGCTACTGCTATGGACCCATAGTCCAGGGGTAGACTACTCACACATCACACCGGAGGCGACCATGGCGGCGTAGAGTCCTCCGGGAGATGATTCCCCTCTCCGGCAGGGTGCCGGAGGCGATCTCCTGGATCCCCCGAGATGGGATCGGCGGCGGCGGCGTCTCTGGAAGGTTTTCCGTATCGTGGCTCTCGGTACTGGGGGTTTCGTCACGGAGACTTTTTATAGGCGGAAGGGCAGGTCAAGAGGCGGCACGGAGGCCCCACACTACAGGCCGGCGCGGCCAAGGGGGGGGCCGCGCCGCCCTATGGTGTGGCCCCTCCGTGGCCCCTCTTCGTCTCTCCTTCGGACTTGGAAGCTTCGTGAGAAAATAGGCCCCTGGCTTTGATTTCGTCCAATTCCGAGAATATTTCCTTACTAGGATTTCTAAAACCAAAAACAGCGTAAAACAAAGAATCGGCACTTCGGCATCTTGTTAATAGGTTAGTTCCAGAAAATGCACGAATATGACATAAAGTATGCATAAAACATGTAGATAACATCAATAATGTGGCATGGAACATAAGAAATTATCGATACGTCGGAGACGTATCATGGCCCCCTGACCTATCTCCTCCGCCTACATAAAGCCTTCGTCACGAAACCCCTAGTACCGAGAGCCACGATACGGAAAACCTTCCAGAGACGCCGCCGCCGCCAATCCCATCTCGGGGGATTCAGGAGATCGCCTCCGGCACCCTGCCGGAGAGGGGAATCATCTCCCGGAGGACTCTACACCGCCATGGTCGCCTCCGGAGTGATGAGTGAGTAGTTCACCCCTGGACTATGGGTCCATAGCAGTAGCTAGATGGTTGTCTTCTCCTCATTATGCTTCATTATCGGGTCTTGTGAGCTGCCTAACATTATCAATCTATTATCTATGTGTTGTTTATGATCTTGCATGCTCTCCGTTATTAGTAGAGGCACTGGCCAAGTTTTTACTCTTAACTCCAAGAGGGAGTATTTATGCTCGATAGTGGGTTCATGCCTCCATTAAATCTGGGACAGTGACAGAAAGTTCTAAGGTTGTGGATGTGCTGTTGCCACTAGGGATAAAACATTGATGCTATGTCCGAGGATGTAGTTATTGATTACATTACGCACCATACTTAATGCAATTGTCTGTTGTTTTCAACTTAATACTTGAAGGGGCTCGGATGATAACCTGAAGGTGGACTTTTTAGGCATAGATGCATGCTGGATAGCGGTCTATGTACTTTGTCGTAATGCCCAATTAAATCTCACAATATTCATCATATCATGTATGTGCATTGTCATGCCCTCTCTATTTGTCAATTGCCCAACTGTAATTTGTTCACCCAACATGCTATTTATCTTATGGGAGAGACACCTCTAGTGAACTGTGGATCCCGGTCCACAGTTTTACATCGAATACAATCTACTGCAATACTTGTTCTACTGTTTTCTGCAAACATCATCATCCACACTATACATCTAATCCTTTGTTACAGCAAGCCGGTGAGATTGACAACCTCACTGTTACGTTGGGGCAAAGTATCTTGGTTGTGTTGTGCAGGTTCCACGTTGGCGCCGGAATCCCTGGTGTTGCGCCGCACTACATCTCGCCGCCATCAACCTTCAACGTGCTTCTTGGCTCCTACTGGTTCGATAAACCTTGGTTTCTTACTGAGGGAAAACTTGCCGCTGTACGCATCACACCTTCCTCTTGGGGTTCCCAACGGACGCGTGTTGTACGCGTATCAGCCATGAACATTAAAAGTAAAGCTAAGAACACTAGTGTTCATATGAACAAGCGGAGCGTGTCTCTCTCCCACACAAGGAATGCTAGGATCCGATTTTATTCAACCAAAAACAAAAATAAAAACATACAGACGCTCCAAGTAAAGCACATAAGATGTGACAGAATAAAAATATAGTTTTCACTAGAGGTGACCTGATAAGTTGTCGATGAAGAAGGGGATGCCTTGGGCATCCCCAAGCTTAGATGCTTGAGTCTTCTTGAAATATACAGGGATGAACCACGGGGGCATCCCCAAGCTTAGACTTTTCACTCTTCTTGATCATATTGTATCATCCTCCTCTCTTGATCCTTGAAAACTTCCTCCACACCAAACTCAAAACAAACTCATTAGAGGATTAGTGCATAATCAAAAATTCACATGTTCAGAGGTGACACAATCATTCCTAACAATTCTGGACATTACCCAAAGCTACTGAAAGTTAATGGAACAAAGAAATCCATTCAACACAGTAAAAGAGGCAATGTGAAATAAAAGGCAGAATGTGTCAAAAGAGAACAATCCGTAAAGACGAATTTTTTCGAGGCACTTAACATGCTCAGATGAAGAAGCTCAAATTGAATGAAAGTTGCGTACATATCTGAGGATTACTCATGATTTTTCGTAGATTTTTATGAGTTACCTACAGAGAGATCTACTCAAATTCGTGACAGCAAGAAATCTGTTTCTGCGCAATAATCCAAATCTAGTATCAACCTTACCATCAAAGACTTTACTTGGCACAACATTGCAATAAAATAAAGATAAGGAGAGGTTGCTACAGTAGTAACAACTTCTAAGACACAAATATAAAACAAAAATTGCAGAAGTAAAATAATGGGTTGTCTCCCATAAGCGCTTTTCTTTAACGCCTTTCAGCTAGGCGCAGAAAGTGTGAATCAAGTATTATCAAGAGATGAAGCATCAACATCATAATTTGTTCTAATAATAGAATCAAAAGGTAACTTCATTCTCTTTCTAGGGAAGTGTTCCATACCTTTCTTAAGAGGGAACTGATATTTAATATTCCCTTCCTTCATATCAATAATAGCACCAACAGTTCGAAGAAAGGTTCTTCCCAAAATAATAGGACAAGATGCATTGCATTCAATATCCAAGACAACAAAATCAACGGGGACAAGGTTATTGCTAACCGTAATGTGAACATTATCAATCCTCCCCAAAGGTTTCTTTATAGAATTATCAGCAAGATTAACATCCAAATAACAATTTTTCAAGGGATTTCTATTTTCGTGCCCTCGGGTCCTTAGTTGTGCTCAGTTTTCCCCAGCTCCTTAGTTTTTCCTCAGTTTTACCCAAGCGTTTGTCTGAAACCATCACACGTGATGTAACGCCCGGTTGCCCGACGGTTGACCGTTATCTTCTGACTAGTGGGGCCACGTAGAGCCTGCAAAGACAGGTTAGACCATCCATCTTTGTTTGACCGTAAGCATCGCTGTATCCCTGACCAAAACGCGAACGAGTGGGGCTTCGCTATATCAAATGACAAGTGGGGCCATGGCGCTGATACAAGGGGCAATACACGGGTAGGATTAGATTTTTAAACGGAGCTCTACAGCGATGGCACGGAGGAGGTGGCCTGCGGAGTGCCGAGATGAGATCGACGTCCACAAAGAACTGCATGAGGCGAGACCAGACGCATTAGATAGATATGAACTAGACGCGTTTAACCATGCAAAGAAGAGAAGAAATGGTCAACGACATCGACGACTACCTCAAAACTTTGACTGACCGTGTCCGACACGAACGCGAGCAATGTAGAGAAAACTAGTGTCTCTCCTTTCTGGCGTGTATAGATGGGTGCTAGAAGAGTGTGGTGGCGAAGGGAAAGACCTCGCGGTGGTCTGTGGCGTCCAACATAGCGGGGCGGCGTGGCCGTGCCCACATCGGCGTGGATGCATGTTCGGCATTGGCATCAGCATGTACGTTCGGCATTGGCCTCGGTGGTATCTCTGGTGTGTCAGTGATCGAATGAGGGGACGGGATTGA
Organism: Lolium perenne; assembly: GCF_019359855.2. NCBI lineage: Eukaryota > Viridiplantae > Streptophyta > Magnoliopsida > Poales > Poaceae > Lolium > Lolium perenne. The sequence goes on along the minus strand of NC_067250.2, from coordinate 213,388,674 downwards.
GGGTGCATCCCGACGGTGACCTAGCAGTGGCGTCGAGCATAGCCGTTCTGACCATGCCGATATCGGCATCGGCAAAGTTTGGAGGCTGTGGTGCTCGAATCAAGGAGGGATTTGTTTCTTGTACGCCAAAAGTGATTTGAAACAAGTTTCGTGTTGAAGGTTAGGTAACGAAAGTTTGTAAGTAAGCCCAAAATTATACTAGCGCCATGGTGAGGTTCTTTTTGATAGAGCTATACGGTTGGGCAAACTTTTTTGACACTTTTTAGATAGGGTTCCTTGTTGTTACACGTATGGCATCATGTATGGCAAATTTGGGATCATTTGGAGATGTTCGAAAAAATCACTTTGCTTAAACGCATGCCGTTTCGTCTCACTGAAACCAGCTTTTCTAACAAGGTGATTTATTCTACCTCCTCTAAATGACCTCAAATTTCATACAGCTGATCTTCTATACATAGATAGATAGATTGTTTCGTTTTTATATTTTTTGAACTTTTTATTTCCCTTTATAATATCCAATTGATTTTCAGGTCAAAACCTCGAAAACAGCATCATGTATGGCATCATTTTCGCCATAAATTTCAAATTTTGTGAAACTTTCCCTTTTAGATATTCCTTGTTGTTATAGATATGGCATAATGTATGCCAAATTTGGTTAGGTCTCACTGAAACCAGCTTTTGTAACAAGTTAGGTTTTTTCGACCTTCTCAAAAGGGATTTTTTTCTACCTTCTCTAAATGACCTCAAAAATCATACAGACGATCTTCTATACAAAGATAGGTAGATTGTTTCGTTTTTACATTTTTTGAACTTTTATTTCCCTTTATAATACCCATTTGTTTTCAGATCAAAACCTCGAAAGTTAACATAACTAGATGGTGAACCCTTCCAAACTTCAAATACAGAGATAGATAGATTGGTTCGTTTATCATTTTTACCATGAATAGTAATGGCTACAAGAAATCGGTGATGGTCTATCATTTTTTGCATGAAAAGTAATGGCTACAACAAATCGGTGATGGTTTATCATTTGGGATTTTCGTGAAAATTAATGGCTACAACAAATCGGTGACGGTTTATCATTTTTTGCGTGAAAATTTATGGCTACAACAAATCGGTGATGGTTTATCATTTTTTGCGTGAAAAGTAATGCCTAAAAGAGTTTATAATTTTTAGCGCGTGAAAATAAATACTGAAAACCGCCATTTAGCAAACTTAGAGAGTGGAAGGTAACCGCCGACAGAGAGAGGGAGGGGTTATCCTGCCCGTTAGATCATACGATCAACGGTCGGCGGGCACGATCCGCGTGACATGGGCTAGACCAATCAGGACAATGTTGCACGTGTGAGAGAATTTGTGGAGGGAGAGGGCAAAACTGAGTAGTATCAAGAAACCAAGGGCACCTATGTAATAAACAGACTAAGGGATTCAAATATGAGATTTAAAAAATGAAAAATGCGTGTTTTGTAGAATAAAACCCATCTTGGCCTATCTCAAACTATTTGCAATACAAATATACATGAGTGTGAGAATTGTGGCCTCATTTAGACAAAGTATGTTTTGGGGAAAGCTGTTTTGGGAAGGGCTTATTGTGGAAAACCATGCACCTTCATAGCTACTAGGTGATTTGAGAAGGCCTTTGAGAAGTGGCAATTTGTGGTAAAACTTGATTTATCTATGACTTATCTATGTTTTGAGAACTGACAATTTGTGGTAAAGACTCCATGAGTATGTGCCACTATTATTCGGAATTTTTTGCACATTAAATGACTCATGTAACTAGTTAATCCCATTTGTTGACTGTCTGTTGACCAGCTACTTGAGGGTAAACCTGAGCCTATGGCACTCGCCAGGACTAGCACTCAAGGGGAAAACTGAGCACACAAAAAATGCTAGTATAATGCTCGAGGTTATAACTGAGTATATCTAAATTTTCAGGGTTAGACTCGAGGACGCGTGTTGCGGTGCAGAAATGAAAGACGTGCAATATTTGACGCGTAGACGCCGGTCGCGGTGCAGAAGTCGAAGACGTGCAATCGTGGACGCGTGGCGCATTGCAGAAGTCCAAGACGTGCAGACGTGCAGCGGTGGACGCGTAGGACGCGGGTCGCATTAACCACCACTAGCCTTTATAGACGCCTCCTCCCACTATCTCTGTCACTCTCACTCGCCTACGCAACGCCGCCTCTCTCACGTCCCATCATCTTCTCCAAAGCAAAAAACCCTCTCCCTCTCCCTCTCCTCTGCCGGCGAGATGGACAAGGAGAATGCCAATCCCATCGTCCACGGCGCCGTCGGCTCCAAGCGCGACGCCTCCCTCTTCGACGCCGTCCCCTCAACGGACGTTGCCGCCGTCCCCTCAACGGACGTCGCCGCCGCCTCCGCCGGTGCATCGGAGGCTGCTGCCGCCGGTCGCGGTCAGATCCCACCGGGATGGGACCCCTACGAGCCGGTGCCGTATGTCCCGCCCCCGAACCGCTACGACACCTCCATAGAGGACCCATGGAACGAGGTAATAACTACGGTTTGCTTCCTTTTTTGTTCCCCATTCCTTTTTGAACCCTATTTGTGCTGGTGTAGATGGATCTGTGGATGGATGAGTATTGGGCTAATATTTGCGCCGATTTTATTCCATTTTGCTTTGATCCCTCCTTGATTTCGTTCAAGATTTGGGTTTCGGCCGTTCGGTTAATTTATGCAAGTAATAATGGGATCTCAATCAGTTAATTTATGCAAGTAATCATAGGATCTCAATCAGTTATTTTATGCACGAATCAAAAGATATCAACCGTTTAATTTTGCAAATAATCTGGAATGTGTTCAAGTTCAGATCTGGAATCTGTTTCTTTGCCTATGATGAATCGGTGGGCACAGATTTTTACAGGGGGGTTCAGCGAACCATTTACGTGTACAAATCTGTTGTGCATGAGCTATGGTGCGCTTACACCGTCCCGGTAGACATATAATCGGGACCACTCTACCTGAGGCTGCCTCTGTTTTTCCTCCCTTTGTTATCCTGCACGATTGCAACTCATTCACTCATACAGTCCCGTTTGATATGGATCAGCTGTCTGGCAGCGACGACGAGCACCATGACGTCAAGACTCGCCAGGTGCTGCGGAGGCTGCAGGTCGGCCAGGATGTCTCCTACCTCGACGTCGCCAAGGGTGTCTACAGGTGCCCCTTCTGCACTAGGAGGCTCGGCGGCACTGACTTCAACTGCGTCCTCACGCATGCCGAGAACATCGGCCACACCAACCCCAAGGTCGGCGCGTCGGTGAACCCCAACTCCTTCCGCGCCAAGCACTTGGCGCTCGGCATGCACCTCCGCAGCATCCAGCGGGTGGAGATCTCCGGCGGGCGCATGCCTCCGCTCAAGCCCAAGGCTCCCAAGGGGAGCAACAAGTGGAGGCAGAGGCAGATGGGGTAGGCGGAGTCCTGGACGTGTGCTGCTGCTGCCTCCTCCATTTTGTTGTTGGGATCCCTTTGTTGTTAGTTAGGGATCCCTCGTTGTTATGTTGTTAGTATGATGGTGCTGTACTGCTGTGAAGAACCTCGAACCCTACTATGTTTGGCTGCTGAATGCAGCTTATTATCTATATTATCTATCCCTATTCTACTATATGACCTTGTGAATTTATCGTACATTCCCTGTAGATTTGCTTCTAGATTTAACTACATACATATGGACCAGATGGAGTACTAGATTGGGCTCCCTACTAGATTTGCTGCCATATTGGGAAAACAACCAGGGCCAAAAGGCACAAATAATAATTGAAGAAAGACAGAAATGCAAGCTTCTCTAGATTTGATACTAATTATGTGAAAAAAGGCAGAGAGAAGGAGGCAGAAAAGGTACTCTTAAAAGGGAAATGCCAATGGCCGAGAGAGACAAAACCCAGCTCCTGCTCACGTGCAACCAAACGCAATCTCGTCCTGTCCCACGCGGTCCCTTTCTACCAGCCCCACGCGACGCGGGCCCACACGACGCGGCCCCACACGTCAGAACGGAGCGGTCAACTTAACGGGAATCCTGCCGTCTGAGCTGCCTTCTGCGGGTTTCAAACAAGGACTTGGGGAAAAGTGAGGAAAAACTAAGGGGCTGGGGAAAACTGAGTACAACTAAGGAACCGAGGGCACGAAAATAGAAATCCCATTTTTCAATGGTGGCAAGTCAAGCATATCATAGAGTTTCTTAGGCATAGAAGAAATACTTGCACCAAGATCACATAAAACATTACAATCAAAATCATTGACCCTCATCTTAATGATGGGCTCCCAACCATCTTCCAACTTCCTAGGAATAGAAGTTTCAAGTTTTAATTCCTCTTCTCTAGCTTTTATGAGAGCATTTGTAATATGTTTTGTAAAGGCCAAATTTATAGCACTAGCATTAGGACTTCTAGCAAGTTTTTGCAAGAACTTAATAACTTCAGAGATATGATAATTATCAAAATCTAAACCATTATGATCTAAAGCAATGGAATCATTGTCCCCAATGTTCTGAAAATTTTTAGCACTTTTATCACAAACAGTTTCAGTAGTTTTAGCAGTTTCAGGCAGTTTTGCACGCTTTGTATTAGGAGTAGAAACTTTGCCAACACCAATTATTTTAACATTGATAGTAGGAGGTTTAGCAACATGTGAAGCATCAACATTACTAGTGGTGGTAATAGTCCAAACTTTAGCTACATTATTCTCTTTAGCAAATTTTTCTTCTCTTTCGTACCTAGCATGCAATTCAGCCATCAATCTAATATTTTCATTAATTCGAACTTGGATAGCGTTTGCTGTAGCAAATGACTTAATATCTTTAGTTTCATTTGGCATAACATTCAATTTTAAAAGATCAACATCAGCAGCAAGACTATCAACCTTAGAAGCAAGAACATCAATTTTACCAAGCTTTCTTCAACAGATTTGTTAAAAACAGTTTGTGTACTAATAAATTCTTTAAGGATGGCTTCAAGACTAGGGGGTATACTCCTATTATTGTTGTAATAATTACCATAACCATAACCATTATTAGAAGGATATGGCCTATAGTTGTTACCAAAATTATTTCTATAAGCATTGTTGTTGAAATTACTATTTTTAATAAAGTTCACATCAACATGCTCTTCTTGAGCAACCAATGAAGCTAAAGGGACATTATTAGGATCAACATTAGATCTACCATTAACAAGCATATACATAATAACATAAATCTTATCACTCATGGAGGAGGTTTCTTCAACAGAATTTATCTTCTTACCTTGTGGAATCCTTTCAGTGTGCCATTCAGAGTAGTTGATCATCATATTATCAAGAAGCTTTGTTGCGGCGCCCAAAGTGATGGACATAAAAGTACCTCCAGCAGCTGAATCCAATAGGTTCCTCGAAGAAAAATTCAATCCTGCATAAAAGGTTTGGATGATCATCCAAGTAGTCAGTCCATGGGTAGGGCTATTCTTTACCAAAGATTTCATTCTTTCCCATGCTTGGGCAACATGTTCATTATCCAATTGCTTAAAATTCATTATGCTACTTCTCAAAGATATAATTTTAGCAGGAGGATAATATCTACCAATGAAAGCATCCTTACATTTAGTCCATGAATCAATACTATTTTTAGGCAAAGATAACAACCAATCTTTAGCTCTTCCTCTTAAGGAGAAAGGAAACAATTTCAGTTGTATAATGTCACCATCTACATCCTTATACTTTTGCATTTCACAAAGTTCAACAAAATTATTAAGATGGGAAGCAGCATCATCAGAACTAACACTAGAAAATTGCTCTCTCATAATAAGATTTAGTAAAGCAGGTTTAATTTCATAAAATTCTGCTGTAGTAGCAGGTGGAGCAATAGGTGTGCATAGGAAATAATTATTATTTGTACTAGTGAAGTCACACAACTTAGTGTTCTCAGGAGTACCCATTTTAGCAATAGTAAAAATAAGTAAAGCAAACTAAATTAAGTAAAGTAAATGCAAGTAACTAATTTTTTTGTGTTTTTGATATAAAGAAAGCAAACAAGACAGGAAATAAAATAAAGTAAAGCAAGACAATAAACAAAGTAAAGAGATTGGATGTGAGAGACTCCCCTTGCAGCGTGTCTTGATCTCCCCGGCAACGGCGCTAGAAATTCAGCTTGATGACGCGTGAAGCACACGTTCGTTGGGAACCCCAAGTGGAAGGTGTGATGCGTACATCAACAAGTTTCCCTCAGTAAGAAACCAAGGTTATCGAACCAGTAGGAGATGAAGGCCACATGAAGGTTGTTGGTGAAGGAGTGTAGTGCGGCGCAACACCAGGGATTCCGGCGCCAACGTGGAACCTGCACAACACAATCAAAATACTTTGCCCCAACTTAACAGTGAGGTTGTCAATCTCACCGGCTTGTTGTAAACAAAGGATTAAACGTATGGTGTGGAGAATGATGTTTGTTTGCAAAGAACATCAGAGAACAATGATTGCAGTAGATTGTATTTCAGATGTAAAAGAATGGACCGGGGTCCATAGTTCACTAGTGGTGTCTCTCCAATAAGAAATAGCATGTTGGGTGAACAAATTACAGTTGGGCAATTGACAAATAGAGATGGCATAACAATGCACATACATATCATGATGACTAATATGAGATTTACTTAGGGCATTACGACAAAGAACATAGACCGCTATCCAGCATGCATCTATGCCTAAAAAGTCCACCTTCGGGTTAGCATCCGCACCCCTCCAGTATTAAGTTGCAAACAACAGACAATTGCATTAAGTACTGTGCGTAATGTAAACAATACAAATATCCTTAGACAAAGCATTGTTGTTTTATCCCTAGTGGCAACAACACATCCATAACCTTAGAACTTTCTCACATGTCCTGCATTCAATGGAGGCATGAACCCACTATCGAGCATAAATACTCCCTCTTGGAGTTACAAGTATCAACTTGGCCAGAGCCTCTACTAGCAACGGAGAGCATGCAAGATCATAAACAACACATATATTATAGATCAATAATCAACTTGACATAGTATTCCATATTCATCGGATCCCAACAAACATAACATGTAGCATTACAAATAGATGATCTTGATCATGATAGGCAGCTCACAAGATCTAAACATGATAGCACAAGAGGAGAAGACAACCATCTAGCTACTGCTATGGACCCATAGTCCAAGGATGAACTACTCACACATTAGTCCGGAGGCGATCATGGTGATGTAGAGTCCTCCGGGTGATGATTCCCCTCTCCGGCAGGGTGCCGGAGGCGATCTCCTGAATCCCCCGAGATGGGATTGGCGGCGGCGTCTCTGGAAATTTTCTCGTATCGTGGCTCTCGGTAATAGGGTTTTCGCGACGGAGGGAATAAATAGGCGAAGAGGCAGAGTCGGGAGGCGCACGAGGGGCCCACACCGTAGGGTGGCGCGGGCCCCTTCCTGGCCGCGCCGCCTGGTGGGGTCGCCACCTCGTGGCCCCACTCCGTTTCTCCTTCGGTCTTCTGGAAAGCTCCGTGGAAAATAAGACCCTCGGCTTTTGTTTCGTCCAATTCCGAGAATATTTCCTGTGTAGGATTTCTGAAACCAAAAGCAGCAGAAAACAGGAACTGGCGCTTCAGCATCTCGTTAATAGGTTAGTGCCGGAAAATGCATATAAATGATATAAAGTGTATATAAAACATGTGAGTATTGTCATAAAACTAGCATGAAACATAACAAATTATAGATACGTTTGAGACGTATCACCCCTCTCGCCGCCCTCCGTATATGCACGGGGTTTTTTTTACGACAGAGAGAGAGAAACATGCGCACACCGACCCCGCGCGTATACGGAGGGGGTGGCGAGGGGCGGCGCACATATATGCGCGGGTAGTCGGTGTTTCTCTCTCTCCTCTCTCTCTCTCTCTCTCCTTTTTGCCACCGCCGCCCCCTTTCGCCACCGCCACCGCCCCCTTCCGCCGCCCCCTTTCGCCACCGCTACCGCCCCCAATATTTACTTAATTAATTAGTTTTTACTACAGGTCTTCAGGAGTGACATATGGCGGACGATAGAGCTGACCCGATTCTTGCAAGCTACGATCCAAATGCCGAAGCACACATAACCGCCCTCATCAACGACGATATTGAGTATGTGCGGGAAGAAGATGAAGAATATGTCTCTTCTTATCTGAACCTTGACGGTGAAGGTGAAGGTCGAGAAGGTGATGACTAAGGAAGAATGGAAGTTATTGAAACGTTTGGCTCCGGAGGGGAAACGGCAAACATCGATGATCTCGAATTAGCAACCACCTCCGGCGAGGTATATATATATATTGAGCCTCTGGTGATTCAAACTTACTGAAATTTGAATAAACTAGCATGGTGGCCCGCGCACATGCGCGGGCAACGTCTTGATTTCTCTTATGCAGATAGATATTACTAATAAGGTGTGTGCATGATCAGTGAGATTTAAAATATTGAAATAGATTTCACTATTATAAATTATGAAAGCAATGTTATTAATCTTAATATTTTTCTCTCTTAGTGTTAAATATATCTCAAGGGCCATTGACGTGTTGTGCTTATTATTTGTTAACATGTGCCGAACTGAATTTTTACTTAAAAAATCATCATACACTTAATTATGATCTTTGCAACAATATAAGCTACAAAAATGCATATATACATTTAAATATTTTTTAAAAAAATTGACACATGACCTCATCATTACTATCGAGTCTAGGTTTTGTGTTTTTTTACAATTGACACATTTTAAACCAATTAATAGGGTTGTACTTCCAGATATACACACATACAGTATCCAACTTTAGTTTCTGTGGTCCAAAGTTTTAAATTATAAGTATGACGGAAATGCAATTTTGATCTCAGGTGCATATGCTCCTGCCACCGAGAAATACATCTTAAGTTATCACAAAAATTACGAACAAAAATTTCAGCATATATGTCAACAATCCATGTGTGTATGCCAAGTTTCGCGCGAAACCAACAATTTTTATGTCCTGTGTAAAAATGACAAGCAAATGTCTTGTGAAGAGCTTATTTTTAGCACCGAATTTTAACTTTTTTACACATGACACAAAAAATATCGATTTTTCGTGAAACGACTTTGCAAACACATAGAACATCAAGATGTATCCATGACATTTTTTGTCGGAATTTTTCAACATTATATAATACGTTGAAATTTTATTTTAAAAACAAGGAGCATGTGCTCCCGGGAGCAGAAATGACATGTCCGTATGTATGAGACCTACTAAGAAGTATGCATACATGCATACATGCTATCAGAAAAGTATAAATGAAGTACAACTTAACTAAGATAGCAACATACTTAATCTAAAGGTTCTTCAAGGTGATTTGACTTACAATATTGTGTAGGTGAAAATGTTGTGTTTACCTGATTTTATTTCTCCCCGAGAGAACATTTAGATGTTCAGTCGTCTTTTTCTATATATTTATATGGTTTTGTTTATCGTATGGCAAAAGGCTCTCATTTATATAATTAAAAGGGATCCAATATTAGGTACAACACGTTACTTAGGATGAAAAAAATGCATGGTGAAATTCATCAATGGCAATTTTGTTTCGTTAACCCTTGACCCCATGTTGCTGCATAATCTAAGGACCAAAAGATTTATATTGGCTACTTTTTAGTAGAAACGATAGTAAACCAAAATAGAAAGAAATTTGTGCACATCCGTTTAAGCTCATGTAAGGCTTGAGTTAAAGCTACGTAGGTAATGATGATAAAGTAAAAATATTTTCTCGGATATTAATGTTGTTGATCAATTAATGAGGTAAGTAGCACATGAAAAAAGGATCTTATATAAATTATACTCCCTCTGTTCCATTTTATAGTGCCTATAGTTTTTTGGCACGGAAATTAGCGCAAGAGTATTTTTTACACAAGACCCCCTAGCTGAACGATTTGAGATCAACATAAAATTTGGGAAATCCATATCATCCTAACTTACCATAACAAATTCCACAAATCTCTCTTCTTGTTTGTCCATATATGTGCAGCCAAGTTAAATTAAGGAAAGTAAAACATTGCTGCCTAATTTTAAGAAATCGTTAGGTCATACATTAGGAATCTCAATTAATTGTTTCTAATTTTGTATTGATTTTTTCTCACGTATATTGTGTGGGAGCTGAACGGGGGAGGGGGTAATTGAAAAATAACAGTAAAGCTACAACCTTATATTCTGAAACAAATGCCAAAAATTTATAGGCACTATAGAAACGAACGGAGCGAGTATGTTAAACAGTGTTGTTGCCATAAACTTCAGGGCGATTAGACTAATTGCGCAGACTTACATGTAGCATGCAAGAGAATATACTCCCTCAGTTTATAATTACTCTGTGTTCTAGGTTTAGTCAAAGTCAAATTTTGTAAAGTTTAACTACAACTACATGAAAAATATTAATATCTAAAATATAAAATTAGTACCATTAGAATCATATTGAAATGTAATTTTATATTATGTAAGTATGTAATTATATATATTAATATTTTTTGCTATATTTTTAATCAATCTTTAGAAACTTTGATTTTGACTAAAGCCAAAACGGAGGATAAATAAAAACGGAGAGAGTAATGATTCTTGAAATACTATAATCGAGTTTATTGGTAACCATGTTGTAGCTTTCTCAATCGGCTTTCTCCTTGAAGTTATGAATCTTTTGCATCGTCCATGACTCCAATAACCTGAAAGTTAAGTAGGCAGTTAAAAGCCAATGCTTATTTACTTTGTACTCCGTATATTTTTTCCTGATCCATCGGCCATTGGAGATCCTAATGGGTCAAGAAAACCGATCGAGGTCCTGCCATTTGTACCAATGATTGAGGTACTGTATTGTAAACAAATTCAGAGTAAGCCATTGATTAACTCAAGATGCGATCTCGGAAAGGATCAATATAATAGGAGGCCTGGATACAACTTATTAAAAAGCATGCTTTGTTATGATCAATGTAACTGTTAGCCAGTTTGTATATTAGGTAGATTCTTATATGTAGGATCCTAATTCTAAAGCCTGAACATGGACTGTAACTCTTCAAAACTGTCTATATATATACATGCTTCAATGCTTGGCCAGAGGCCACGGCTTAGGTTTTACAACAACCATGTCCAAAAAATTGAGTCATTGATCCATGAACCAATAATGAAGTAATTATGAATCTGAAAAAATAATAAAGGGGATAGGGAAACAACTGCATGTCCCACAACTTTTTACCATCGTGAACGCTGCTGCATTCATCTAAGCTAGGACCGTGGTGGCTATTAGGCTCATGGTTTACCCTGTGCAAAGGCATAGTACATCGATAATGTTTCCCAGTTCCACTCAAAACAAAATGTTGTCTCCCTGCTAGAGTCTCAACTCTCAATATCTGTTTAGTATGTTTGTGGTTCGATCTAATATGTAGTTTCAGGTCATGCATGTTAACTTGATTAATCTGAAAAATAGATGACACGCATGATGCTAAAGTTAATTACTTGTAAAAAAATTCAGTCAACTTACCAGAGTGCATACTCATTGATCCACCAGGCTGGGTCGGTTATTTGCTCGCTGCCACCAGTTGCAGGCCAATCCCAACCCCAATATGCAGTTCGACGACCGCGACGATGAACCCCGGCGAGGGGCCATGTACATGATCACAATTCTGCTCGAGTATATCTGACGACTGTGATGATGAACTCTGGCGAGACGGATGTGCGCAATCGCCAATCTGCTCGAGTACCTTCCAATGACCGCGACGATGATGTCCGGCGAGATGTATTACACGTTCAACATTCCTCTCGAGTATATCTTCCCGATGATCGCGACGACCACGACTATGAACTCCAGCGAGACGCATGTACATGATCACCAATCTACTCGAGCACCTGCAGACAACCGCGACAATGAACTCCGGCGAGACGAACGTATGCGACCACGAATCCGTCTAGATGCGCACGTATTGCAAATCAGCTATTCATCCAAGCTAGCAGCTAGATGAATTCAGCTAGCACCCAATCGTCCGCAGACGACCGCCACAATGAACTCCGGCGAGACGCAGCGTATGCCGACCATGAATCCGTCTAGATGCGCATGTATTGCAAATCAGCTATTCATCCATGCTAGCAGCTAGATGAATTCAGCTAGCACCCAATCGTGCGCAGCAAAAACTGATTGATTGCCAAAAGTCTGTATCGATCCTTTCTTTATGTCTTCAGCTCCGGCCGCGGCACATCTGAATTTATGATCATGTTCTTGCTTTCTTCAGCGCGTCCCTTGACACAGAGGAAATGGTGCAGCTCTAGATCGGGAAAGAACTCTATGGAGGCAGTTCATGCAGACATCCTTCTTTTTGGGCGATGTATGCATCTCGAGAGTAGGCTCCTAGGTTTAGCTGCGCTATCAACAACACCTCAATGCGACAGCCATGATGGGATTAAAGAGGAAAAATAAATAAAACGGTAAAAGGGATATCAGATTTGTAATGGCAATGGTGGGTAATTTTTTACTATAATCTGATTTACTCTAATCTAATGGCTATAAATTTTCCTTTTATTAAATTAAGGGTCGGATGTTTCTGATTTTTGTGGTAATTTCTAGCTAATTCTCTTTTTTCTGGTTAACCCTTAATGTACTTTTAATATATAATAGATATGTATTAACGCGACTCTCTTTCTTTTTTTAGCCCTCGGCTGGATCGTCGAAAAAATCGAGTATGATAAAGCGTGGCAAAACCAAGACGATGAGACAAGGAGAAACATATACCATCGAGGCTGTCAGTGAACACGGCAAGCCGCTGGTCGGAGCCCCAACAACACTACACAAAGTTTATCAACCAATGCGGAGTCATTGTTAGAGACAATGTCCCGATCACTGTCCAGGAATGGAATGAGCCAACGAAGGCACGTCTTGGTTTCAGTTTTGTTGGCAAGAGAACGAAAAAGGATTGTTGGAGAAAGCTTATGGAACATTTCATTCTATCTCCGGAATACAACAAAGTCGATGAATTCGGTAACGAGATTCCGGGTGGACGTGAGAGGAGGAGGCTAGTCAAAGAGTCCTCTCTTCATAAGATGGCCGAAACATTCCAGAACTTCAAGAAAAATTTAGCCCGTGACTATGTCAACCAGAACAAGACTCCGGATTTCAATGGACAATATGAGAAACTGAAAGATGATTGGCCAGAATTTGTGAGGCAAAAGAAATCAGAGCATTTCAAGGAAATATCGAAAAATAAGGAAAATGCGGCTAAGAAAGAGTACAATCATATTATGGGGCCAGGAAGATACCGCCTTTCAGAGCCTAAGTGGGAGAAGATGGAGAACGACCTGAGGGCGCGATGAATCCCTCTAGGTACAGAGGGATGGAACCCAAGGGCCAAAAGCTGGTGGTACGGGCATGGGGGATCGCTAGACCCCGTGACAGGGATGTGTGTTCACCAGATTAAAGCGTTTAAACCCACCCAAGCCCTTATTGACGCAATGACCCAAGCTCAAGAGGGGAAAGTCAAGTTCAACAGAGAGAACGACGCGCTGACATTAGCCCTCGGGAATCATGAACACCCAGGACGTGTACGAGGCAAAGGCGTCATTCCATGGAAAGTAGGGTTTTTCCAGGACAATGACCCGTACAGTTACAGAAGCCGTAAGAGAAAGACGGATCGTGATGCAGATCTTGTGGGGGCAGTTGGCATCGGAACTCCATGAGGTGAAGCAGATGGTGTATGAACTAGTAAAAGAAAGATCGGCTGCAGGGCCGCATGAAGATCATGCAGCGGATGTCGGAAGCCAGCATCGGAGAAGCATCATGGCTTCCACGGATGCCCCGGTTGGTGCTAAGGCACCCTTGCTGGCACCGACTGGTGCTAATGCACCCTTCACCTCGGCTGGTGCTAATGCACCGACGATCGAGATTCGTGCACCGGAGCCTCACTACCCCATGGATGATGTAAAGGAGATGAAAGAATGTGATCTGCATTATCCATTGGGGAACATTTCCATGAAGGTAGCTATCGGCAGTGCTTTACCCTGTATACCTGGAGCACTCCACCACAACAACCCCATTGAAGATGGATATGCTCGTGTCACGGTGGAAGACATAGTCCAAGGGTTTGAGGACCTGGAGATTGACTATGCTACACCCGAAGGGGAGAGAAGACTTGGAGATGTCAAGCGCCAGTTCATTCTATGGAAAAAGAAGTACATAGTGTTTCCAGGCGAGGCGCCAAGGCCAACAAGTCCACCCCCTCCGGTGGTGGTGGTGGCGGCAGCGGTGGTGGTGGTTCATCACCTACACCTCCTTCACGTCAGTCGACGCCGCCCCCCAATCCACAACCTCCGGCGGGTAAGCAGCCGCCGCCCCCCAGTCCTCCTCCGGAGGGAACTCCGCCCCCGAATCCACCTCCGGCGAAGAAGCAGAAGCAGGCGGACGGCAAGGCAACCCGCTCCTGGACTATTAACCCGGACCCTTATGTACCTAAGACAACAAAGGTACCAATGCCATCACTGAAGCCTCTCCTCCCAAGGCCTAGGGAACTTAGTGAAGAGGAAAACAACGTGGCCGTGGCTGCTCAGCATGAGAAATGGAAGGCGGATATGAAGGCGAAAAAAGAGCCTGAGCCCAAGCCAGTATTTACTGAGAAGGAAAAGAAGTGGGCTAAGGATTTTTTGACGACACCGTCCCAAGTCGAGCGGAATCTGCCAGACGACTATGGACGTGAAATTCGTAGGCAAGAATAAATATTGGAAAAAGCGGAGGCGGAGAAGAAAGCCTTGGCGGAGAAGGAGAAGAAAGCCTTGGAGGAGAAGAAAGATAAAAGTAAAAAAAGCGGGAAACAAGTTGCCCAGCTCGGGGAACAGAATAAACAATCGATCCCCCCGTTCATAGTGCAAGCCGGTCCGGATGCTATGACGTTGTCCTTCAGAGCCGATATGGATAAGGACTTTGAACTAATTGACCCATCTATCATAGCAGCTGCTGGAGCACAGGGAATGACTGTAGCGGAGGCCAAAGAAAGAGCGGCCGAGTTCGGTATGACTCTTCGTGCACACTTAGGCCTTGAGGATGCGCCAATAAGTGAGGTGGCATTTAAATATGTGCCGAATGGGCCTCTCGTCGAGCCTGCGCAGGAAGCGAGTCTACCAACACAAATGCATAATCTACTATGTTGGTACAAGAATTTAATAAAAATAAGGTCGGCAAAGAATATAATTATGCGGAAGTTAGAGAGGAGCATCACTTCAAACAGTACTTTGTACAAGTTCATATGAGTGAATTGTTCCAGCTGTTCAATCTGCGCGAGCTCGACAAATCTATCATCAGTTGCTACGTTCTGTAAGTGATTTATTTCTGCCTCACCTCGTTCTTCATTGCCTGCACTATATATATTGTCCTAACTATATTGTTGTGTACGCTATTATGCAGAATGAAGCTTGGGGAATGCAAAAAAAGAAACATCTATGATGTTGGGTTCATTGACCCACATATCATTAATGGATATGTGTTAGAAAGATACCCCCAAGACGCGGAGAGAGACTTGTACAAGTTTCTTAAAGAGGAGCAACTCAAAAGTCAAATTCTATTTCCTTACCATTTTGGGTGAGTGTTTCTGTCTTGTGCACATTCTCTTTTGTTTACTCCATGCACGGTATATCTAATCGATGAGTTATGCATGACTGTGCATGTAACGTGTCCGCAGGTTCCACTGAATTCTGCTAATAATTTAATTTCACACCTCCAGAGTTCTCATCATGGACTCTCTGAATATGGATTCAATGCTTTGGGTCGACATGAGATTAATGCTGCGAAAGTAATTATTTTCAGTCATTTGCGCTCTATATCGATCGGCCTCTTTCGTTCATTTCCTAATATCAAGTAACTAATAACTCCCTTGTTCATTTAATTTTCTTTGCCCTGTAGGGTTTGGAAACAGTTCAAAGATAAAGTAACCCGTGATTTCAAAGATGACCTAGAATTTAGAAGGTTAGTTAATGTGGATACTCAGCCACCGGGGACCAATCGATGTGGATACTATGTTTGTGAGTTCATCCAGAGACACACCTCTGAGCGGCGGCCGTCGGATAGCAACGTGCAGAGGAATTCCTTGTGGAAGAAGCTTAGTCCAGAAGCTCGCTTCCGACCAATTCAAGAGGAATTAGCAGGATTTTTGGTGAGGGAAGTCCTCCATCCTAAAGGAGAACACTATTACGAGGACGAAGAACTTCTGATGCCGTAAATCGTGTATGGAAACTTGTTCAAAGTTGTATATGGTCACCCGAGATTGAATATATATTGTATATTCCTCTTGAATTGTTCTTGTTTGAAATTTCAAACTTGTTTGAAATTGTATATTCATATGCATCAACGTGTAACGTGTATATAGTAGCGTAGAATATGTGTACTGAAACTTCTTTGAAATTAAAATAAAACACAAAATAAAATGTAAAAGAAATAAAACACAACAAATTAAAAAGAAACCAGATTTAGGGGGGGTTAAAACCCTAAACCTTCAGAGACCTTTAGTCCCGGTTGGCCTGGCGAACCGCGACTAAAGGTCCTCCGCCCCGATGAGCGCCTGCCGCCCACGTGGATGGGCCTTTAGTCGCGATTCGTAAGCAACCGGGACTAAAGGGGGGCCTTTAGTCGCAGATAATTAGTCCCGATTGCGCAACCGGGATTAATGCCAGTTGCGAACCATGACTAAAGGACGTTTTTCTACCAGTGAAAGCAAGTGGCGTCGATGAAGGGACGACGGGGATCTGGGCCCTCGGCTCCCCGCACGGTGACTATGTGGAGGACCTCCGCGCGGGGCTCAACGTCGCTCCTATTGCTCGGTGGGATCCTCCTACTCTGCTTAGGTATGGGAGGCGTTCGGCGGTCTCCTCGGTGGGGGATTGTGGTGACCCTGCATACCACTGCATGTTGTAGTATGCCAGTCGTTGATATAACATTCACGAAGTACCATTCCGCAAATATTACATCCCTCAGAGTAGTACAACAGAACATAGCAGGTCCATAACTCATTCATTTATTATTACAAGCATAATGTACATATCATCTCAGAGCTCCTCTTGGATCCTAAGAGGGTTACTCCTGGGTTCGAGGCGAACCCATCTTAGCTTACAATATAAAAGTTTTACTAGGTGATACATTTATTCCCTCGAGCAGTTAAGTACTAAGAGTTCGTGCTGCTCGGATACTACTACTACTTGGTTGGTCTAGACTTGCTCTCCTCCGGAACCCTCCCCGGTTCCGTAGACTATAAGGTAGTCTACACCTTCAACACCTCCAGAGAGGTCTGGTTCTTCATAGCCGATGATCGCGGCGCCTTCAGGGTTGTCGTTGTCCTCCTCCAGATGGTTCAGAAAATCTAAGCAGGGGATTTAAGAGTGGTATGAATACGAGCGTACTCAACAAGTTCATTATAGAAAAGAGGTGTTTAATGCACTAGCTACGATATTAGACCAGAAAGTATAATACCAATGCAAGTTTTGATAAACATTTCTTCAAGAGGTTGCTTTTATTTCAAAGAACTATGTCCGTCAGCCTTCACCGGTTTACTAGAACTTCATGGAGCTCCTTTCCGGCAGCGTTCGCAGTTCCAAATGCCGAAACAGGGAGTGACAGGTCACGATTCATTACACTCTGCAGAGGTGTGTTGCTTTACCCATAAGAGATCTTAACCTTGGTGCCAACCGGGCAGCTTTCCCGTCCACACTTCCTTCGGTGTGAGGCCCGGTATAAGGTCATAGCCAATCATATTCCTCTGCTACCTCGCACACCCACCCTTTGTTGCAAACCCCGACCCTGGGTCCTCGTCGGTCCTCTTACACCACTTAAGGATGGACCCCAACCACGACGACAGTCTGGGATCGAACCAAACTCCTTCGCCGGTAGCTGCAACCCATCATAGACCACATTACCGTGGGGAATTAGAAGGGGATCCCCACCCTCCAGTTGTTCCGCAAGCAGCAACCGCTACGGTAAGAAACAACAATACCGTGGGGAATGAGAAGGGGCTCCCCACCCTCCAATTGCTCCGCAAGATACAACCGCTATGGTAAGCGCATCCGTTGATGTACAAGAGGTGGAAATACGATTGACTATTCCGTCCCACTCCGGATCTTATGGTTAACACGGGTTTTACGGCACCAGAATCACTGGGCGACATTTGTTGTTTAATCCTAGATGGATATAAACCCTTGCAATGGAACCTCCACCATATCAACACAATCCATGGTTCCATTGCCCACCACTTAGCATAGTTATGAAAATAGTGGTTTTGCTTTTTATGCAATAGTGATAAACATAGTACTTTGCAAGTAATTTGATAAAAATACTAGAATGACATGAGCAAGTGATGAACTTGCCTGAACACTACAAATTGTTGCAGTTGGATGGTGTGGACTGACCCTTGTCCTCTGTTGCTGAAAAGTAGCATCATTGGCCGATAAGGGCAATGGTTAAAGAAGCATTTATGCATGATTCCAGTTTTAGGGTTTGTTCCCCCCTTCCGATGTCTTTATCATTTTATGTGAGAGGTTAATACTAAGAATGACTTAGGGATACTCTATTTAGGGTAAAATACAACCTTGAAATGTTGTCAAGGTGTTTTTAGAGTTCAAAAGAATTTATGGACTTATTTTCATTATTGAAAATATAAGGTGTGATTTAAATGATTATTTAAATCATCAAATTTGAACTTATTCTTGTTTAACTCCAAAAATTCTGTTTCATATTTTATTATGATAGAGCATTTTCTCCTGAGTGGTTTTCATATTTTTATTTTTTTAGAGCTCACTACAAGAAAAGTTGCCATGGCCGACGAAGTTGAAGTCGCGCCGTGGTTGCTGGTGTACCATGGCCGACGATTTTGGGTCTGTCCGTTGTGCATGTCAAAACGTTTTTTTTCTCATTTTTGAGGCCAGCTAGCCCGACGAAACCGGCCAAAACGTTGCGTATGGTGGCCCGGGACGTGGTGCATCTCGAATTCTCGGGTTCGCCGGCCGAGTCAACGCAAATCCGCACCGCCGAGGGATGTATGGCCCAGATGGCAGCCTCTCTGGCATTGTTTTTTTCTCGATCGCGCCATCTCGTTCAACGCTCTCCGATCGAGCCGTTTACGATGCAGGATCATGGGTCCCGCATGTCATCCTCTATGAACCAAAATTCTTTCTATTCTTGGATTTTTTTTGACCCCCTGATTTCTGGCTACTTCCTTTTTCTTTTGATCCCTTGCCGCCTTGGAAACGTTGACACCGCTGCTGCTAATTGGGACCCGCATGTCATCCTCTATGAGCAATCAACTTTCTTTTCTTGGAGTTTTTTTGGCACCTCAAATTTGGTCACTTGCCTTTTTCTTTCGATCCCCTGCCGCCTCTCAAACGGTGATACCGCTGCTGCTAAATGGGACCCGCATGTCATCCTCTATGTACTATAAAACTTTCTTTTCTTGGATTTTTTTGGCACCTCATATCTGGTCACTTGCCTTTTTCTTTCGATCCCCTGCCGCCTCTCAAACGGTGATACCGCTGCTGCTAAATGGGACCCGCATGTCATCCTCTATGTACTATAAAACTTTCTTTTCTTGGATTTTTTTGGCACCTCATATTTGGTCACTTACCTTTTTCTTTCGATCCCCTGCCGCCTCTCAAACGGTGAGACCGCTGCTGCTAAATGGGACCCGCATGTCATCCTCTATGTACTATAAAACTTTCTTTTCTAGGATTTTTTTTGGAACCTCATATTTGGTCACTTGCCTTTTTCTTTCGATCCCGTGCAGCCTCTCAAACGGTGATACCGCTGCTGCTAAATGGGACCCGCATGTCATCCTCTATGTACAATCAAGTTTCTTTTCTTGAATTATTTTTGGCTCCTGATATTTGGTCACTTGCATTTTTCTTTCGATCTCATGCCACGTTGAGGACCCTGCAGGCTCATGGGACCCGCATGTCATCCTCTATGTACAATAAAATTTCTTTTCTTGGATTATTTTTGGCTCCTGATATTTGGTCACTTGCCTTTTTCTTTCGATCCCGTGCAGCCTCTCAAACGGTGATACCGCTGCTAAATGGGACCCGCATGTCATCCTCTATGTACACTCAAGTTTCTTTTCTTGAATTATTTTTGGCTCCTGATATTTGGTCACTTGCCTTTTTCTTTCGATCTCATGCCACGTTTGAAACGTTGAGGAACCTGCTGGCTCATGGGACCCGCATGTCATCCTCTATGTGCTATAAAAGTTTATTTTCTTGGGTTTTTTTCACCCTCTGATTTTTGGCTATTTCCTTTTTCTTTTGATCCCCTGCCGCCTTGGAAACGTTGAGTAAGCTGCTGACTCATGGGACTCGCATGTCATCCTCTGTGTACAATCAACTTTCTTTTTCTTTTGATCTCAAGCCGCATTTGAAACGTTGAGACCGCTGTTGCTAATTGGGACCCGCATGTCATCCTCTATGTACAATAAAGTTTTTTTCTTGGATTATCTTTGGCTCCTGATATTTTGTCACTTGCCTTTTTCTTTCGATCTCATGCCGCCTTTGAAACGTTGAGTAAGCTGCTGGCTCATGGGTCCCGCATGTCATCCTCTACGAACAATAAAAGTTTCATTTCTTGGAGTTATTTTTGACCCCTAATTTCTGGCTATTTGCCTATTTCTTTTGATCTCCTGCCCCCTTTGAAACGATGACGACGCAGCTGGCAGGTCGGTCCCACATGTCATCCTCTGTGAACAATAAAAGTTTCCTTTGATGGATTTATTTTGAACCCCTAATTAATTTCGGGATATTTCCTTTTTTCCTTTGATCCCCTGCCGCCTTGGAATCGTTGAGGATGCTGCTGCCTCATGGGTCCCGCATGTCATCCTCTCAGAACGGTAAATGTTTCTTTTCTTGGATTTTGTTGACCAAACGATTTTTGGCTTATTTTTTCTTTCGATCTCCTGCAGCCTTTAAAACGTTCAGGGCGCTGCGGGCTCACGGGTCCCACATGTCAACCTCAATGAACAATAAACGCTGAAGATGCTGCTGCCTCATGGGTCCCGCATGTCATCCTCTCAGAACGAAAATGTTTCTTTTCTTGTATTTTTTACCAACAGATTTTTGGTTTATTTTTTCTTTCCATCCCCTGCCGCCTTTAAAACGTTGACGACGATGCTGGCTCATGGGTCCCCGATGTCAGCCTCCCCGTACAAGAAACATGTGATATCTTGATTATTTTGCGGACAATAAACATTGTATTTCGCTCTAAGCTATTGCAAACGGATAAATTAAATCTTTATTTTTACATAAACAAACTTATATGTTGAATCTCCTTGTTTTGTGTTTTTGCGAAGCATAGGACTTTCCTGTTTTTTTTAGAAAAATCCGAACTTTCCTGTTTTGGAGTGGGCTGAAATTGTACGAGTCAAAAGGCCCAGCAGGATAGTTCGAAGGCCCAGATGTCCAGATGCAGCCCAATTGAAATCTTTCTTTTCTTGGATTTTTTTCACCCCCTGATTTCTGGCTACTTCATTTTTCTTTTGGTGCTGTGCCGCCTTGGAAATGTTGAGACCGCTGCTGCAAAATGGGACCCGCATGTCATCCTCTATGTACAATAAAATTTCTTTTCTTGGATTATTTTTGGCTCCTGATATTTGGTCACTTGCCTTTTTCTTTCAATCTCATGCCGACTTTGAAACGTTGAGTAAGCTGCTGGCTCATGGGTCCCGCATGTCATCCTCTATGAACAATAAAGTTTCCTTTGTTGGATTTATTTTTTACCCCTAATTTCTGGTTATTTGCCTTTTTCTTTTGATCCCCTGCCCCCTTTGAAACCATGACGACGCAGCTGGCAGGTCGGTCCCACATGTCATCCTCTATGAACAATAAAGGTTTCCTTTGATAGATTTATTTTTTACCCTAATTAATTTCTGGCTATTTCCTATTTTTATTTTGATCCCCTGCCGCCTTGGAATAGTTGAGGATGCTGCTGCCTCATGGGTCCCGCATGTCATCCTCTCAGAAAGGTAAAAGTTTCATTTCTTGGATTTTGTTTACCAACTGATTTTTGGCTTTTTTTTGTTTTGATCTCCTGCCGCCTTTAAAACGTTGACGACGCTGCTGGCTCATGGGTCCCCAATGTCAGCCTCTCCCCGCATCGCAAATCCTCTTTCTCGCAAAGGTTGTATTTCTAGCTAGATAGCTAAGGTGGATTCGAATCCGCCGTGGTTCAGCAGCTCGTGTAAGCCTTCTTGCACTGATTAATGGAACTAGTGTATAGCAAGGTCAAGACATGTGGCTTGGTGTAATGAATCTATTTGAATCATGTTGTGGATTCAATCTGATAGTTCTCTAACAGGTCAGCCAAAATAGAAATTAAGTTTTTTTCTAAAACGGAAATGCAAATTAAGATGAACACAAACATTAGTTATCATAATAGCTGATCATACATACATACTTGCTAAGAGCAAAAGCTTGCCAGAGTTTTACCACCCATACAATTAATTAGCAGTTCAGATAAGATAACCTTATATAAGTATAACTACAAATGCATTTGCTAAGGGCTCATGGGACAATAGAACTAGACAACCGCAAACTTGATGACCAGCATGTCACAGTGGCATCGAAAGATCTTGACCTTCAACTTTGATCCAATGCGAAGTTTGGCACCGTCAATGAACTTTTTCCACCTGGAAGTAACAGCCAAGCGGCCATCTGTGGGACTGACGGAGTACCGTCCCTCCACGGTGAGACCTTTACTCTCCATGACGAGGGAAATCTTGCCCCTTCGGCCAGCATTGAGATCCTTGGCGATACTTTTAGGCAATTGCTGATTCAAAGCAAGAGATACCAACAAAAATTAGTCAATGGCACCAATGCACTGAAGACTGAACCATGTGAGACTTTGAGCAGAGAAGACATCAAGATAAGAGCAGTTATGCTGTCATATACTCACGAACATAGCCTTCAGATGCGTCCTGGTCACCACATGGGTGGCCACAGCAATGAGCTGAGACCTCGGTGATCTGGCTGGGGCAGGTGCAGGAGCCTGGGCTAGTACACGAGCTGGTGCTGATGCAGGAGACTGCTGGGCAGGTGCAATAAACGGTGCCTCTAGAGGAACCGGTGCTGATGCAGGAGACTGTTGGGCAGGTGCAGTAAACGGTGCAGCTAGAGGAACCATCTTGATGCGAGGAGCTGCTGGGCAGGTGTAGTATATGGGGCCTCTACAGGAACCAATGCTGATGTAGGGGCCTGCTGGGTAGATGCAATAAACGGTGCTGGTACAGGAACCGGTGCTGATGCAGGAGAGTGGGAAGCTGGTGCCGGTGCTGGTGTGGGTGCCCTTTGTGACATCCGCTCCTATTCCATCAGGGGATCTGCAGCTTTGATCATGTTAAACCCAGCAAGCTAGAACAGAGGGAATGGTTTAGAACAACTGCTCAGAATGCAGTAATCAAAGGATATGAGAACAAAACAGTTACATATTATATATTTGGAAGTGTCTCCAACTCTGTAAGCAGTTACGTATATCTGCCCGTTTGAGTTTCTGATGCTCAGCTCGTCTCCCTTCTTCAGACCGTAGTCAAAAGCAAACTTTCTCCAATCATGTCCATACAAATATGTGATGGCCTGCGTCTTGTAGACATACACCTCATAGACCGTGTAGGTGTTCATCAATTTGCCATTGCCATGCATAGTGAAAGACCCTTCATGCGGACACATCTGGTTAATCATTGGACGAAGTTCACAAGATACAGTCTGCAGGTGAAAATTGATACTAATGTAAGAAGCAGGAAGACTAAAAACAAGACTTTACTATATGCCAATTCATGCTAAACCACTGAGAATACATACCTGTAACTCTATGAAGGAGTTATTAGAAAGGTAGATAGAGCCATATGAGGTGTTATATGCGGGGTCTGTAGATGGGCCCGCCATATTCCCGCAAGCTCGGCATCGGGATGGTGAAGGAAACATGGGAGGTACTACTGGTGCGTAGCGCTGAATGTAAGTAGAAGAATTAGGTTGTGTAAAGTGCATAGTTCAGAGCAATGCAAATGTTGACAAGCGAGTGCATAACACTATGTTACAATCTGAATAGTCAAAATTTAGTGTATGATGAATATAAGCATGCTAATTTGGCGTTTCCGAATTCCAAGAAGCAAGAGATGAGCGGTGATAATATCGAAATAAATCATGGCATGTATATGTGGCTTAAGAAAATATACCCGAACCCTTGGATGGTTACGGCCCGGCTGGTGCTTGGACTTGAGCTTATATAAGCATCCGTAAGGTGGGGCCGACAAGAATTTGGTGGCAGCCTCTGCAGATGCCTCATCGACGAGTTGCAATCCTTTTGACCAATGAAGGCTTAGCAGTTTCAGTCTGCATATGAAAATTGATGAGCAACAGACATCAGCAGTGATATATAAAATGAATCTATGAGACACTGATGCATATAGTGCTGGATGTAAGTGGAAGAATAGGGTTGTGTGTGTTTCTGAACTATTGGTAAGCATAATTAGACAAAGCCGGCAATAAACAGACAAATCAAATCATGTATGAGGATTAAGAAATTATACCTGCTTAAAAAGGATACCACCCAGCTGGCCCGTGGCCTTGTGCTTGAGGAGGTTTTCAGAAGATGGTGGTGGCACCATCATCTTCACAGCAGCCTCATCAAGATCATTTTTTATCCATTTGAGTAGAGGCACAGAAGCTTCATCCTGCATATGAATAGCAACAAAACTCATCATTGATATTTAATAAATCTATGAGATGGACCGATGCAAAAAGTGCGGGATGTAAGTGGAAGAATAGGGTTGTGCATAGACAACAGTTGACAACAATGCAAATGATTACAAAAGAAGCCAACGGAACTCAACAGTTTATATACTGGATGAGACAGACTGAAAAGTGAAAAATTAGTGTATGATGATTGTAAGCAAACGCAGTGTTTCTGAACTTTGGTAAGCATTAGGCAAAGCCAACAGTAATTAAACAGATAATAATAAAATCATGTATGTGGATTAAGAAAATATACCAGATTCATTAAAAGGTCACCACCCAGCTGGCCCATGGCCTCGTGCTTGTAGAGGTTTTCAGATGATGGTGTCGGCACCATCGTCCTCACAGCAGCCTCATCAGCCTCATTTTGCATCCACTTGAGTAAAGGCGCAGCAGTTTCAGCCTGCATAAGAATGGGAACAGATCTCAGCAGTGATATTGAATGACTCTGAGACAGACTGATGCATATAG
The DNA here is from genome assembly GCF_019359855.2 of Lolium perenne. NCBI lineage: Eukaryota > Viridiplantae > Streptophyta > Magnoliopsida > Poales > Poaceae > Lolium > Lolium perenne. The sequence goes on along the minus strand of NC_067250.2, from coordinate 213,363,458 downwards.
TGCTATATGTAAGTGGAAGGGTATGGCTGTGTATGGACAACAGTTCACAACAATGCAAGGGTGTGTTCGGTTCTGAAACAGCGTGGAATGGAATGGAATGGTTCCATTTCAGAGGAATGGAATGGTTACATTTTTTTCGGTTGGGAAAAATGGAGAGCGGAACAGATCAAGGTTAAACTAATCATTTGCCTCAAAATTGTAATTAGCAATTGCAAATGACATTTAATCTCAAAATCGTAATTAACAGCGCCTAATGGTGCTCTTTTAATCTAAAAATGGTAATTAACATCATTTTTTGTTGGGTTAGGGGAACTGGAGAGTAGATGAACATTACTGTATGATGATTGTAAGCAAACGAATTTGGTGTTTCTAAACTTTTGGCTTCGAGATCTTATGGGCTTCAACTATAGCCTACCCCAACTTGTTTGGGACTGAAAGGCTTGGTTGTTGTTGTTGTTGTTGTTGTTGTTGTAAACTTTTGGCAAGCATTAGAAAAAACCGACAATAAACAGACAAATATCAAGGCATGTTTTGTGGATTAAGAAAATATACCATATTCATTAAAAGATCACCACCCAGCGGGCGCGTGGCCTTGTGCTTGTAGAGGCATTTAGAAGATGGGGCGGCATCAACATACTGGCAGCCTGATCAGTCGCAGATTTGATCTTCCTTTTGTGTAAAGGCCCTAAAGTTTCAACCGCATATGAATAGCAAAACAAAAGGCAGACCTCAGCAGTGATATTGAATTACTGTATGAGATAGACTGATGCATATAGTGGATGCTCTTAGCCTTTTGCACCATGAACACTAGCTATGGACAGACAAAAAAAAACTACTCCAGTTGACTCAGCTTTTTCTAGATACCTCCATCCCAAAGCTTAAGGCTTATTTATTTTTGAGAAATCAAAACAAGTAAAGTTTGACCAAAATTTTAGAACATTCTATCAACAAATATAATATTGTGTAGATACCGTAGGAAAATATATTTCACAACCTATTTAATGATATTAATTTTGTATTTTGCATGTTAATGATTTTTGGTAAAAGCTTAGTCAAACATGGTATAGTTTGACTTTCTAAAAATAATATAATCCCTAAGCTTTGGGATGGAGGTAGTAGTATCTAGAGCTAAAAACACATCTAGATACATCCGTATCTACACATAGTTGAGTCAATTAATTTGGATCTGAGGGAGTATCAGATTCAGACTACATCATGGTAAGTTGGTTAAAAAAAATTACCCCTCGGCGGTCCCTGCCCAGCTCGGCAGTGGCATTTCGCTTCTTGTGCTGCAGATCGGGCCATGCTCCTGCAGCAGGTGGGGCGCTATTCTCGTTCCCCATAGCCTCAGCACGGAACCTGGAGGTACCAACCTGATACAGAGAATATAGAGCATGGTGTCACAGAGGCTTTATGCACAAACAGCTGAAGACATGTGCTACTTTAAGCATCTTCCAGAACAGGAACAGATTGAGGATACAGACAGACAGAGTGGATAAGCAAACGGAGTACCGCTTTATGGGCTGGGGACGCAGCTCAGGCTCAGCCAACTGCCCACATGCGTGGTGGCCTTACGCTCCATTGCCCCCCCCCCACCCACCACCACCGAGGTATTTCCTTTCCTGTACAAGCTGACAAAAGATACATTGAGGATCTGCAGAAACCACAAAGGTTGCAAATGTCGACAAATAAAGGAAGAACACCCCAATCCAAGCAAAGGTAGCCCCCGCCCCCACCCCCATCAATCACTCCCAGCGCGAGGGTGACCAGAAAGACACCCCTTCGCCCAGAATAGGAAATAGTAGATGCGCAAGATATCGAGGTGAGGAAAAAAGAACCGATCTCGAGAAAGGAAAGAGCATTACTAGTACTACCTAATCCGCTTGGTCTAGATGCAGCTTGCCCCTCCAAGCTGGATGCCTGGACGGTGGAGGCGAAAGGAGGGGATCGAGCCAGCGGCTTGCATCCGTCGGCTGTCGGCACTCGATCGGGAGAGACAAAGGGGGCTACATAAAGGGGAGGGGTAACATATTTTATTACACAGTGAACTTACTTATGTGACTAGTCATTACATGTCTCACTGAAACTGGGGCCCATAGTGTGGTACCCCAAATTCACTTGAACCTGCACGGCGGGACGCATTGGCGCGTCAAGAAAACACCCGAATTGTAGCGGGGAAATGAAACATTTCACAAAAATTCGAAATTCAAGCACACTGCCACGCGCCAAGCACGCGGGCTGTTCCTTCCTCTTCCTCGGTTCCTCCTCCCCTATCCGAAAAACCCCAAATCCCAAGCTCAAACAACAACAACAAAAAACCAAATCCCCTGGCCGCCATGCATGTCCTCGTTAACCCCCTGGAGATCGGTCCCGGACGAGGCGGACCCCCCGCCCTGAGATCCCGAGTTCGTCCGTTCCATCCACCTCGAGGCACTGCGTGCTGTCTCGCAGCGGCGGCTTGAGGGCGCTGCAGAGGAAGTTCCGCCGGAAAGTGCTCATGGCAACCGTGCAAGCTCACCGGCGTGCTGTATCCCGAGAGGAACTGGTCAAAGCTTTGCTATTCGCAAAAAAAAAGCGGGCCAAGATCTGGTCAAAGCTTCGTCGATGGCTTGCCGTGAGAGGCTTGGAGTCCAGAGTCAATAAACTAGCTGCTGGAGGACTTGGGCGGTTTACACCGATTCATATTAACTGACTCAAGTTTGTTAGTCTAGTTAACAAATGCATCTAGATACATCCATATCTAGACAAAATTGAGTCAATTAATATGAATCAGAGGGGAGTGCCTGAAAGTGTTTCATGCTACCAATTAATGCGCTGGCAGGACTGGCTGTAGAAGTAATTGTGCTACTACTCATATGATGAACTGATTGTGTGGGTGTCAAATTTTGCAACGCGATCATCCACTGAATGCTTAATTATAGTTCTAGCGCCAAAGGCGTACAAATCATAACAAAGATAGTACATACTACAGCACCAGAACATAAGAATACGAATCATAAAGTAGCTCAACATTTTGCATTAGGGCTAGGTGGTCCTGAGACTACCGGGACGCCCCTGATGATCTCCGGGCGTGCATCCGCTTCAACGCAAAGCTGTGTACTCGGTCCACGGCCTCCTTCTGTAGGCTGGATAATCTCAGGTGCAGGACCTTCGTCTATGAAAGGCTCGTCATCAGTACCATCCACAGGTGCATCAGGGCTGGGTGGTCTTGAGACTACCCGGACGCCACTGATGATCTCTGGGCGTGCATCCACTTCAACGCAAAGCTGTGTACTCGGTCCACGGCCTCCTTCTGTAGGCTGGATAATCTCAGGTGCAGGACCTTCGTCTATGAAAGGCCCGTCATCAGTACCATCCACAGGTGCATCAAACTGAGATTCATCTTCAAATCTCCCATCAAACTGAGAGACCTCTTCAACTCTATGCTTCTGCAATTAGTACATCAACAGATTAGACAAACATCTAAGGGATGCAACCTGAACAAATGCCGTTTTATATATTTACCTTCTCATCTGGCATAGCACATGTCCCAGAGCTGAAACCCGGTTCCTGAAGCAAGCGCTTTTTCTCTCCTTCCCGTCCATCCATCTGCAACAAGTTAAATTTGAGTACAGAACTTGCACAGCAATGCAAACTATTGATCGAAACAGCGGCAGCATCAATATAAATAATTAACTACATATGCCAGCACACATACAGTGTGAGCAAGATCTGCTTCTCCCGCTGTTGGGGGGATAACCCCCGGTATGCCAAAGGCATGCCAAACCGGATGGTTTGAGCCATCAGGATACCGGTTTAATGTTCTTACCGGAAGCCTAGTAGGAATCCGGGAGAGCAAGGCTAAGCCGGTATCCCCAAAGGGGTATGCCGGAACCCGGTACAGAAGATACCGGAAAGGAGAGCCTGTCGGCAGGACTGGTCAAAGATTCTCTTCAGAGCAAGAAGACAAGGATGAGCTAAGCAAAGTAACTTTATTCAGAGCCCTGGCGCCAAAGAGAGAGGTGACGGAGAAAGAAGCCGGAGGACGTCAGCTTCTATGATAAAAGAAGGCCCCGGTGTCACCTATGATTAAAGTAGCTTTGTACAGTAACTCTGTAAAGTAGTTTGTCCAGTCAAAGATGCTATTAGGGTTTCTTGCTCTGTAAGCCACCCTCTCCCCTATATAAGGAGAGGGGGCAGCCCTCCTTGCGGGCACGGCACGATACGAGAGGTTACGGTAGAAGAGACGCGTGTATGCATGTAGGCAGAGCCTGTAACTTGTGTGAATCTATGAACATGGTGATCTAGAGGGAGTTCTTCCTTGTGCCTTTCTTCTTCAACCTCTGGCCTTGGCCAAGTTCTTGAGGAAACCATCCGGAATCTCTTCCCACCTGATCGCAAACCCTCCCCCGAATCCTCTTGCGTCCATTCGGCCCCAATCTAAGCCATCCTATGGCATCTGCTCGTTCACCACGACGACAGTTGGCGCCCACCGTGGGGCATGAAGTGGCGCTTGATGGAGTTCACATTCGGGCGGGCGTCCTCGAGATCTCCGGCAAGCGTACGGTGTTCGCGTTGGTGCAGCGCATCTACGCCATGGACTTCATCAATGACAACGCGGGCTGCTTCGCCAACGGCGGCATCTTCCCCAAGAACGGCCGCATCATCGAGTTCGGCAGCCACCGCGTCTACTTCGGCACCGTCCCCGTGCGCCAGCGCCTCTCGCCGGTGCTGGTGGCACCGGACCCGCCAAGATGGCTCTGCGCTGGTCGCGCCGCCGGCAGCGTTGAGGTAATGATGACCGGTGTGGCTGGTGCAGGAAAGGAGGTTGCGGCTGAAGGTGCCGGTCACGCGGTTTCGACCCGTGCGGCTAAGCCACCGCTGGAGCGCGGCGCAGGCGCAGCGGGAGCATCATCCGCGCCACCGGAGACACCGCTCCAGGCAGCGATGAACGTCCTCGCCACCCCCATCGCGCAGAACATCGACCCGGCAGCGGCTCAGGCGGAGCTGGAGGCGCAGCGCCAGAAGATGCTGGAGAGCGGCAAGGACATCGTCAGGGCGCAGCGCGAGCTGAACCTAACCGTACGTGAGTATAACGCTGCCCATGGCTTTGCTTCTGTTAGCGCGCATGCTGCTAGGATGCCGGAAAACCGGCTAAAAGCTCGCAACCTAGATCAAGATTTGCGCAAAGAGATTCTTACCGGCAAGAGCGCCTCTGCATCTGTTAGCATCATGGAAAAGCCTAAGTATAGCAGCCCGGATAAAACTATAAAAGCTGCTAAGGCTGCAGTAGAGCTATGTGAGTCGCTTTCCGGAGAGGCTTTGGTAAAGCAGCAAGAGCGCGTCAGAGAGCTGCTGGAAACCATAGAGCAGCAAAATGCTGAGCAGCTGGCTAAGCTGAACAAGGCAGCGGCCTCAAAATCCGCGCGTTCAACAAAGAATGCCGGTAGCAAGTCCCATGGGCAGGCTTCATCCCCCCATCCGGATAGAAAAAGAGAAAAAGATGTGAATGCGCAGCAGATGACTGTGTACGATCCGGTTCTTGCCGGAAAGCAACAAGCCGGGCAACATGATGCCGGAAGAAAAAGCCAAGGGGCAGAGCGAGGCTACGCCAGAGGCTATGCCGGAAACAATCATGCCGGTAGATATGAGACCGGGCAAAACTATCGAGCTGCAAGGGCAGCGTACGATGAGGAGGAAATAGATCCCCCTAGGTACCGGCAGGCAAGGGCCGCGGTGCCGGAATGTTACGATGAAGCCGATTCCACCAGACCGGCGGCATACCGGAACCCATTGGGAGAACGCCTGGGAGAGAGATACTTACCGGAACAGGATGCGAGGCACCGTCTGGATAGAGTGTACTTGTCAGAAATGATCGAGGAGGAAGGTCCTCCAGGTCCAAAGTGCTTTGGCCCAAGGATCATGAAAGAAAAACCACCAGTTCGCAACTTTATGTTGCCCCGTGACACAAAAACATATGATGGCACCACAAAGCCGGAAGACTGGCTCGCGGATTACGTGACCGCGGTATACGTTGCAGGCGGTGGAGGAACCGTAGCAGGAGGAGGAAACCAGCGTTGGGCCGTGAGGATCATACCATCGTTTTTGGTTGGACCGGCAAGAATCTGGCTAAACAACTTGCCGGCAGGAAGCATAAATGGCTGGCTGGATTTTGAGGAGGCCTTTGTGAGCAATTTCAGCAGCACCTATCAGAGGCCAAACAGGCCGCAGCAACTTGCTCTGTGTGTGCAGCGTCCGAACGAAACAGACCGGGATTATCTGGCCCGGTGAAACACCACAAGGAACTCCTGTGAAGGGGTAATCGAGGCACAAGCCATTGCTTGGTTTAGCAGTGGATGCAGAAGAGGTTCACCGTTGTGGCAAAAGTTGCAGCGCAACATGCCGACAACGTTGGCAGAGATGATACGTGTGGCGGATAGCTATGCGTTGGGAGACCCAACGCAGCCGGCAGTGCAACCGGAGCCGGAACAGCTGCGCCACGAACAACACCGGGACAACCGGAATAACAAAAGAAGAGAAGATTTTCCGGATCGAAGGTACGGTCCGCAGCAAGTTGCTTCTTTGTGCAGGAAAATTTCGAGGCCAGCGACGACGAGAGGCAAAAAACCGGATCGCAGCCATGGGCAGGTCCTAAGAAACAATGGGTGGAAAAGAAACCACAGGCCCGTAAAAGAAAGCGGCAAGAACCCGCAAAATACACCATGGAAGCTGCCATGGATCAACCTTGCCGGTGGCACACGCCGAATCCGGCACACCCGTCAAACCATCTGACAAAGGATTGCACCTGGACCAAGTACTTGATGCAAAAAGGAACAGTGAAAGATGCGCGGCCACCACAAGACATGCCGCAGCAGCAGCAACAGCTACCGCCACCACCACCACTTACCGGGGCAAACGCCTTACCGGTGCAGCCAAACCGGCAGCAGTACCAGCAAGTTAACCGGGTGGAGCAAAATGATAACCAGCCACCTCCACCGGCACCTTTAGGCCGGAATGTTTACGAAGATCCGCATCTGTGCTGTGTTGTCTTTGTCACTGAGCCAACAGACCGCAAAGTGTACACCGGCGCTCCATGGAGGTCAATCTGTGATGCCGGCAGTTCCCAAGTACATGATGTGGTCCAATCAGGAAATTACCTGGTCATCCAAGGATCACCCAAAGATCATGCCGAATCCGGGTGGATATGCTCTTGTTGTGGACCCAATCATGAAAGGGCCGCAAACTCGAGTGAAGTTCAGCAAGGTGCTGATAGACAATGGCAGTAGCATCAACATCATGTACAAGCACACCATGCATACGCTGGGCATAACAGAAAACATGCTTCAGCCAACGCGCACAACGTTCCACGGGATTGTTCCTGGTTTGTCCTGTGCCCCGATAGGAAAAGTTCGGGTGGACGTGGCATTTGGAGGACGTGACAATTGCCGGGTAGAAAATCTGGAGTTTGAGGTGGTGGATCTAGACAGTCCCTACCATGCATTGCTGGGGAGACCGGCATTGGCAGCCTTCATGGCCACAACTCATACAGCTTACCTCAAGATGAAGATGCCGGCACCTCGTGGACCACTGACTGTGGTGGGAAACTATAAGATCTCACTGGAAACTGCATCTGCCGGATCGAACCTAGCGGAATCGCTGGTGATCGCGGAGGAAAAGAAAAGAATGCAAACAGCTGTTGCGCTGGCTCAATCCTCACAAATGAGCTTAGCGGCAATGAGTGAAAACATGGGCTCACCGGCATTCAAGCCAACGAATGAAACAAAGGACATCGTGCTGGATCCGGCTTACCCAGAGCGCACCGTTCGTATCGGTGCCGGTCTCGACCAAGCATAGGAAAGCGCGCTCGTCAGCTTCCTCCGTGAGAATCGGAATATCTTTGCCTGGTCAACTGATGATTTGGTAGGTGTTCCGAGGGAGCTGGCTGAGCACTCTCTAAACGTCCGGAAAGATGCCAAGCCGGTACGGCAACCACTGCGCCGGTTCGCTGAAGACAGAAGAAAGATCATAGGAGAAGAGGTAACCAAACTGCTTGTTGCCGGATTCATTGTGGAGGTCACGCACACAGAGTGGCTGGCCAATCCGGTAATGGTTGAAAAGAAGAAAGATGAGAACCTGGAGGCCAAAGCTCCGAAGGTGTGGCGCATGTGCATCGACTACACCAACCTGAACAAGGCTTGCCCAAGAGATCCTTTTCCTTTGCCACGAATCGATCAAGTGATTGATTCAACTGCTGGGTGTGAGTTGTTGTCCTTCCTGGATGCCTATTCCGGTTTCCACCAAATTCCCTTGAAAAAGGAAGATCAAATAAAAACTGCGTTCATTACCCCGCACGGGGCTTATTGCTATGTCACTATGCCTTTTGGTTTGCGCAACGCTGGTGCAACGTACCAGCGCTGTATGCAAAAATGCTTGTTTGATCAAATCGGAAAAAACGTGCAAGTCTATGTGGATGACATCGTGATAAAAACTAAGGTAAAGAACACCTTAATCGATGACATCCGGCAAACGTTCGATAACCTGAGACGGTTCCGGATGAAACTCAATCCGGCAAAATGCACCTTTGGTGTCCCTGCCGGCAAGCTGCTCGGTTTCCTGGTATCAAGCCGGGGCATAGAGGTTAATCCGGTAAAGATCCGAGCAATAGAAAGAATGGCTATCCCTCGAGAGTTAAAAGATGTGCAGAAGTTTACCGGAAGCTTGGCATCGCTGAGCCGGTTCGTGAGCAGGTTGGGAGAAAAAGCTCTGCCACTCTATGCTCTGATGAAAAAATCTGACACGTTCGTCTGGACCCCTCGAGCTGGTGCACAGCGTTTAAAGAGCTAAAAACAATGCTAGCCACAGCACCTATACTGGCTTCACCTCTAGAAAGAGAGCCTATGCTGTTATACATAGCAGCAACAAACCGGGTTGTGAGTGTAGTGGTTGTAGTTGAAAGAGAAGAGGAAGAAAAAACCGTCCAGAGGCCGGTATACTACTTGAGCGAGGTGCTCTCCCTATCAAAACAAAACTACCCTCACTTCCAAAAAATGACTTATGGCGTGTACATGGCCGCCACAAAACTCAAGCATTACTTTGAGGAGCACCCCATGAAGGTGGTAAGTGAAGCACCAATTTCCGACATCATGTGCAACAAAGACGCCAGCGGCCGGATTGCAAAATGGGCAATCCAGATATCACCATACGTGCCGGTGTATGAAAGAAGAGATGCCATAAAATCACAGGCTTTGGCTGATTTCCTTGTTGATTGGGCGGAGATGCAGTACAAACCGCCAGATCAGAGGATAGAATACTGGAAGATGCACTTTGATGGATCCAAGCTCAAGGAAGGTCTAGGTGCCGGTGTGGTGCTCACTTCCCCAAAAGGAGATCACCTCCGGTATGTTTTGCAAGTGCATTTCAGGGCATCAAACAATGTCGCTGAATATGAAGCTTTGATCCATGGGCTTAAGGTCGCAAAAGAAATCGGTGCACACCGGATCATTTGCTATGGCGATTCAGATCTTGTGGTACAGCAGTGTTCAGGAGATTGGGATGCAAAAGATGCCAACATGGCCTTGTACCGGTTTCACGTGCAAAAGATTGCCGGATTCTTCGAAGGGTGTGAGTTCCACCATGTGCCACGCGCAGAAAATGAAGCCGCAGATGCTTTGTCCAAGCTGGGCTCATCTAGGCAAGAAATTCCTCCCGGAATAGCTTTGGCTCACCTAAGAGTGCCATCGATCAAACCGAGCCCGGAGTCAGAATCAATTTTTGTACCGGAGTCACACGTAGTACCCATGGATATCGATGAAGGGAACCCGGGGACTGCTCCGGCAAGCTCGGGGACTGCTCCGATAAGCTCGGGGACTGCTGTACCCATACCGGAAGAAATGATGCTGGTGGATAGCATGGAGATAGATGCGCCGGTGTTTTTGGTTCGAGAGATACCGTCATGGGTTAAACCTATTAAGGAATTCCTGATCAACGGCACCTCGCCGGCTGACGAAAATGAATCAAGGAGGATACAAAGAAGGTCCAAAGCTTACACATTCATCAATGGTGAGGTGTACAAGAGAAGCGTTACCGGTGTCCTTCAAAGATGTGTGGAACCGGAGGAAGGGAAAGAAATGCTTGAGGAAATTCACCAAGGAGAATGTGGGCATCATGCTTCATCAAGGGCGCTAGTAGCAAAAGTATTCCGGCATGGGTTCTATTGGCCCACTGCTTTGGAGGACGCTGAGGATTTGGTAAGAAAATGCAACGGCTGCCAGAGATACGCCAAGCAAAACCATACCCCAGCATCCGGTTTAAAGACAATACCACTAACATGGCCATTCGCCGTTTGGTGCCTTGACATGGTTGGGCCATTCAAAACTGCAAGAAGCAGCATGACTCACATCTTGGTGATGGTGGATAAGTTCACCAAGTGGCTAGAAGTAAAACCTATCGCAAAGTGTGATGGGCATACAGCGGTGAAATTCCTAAAAGATGTCATTTTGCGGTATGGATACCCGCACAGCATCATCACTGATAATGGAACCAACTTTGCTCAAGGTGAGTTCAAAAGGTTCTGTGAAGAAAAGAACATCCGGTTGGATTTGTGCTCAGTGGCACACCCACAAGGCAATGGCCAAGTGGAAAGAATGAATGCCTTGGTGCTTTCCGGTATCAAGCCTAGACTCATTGATGCGGTGGAAAAGTCACCGGGATGTTGGCTCGATGAACTGCCATCAGTACTGTGGAGTATAAGAACAACCCCAAACCGGTCTACCGGATACACTCCCTTCTTCATGGTTTATGGAGCAGAAGCGGTGATACCAACCGACATCATTCATGATTCACCAAGGGTACAGCTCTATACTGAGCAAGAGGTCAAAGAGGCCAGAGAAAATGATGTGGACTTGCTGGAAGAAGCAAGAGAGCTAGCTTTGGCAAGAACAGCCATTTACCAGCAAAACCTAAGACGCTATCATAACCGGAAGGTTAACCCAAGAGTTTTCCGGGAAGGAGATCTTGTACTTCGCCTGGTGCAGCGCACTGAAGGCCGGCATAAGCTCTTGCCACCATGGGAAGGTCCCTTCATTGTAAGCAAGGTGCTTCACAATGATGCATACTACTTGATCGATGCACAGGAGTGGAAGAAAGGAAAGGCGGACAGGTCCGGAGAGGAGAGCAAACGTCCATGGAACGTAGCTCATGCGTCCCTTCTACTCTTGAAGTGATGGTGTAAGAAGTTCCTTTTTGTACCTTATAAGCTATGAATAAAAGTTGCCGGAATCTTGAATGAATCTCGGGGACTACCCCAACTAAAGTTGCATGTAACTTGTCTATTTTTTCAGTTTACCGGTTGCTTATTGAATGTTTTTTCGTTCCGGTTTAGTAGTGTGCTAAATCCTACCGGAGTCTTCGACTCTGCTGCTGTCCGCAAACCGGCTTCATGGCAAGCAAGATAAACCGGTAGGAGATAAGCACATGAACTGCGAAAAGGGAGAGCAGGAAAGAACAATCCGGAAAATTTAACTAACCCCGGTTAAACCGGTTTTTGCAAAATTTCAAAGTTATTTCTAAGTTCAAGAAGATGCTTGTTTGGTGAAAGAACCTTGCGCTCATACGCCAAAGAACGCCCAGAGAAGGCAGGCAGAGCCAAGGCAAAAGAACCAAGTATGCATCAAATTGGATGCGGAAGCAATTGAGAAATCTTTGCAGTACAGGATAAAAGCAGAACCAAAGGCAATTATGCTAAGACAAACTCATAAATACTTAGCTACCGGTATAAATTACCGGCAGGAAATGTTGTATCACAACCACAGGCAAACTTAAAGTCTTACATCATAGACCCCGGCATTCCGGGGCAGAATTTAACGAACATCGTTTCAAAGATAAGCAGGACCAACAAACAGATAGCAGGCAAACACTTCCAAGAGAATAATCACGCAGCAGGGGCTTCCGGAGGAGCAGCACCGGCATCAGCATCGTCCAGGACCTCTTCTTCGGCTTCACCCTCCTCCTCGTCGAGATAGTCCGTGACGCCAGGAGGGATGAAGGTGCGCATGTCGGCATACTCCGGGATCCGGTACGCGCGATCCTGCCGCCTGGCGGAGAGGATCGGGTCCAGATCCGTTTCGGCGTCTTCACGCACGCCGGTAAGGGCGTCCAGATCGAGCTCCGGGTACCAGGAGCAGGCGACGCGGAGGGCGGAGTCCGCTCCAGCGCGGGCAGCAGAGCACTGCCACTCGCGGATCCTCTTGCCGGCACCCTTGAGGCGATCGCTGATGAGGGAGAAGGTGTCCGGCACCTCCTCGCCAGGCCATAAAGTCCTGTATAGCTGGGTAGCTACATCAGGGATGTCCGAAAGATTGCGGTCTATGCAGCGCATATGGGACACCCGCGCGTTAAGCGCGACTAGATGGTCCTTGGGCGTCCATGGCACGGTAAGATCCGCTTGGCCTTTGTCCTTGCGTTGCGCGTCGACCTTCTTGACGGCGTACCTCTGCGAGTCCGGAAAGAGGCCTATGCAAAGAAAGAAAAAGTTTAAGGAAAAGAGTCCGGAAGAAAAAGAGACCGGAGAGAAAAGAATCCGGAAGAAGAGAGACCGGACGGAAAGATAGCGGAAAGAAAATGGGGTCGCAGGAAGAAAGGCTTGTGTGCAGTAATCAAAGTGTAAAAGAAAAGAACTTACGGAGGGCGAGTGTGTCGGTCTGCAGGATCAGCTGATCGCACTCCTTATGCTCCTCCTCCAGCCGCGCGGCCTTCTCCTCGGCACCCTTCCGGGCCTTGGCCATCTCCTCCAGCTCTGCCCGCAACACCACAGTGGCATTGCAAGCATCCTCCAGAGCCTCGTCCAACTTGGCCGCTGCGGTCACTTCAGCGGCTTTGAGGGCCTTGGCGTGGTCAAGCCCCAGCTGAATCAGCTGAGACTTGAGCTCCTGGTAGCTGGTCTTGAGGGCGTTCAGCTCCTCCTGGTGCTGCCGGTTGAGCTGGTCCTTCTCCCCTGTATCCGGAAAAAAGAGTGTTAACAAGGTTACACTAGTAAAAAATGAAAAGAAACCAAGTTCAAAGGAGAAAGGAAAAAATAGTACGTTGGGCCGTGGCGAGCTGCTCTTTCAGAGCATCGATGGAAGCTTCCGGGATCACTGTTGAACAGAAATTGTAAATATCACAAGGAAAAAAGGTTTCCGGTAGCAAAGATGCCGATGGAACAAAAACTTACCTTGGCACTTGTCATGTGCCTCAGCGAGCTCCCGGTGCTCCCACAAAAGCTCCTCGAAAAGGGCCTTCCGAGCGTCAGCGGTGACCTGTTCAAGAAAAAGAAGAAATGAGTTAAGTTTTGCGCTAAGAACAAAGTTCTTAACCCGAAACTCGGGGACTGGCAGTGCCGGTTTTGCGCGGTTTTAAGATAAGTTTTGCGCTAAGAACAAAGTTCTTAACCTGAAACTCGGGGACTGGCAGTGCCAGTTTTGCGCGTTTCTAAGGTAAATTATGTGTTAAGGAGAAGATGTTTAACCCAAAACTCGGGGACTGGCAGTGCCGGTTTCACGCTAAAATCTTAAGTTAAGTTTTGCGCTAAGAGCTGCGCTCTCACCACAAAACTCGGGGACTGGGAAGATAGACGAGAGAGAAACCGGCATGAAACTAAGGAAAAGGTAAAACAGAGCCGGAAACGAAGAAACTGGCAAAGATTGAAAGTTAGTAGAACATACCGTCAGATTGTTCGTGGAATCGTACCACGCGCTGTCAAGCTCTTTTACGGCGGCCCGGAGCCGCATGAAGTGCTCCTCAGAACACCGATCCCCGACAGGATCAGGTGCCGGCAGCCGATCCTTGCCCATTCCGCGGGTTGCCGGAGTGATGTCCGCGGCGTTCCACTTTTGAGCATAGGGCAGGAGGTGCCCCAGGTCCCGGCCTTGGCGCTGGAACTCCGTGATGCGGCCGAGGAGGCCGGTGGCCTTCATGCTGGCACCTTTGGCAGCCTTGGAGACGTGCAGCACCAAGGGCTGCTGGCCGCCCGAAGGGGCGCTGGAGGCCGTCGCCTTCCCCTTAATGAGCTTGGAAGGCTTGGGCGGTGGCGCGGTAGAGGAGGCCCCGGAGGTCTTGGCCGGCGGCGCGCTAGGAGCGGCTTTGGAGGGCTGGGCGCGAGGAGCCTCTGGCGGAGGCATGAGGATGGTGCGTGGAGAAGGGGGAGCGCTAGGAGCGTCACCCGTGTTGGAGCCTTCCGGCGCGGAAGGTTCCGGCGCGGAAGTTGTCTTTTCAAGGACGGGAGGAGCAGAAGGCTCCGCCCGCACGGCGGCTTCTTCTTCTCCGGCGCCGATGTTGCGCACCGGTGTCTTGGTGTTCGGGAGGAAGGAAAGATCCTCCTCCGTGCGGTGATCGACGGTGAAGGGGCCGCACGCCCGAATTTGTTGTGCCCCCGAAAGGGAGGCGGAGGAGTTCTTAGGCACCAGATGGTGCCGGGCTTGAGCGAGGAGGAGGGGTTGAGGTCCTTGCGGATCCCTCAGAGCCCGATGGCCTTGGGCCAAGCCTGAGAGCGGGGCTGAGAAAAAGAGAAAAGACCATTGGTTGAGAAAAAGCAACCGGAAAAAGAACTTGGCAAAAAGGAGGCAAGCCGGAAAAGAAAATTACCCGGAAGCGGTTGGCATCGCTTTGCGCCCGTAGCGGCGCACGCCCACTTCCTTCTCCCCCACGGGCTCCGTCCGGAAGCGCTTGGAGGGAGGAGCATGGCTGGAGCCGGCAGTAGATGCCGGCTGCTTGTTCTTCTGGCCCTGGGCCATGAGTTTGTCCACAAACTCAGAGCCGGCCTCGGCGCGCAGGCGGCACGCGCTCGTGGATCTGTGAGTTGGATATGGCTAAGAAGCAATTCGCAAGAAAGCAATAGTGGCAAAGTATAGGAAGCCGGAAAAGAAAGTACCTCGAGCACAACCAGGTCCTCGGGGTTTCCGGTGGGCTCCGGCGGGTCCCGGCCAAGGCGCGCAGCCGGAGTCTTCCCCATCTTCAGATCCTTCCAAGAAATGTAGGGATCCGGGTCGAAGGAGTCAAAGGCGCGCTTCCGGAGAATTCTTCGCGGCTCTGCCCGGATGAGAGGGAAGCGGTCCCTGGCCTGAAACAAGATAAAAAGGAAGGTTAACAAAAGCAGAAGTTACCGGCAGAAGACAACCCTAAATTGCGCAATCTCTTACTTCTTGAGTCGGAGGGTTAGAGGAACTGAGGGGAAGGAGGCCCCATTCCCACGCAAAAGGCATAGCAGTTTGACAAATCTGCTTAGCCTTGCGAACAACGTCTTTCTTGCTGAGAGCACGGCCTGTGATCTTGGTAGGATCGCCTGGGCCATACATCTCGCTCATCCTATGTGCGCGGCGCTTAAGAGGAAGCACCCGGCGCGATATGAAAGTCCGGATGATATCATCAGAGCAGATGTTGGTCTCCTTCTTCAAAGAGGCCAAGAAGCGCACTACCCGGTTGGTTTCGGCGTGTTCCGTCCTCGGGTTGTAGCTCCAGTTGGTTCTGCTGGGGGGCCCCTCTTGGTATGGAGGAAGATTGATGAGATCGGCGCGGCCGGTGTTCTTCACATAGAAGAAAGTTCCTTGCCAGGCGCGGCAAGACTCGAGGCCGGAAAACTTAAGAAAAGTGCTCCCCTGGCGGGAGCCGACGATGCAAGAGCCGCACTGCACGGGCGGCTTGGGCTTAGGGATTTCCTTGCCCTGGACGGAGTTGATCCGCAAGTTGAAGAAGCGGGCAAACGTCTCACGAGTGGGACGAATGCCGATGTAAGCCTCCATGAAGGTGGCATAGCAAGAAAGATAGAAAATGGCGTTGCCAGGAAGGTGGTGAGGTTGGAGTTCGTAGAAATCTAGGAACTCCCGGAAAAAAGTAGAGGCAGGGAGGCCGAAGCCACGCTCAAAGTGAGCGAGAAAAACAACATACTCGTCGTCTTTTGGATCCGGTTCGATCTCGTCATCCGGAATCCGGCAGGAAACTCCTTCCGGAATCCTCCGAGACCGGTACAACCAATCGATCTCAAACTCAGTAACGTTGGAGCCCATCCAGGCTCCGCGGGTGGTTGGGGAAGGCTCCTCGCCGGAAGATTGGCTGGAGCTGCTAGAGGCTTGGCCAGAGCTACTGGCCTCTTGGCTACCGGAAGCTTGGCTAAAGCTACCGGATTCTAGGTGGCCGCCGGACTCTTGGAGGCTACCGGATTCCTGCTGATTGCCGGAATCGGTCTCCATCGGATCTGAGGCCGTAGATTCACCGGGAGAGGGTCTACGGCGCTTGAGAGAAAGGGAAGAAGAAGATGCGGAGGAAGATTCCTCGTCAGACATTGCGAGGGTAGGCGGAGAAACAGAAATCCCAAACTTGAACCCCTCGTGAAGATCTACGAGTAAGAATAAAACCAAAGAAAAAGAGCAAATAAGAACACCAAAGGCTCAAGATCTGGAAAGCAAGCGAACGGCGAGTAAAGTGAAATTGGTACCAACCTTGAGCGGCGCGGTCGCTGAAGGAAGCGTTCGCTGACGGTGAAGCGGGTCTGCGGTCGCCGGCGAGCTCCGTCGACGGCGAGGCGGAGAAGCTCGCGAAGAAGCACAAATGCGGCGGACGCGAGGAAGTTGCTGCCGAAGAACTCCGCACAGCGAAGTCCGGCGGAGGCGCGGCGTGAGTTCGCCGGGCGCCGAAGCTTGAACAAGCGACGGTGGACGGAGAACGGCGGTGGCGCAAAGGCGTGGAGCTCTGTGCGCGAAGGAGGAGAATGCGAAGAAGATGAAGAGGAATGGGCAGTTGTGTTTATAAAGGAGAGAGAAGGTGGGGATGGAACCGCTGGGCCGCGGCGGTTCGCCTCGCGGCCCGCGACGGTTCGCACCTTGGGCCGCCATGTGGCGAACGGATACACGCAAGAGAGGGAGGCCACACGGAGGCGCACACAGGATCCCGAAGAAGTAGTGGGATCCGCAGAGATGCATTAACTGCGCGCGCGGGAGTCGAAGCGATGTGACAACGGACACCGCGCGTCGATTCTGGTGCGCATGTCTCTGACAGGCGCGGGGCCCGAGATATTCTCGACTTCGCCGAGGAAGTAGTAAAGACACGTGGTGCCGGAAAAAAGAGACGCCGGAACGAGCCTTGCAAAGAGAAGAAAAGGAACAAGGGTAAAAGTGCCGGAACTAAGCTCAAGACATGAGTGATTAAACCGGTATCTTAAAAAGATGAAAACCTGGCATGGTCTGTAGGATAGAATCCTCCAGGCTATACCAGCTTCGGGGACTAATGTTGGGGGGATAACCCCCGGTATGCCAAAGGCATGCCAAACCGGATGGTTTGAGCCATCAGGATACCGGTTTAATGTTCTTACCGGAAGCCTAGTAGGAATCCGGGAGAGCAAGGCTAAGCCGGTATCCCCAAAGGGGTATGCCGGAACCCGGTACAGAAGATACCGGAAAGGAGAGCCTGTCGGCAGGACTGGTCAAAGATTCTCTTCAGAGCAAGAAGACAAGGATGAGCTAAGCAAAGTAACTTTATTCAGAGCCCTGGCGCCAAAGAGAGAGGTGACGGAGAAAGAAGCCGGAGGACGTCAGCTTCTATGATAAAAGAAGGCCCCGGTGTCACCTATGATTAAAGTAGCTTTGTACAGTAACTCTGTAAAGTAGTTTGTCCAGTCAAAGATGCTATTAGGGTTTCTTGCTCTGTAAGCCACCCTCTCCCCTATATAAGGAGAGGGGGCAGCCCTCCTTGCGGGCACGGCACGATACGAGAGGTTACGGTAGAAGAGACGCGTGTATGCATGTAGGCAGAGCCTGTAACTTGTGTGAATCTATGAACATGGTGATCTAGAGGGAGTTCTTCCTTGTGCCTTTCTTCTTCAACCTCTGGCCTTGGCCAAGTTCTTGAGGAAACCATCCGGAATCTCTTCCCACCTGATCGCAAACCCTCCCCCGAATCCTCTTGCGTCCATTCGGCCCCAATCTAAGCCATCCTATGGCATCTACTCGTTCACCACGACGACACCCGCTAAAGGATCATTATGTGGTTCACCATGATAAACCCACCTAACATATGTGTGGTCCATCCCAAAAATGTGTAAATGATCTTCCACTACATGGTGAGGCCTCTTCTCACCATTCATACATGTGCAGCGCGGGCAATACACGTCCAGGTCGTGACCTTCATGAGCTCTAATAAACCCCATAAAGGGTTGAACACCATTTATACATGAAGGGGAACATAAGTGTCCATGCAGTATCCAAGTTCTGTCCATCTGTTTAATTATGAGATACAATGGTTGGTGATTAATTTAAGGCGAAGTAGGAAATGTATATCCATCGAGTACAAAACTATACTAGTACATGATTATGCATTTCAGCAATCATGTCGAGTACAAAACAAAAAATGCCCATCGACATTTTAGCAAACAGATCGTGTACAAATCTCTGCCATGGCATTTCAGCAAATTAACGGATCGAGTGCAGAACTGACTCTATATGCCCACGCAAATGAACAAATTGATCGAGGACAAATCGAGCGGAAAACTATAAAGTTCCAATTAGTTCGAGCATACTGACAATTTTTTTAGCAGCATCAAGAAAATATAAATCGTTAGGCCGTCTTGCCCGATGCATGATTGAGCTAGAGATAGCAACCCTACCGTGGATCAACTTGACCGCCGGTGCGTCTCGAGAAGAACGACGGGGAGGGGAATCTTCTTCTTCGCACGAACGGGACGGGGAGGGGAAGCTCTTCGCACGGACGGGGATAAGTTGTGTAGCGGTGGGTGGGGGGTCATGCGGTTGGGCCGCCCGGTAGGTGGTGTTTAATGGAGTTGCGTGTGTAATTTGCCGTGCACAAGGTTGAGGAATAGGCGGTTCCCTTTGCCGCGCGCACAATTCAAACTATCCCGCCCATGTAGTTTAAATTCGCTCTATTTTCGTTAAATCGACATAAAGTCATGTGAGTGGGTGGAAATTAGCAAAGTTGCTTGAAAATAGTAAAACTCTGGAATTATCCTTTAAATATGCTCTACTTCCTGTGAAAATCGGGGTGTGGACTGTGGAGGCATGTTGAGCTGTTTTATTTGTACCTTCTTCATTAAAACTCCCATTTTATGCACTTTGGATGGAAAGAAATCATTTGTACATAAATTTTGACAACGCCATTTGCAAACATTAATTGTTTTACATGCCAAGATGCACCCATCCACCAAATATGGGGCAAAAGTTTATCACAATCTAGATATATATGTATAATTAGTGAGGGACCCCTTTTGATTTTGTGCAATTTCCACTAATTAGCTAGAGAGAAGGGGTCAGTTATTTAGGCCATGTTAGGGGCTATGTGTTTTAGATTAGGGTTGTGTGGATTCAAATACAACTTCTATATTTGTGTGCTATGATTAATCAAAACTAGACCGATCGATCACAAGCACACATTATTAGAGGCACATGCCTTTGCGCACAAAGTGCATGTGTGTGTTGTTGGCCACCAACGAGAGAGCGGCGAGAGAGCGATTGAAATCTCCAAATTAAACACATATATAAGCATACATGGTTAGGCCATGCATGCATATTTATTATATATATTGTGAGGCAAATAAATTAAAGTACATGTGTATATATATATAAGTGTGTTTCTTGGCCACCAACGATATATAGATCGAGAGAGAGAGATTGAAATATATATATATCCCCAAGAATATCTTCAAACATGTATTGAAATATATGCACGAATGATATGCAAGGTATGCCATGCGCACATGCACACTAATTATATATATATATTATGAGACAACTTAATCAAATGTGTTTTCATTGGAGATTGATACGTCTCCGACGTATCGATAATTTCTTATGTTCCATGCCACATTATTGATGTTATCTACATGTTTTATGCACACTTTATGTCATATTCGTGCATTTTCTGGAACTAACCTATTAACAAGATGCCGAAGTGCCAGTTGCTGTTTTCTGCTGTTTTTGGTTTCAGAAATCCTAGTAAGGAAATATTCTCGGAATTGGACGAAATCAAAGCCCAAGGGCCTATTTTTCCACGAAGCTTCTAGAAGTCCGAAGACGAGACGAAGAGGGGCCACGGGGTGGCCAAACCCTAGGGCGGCGCGGCCCCACCCCTGGCCGCGCCGGCCTATGGTCTGGGCCCCCCGTGCCGCCTCTTGACCTACCCTTCCGCCTACTTAAAGCCTCCGTGATGAAACCCCCAGTACCGAGAGCCACGATACGGAAAACCTTCCAGAGACGCCGCCAACGCCGATCCCATCTCGGGGGATCCAGGAGATCGCCTCCGGCACCCTGCCGGAGAGGGGAATCATCTCCCGGAGGACTCTACGCCGCCATGGTCGCCTCCGGTGTGATGTGTGAGTAGTCTACCCCTGGACTATGGGTCCATAGCAGTAGCTAGATGGTTGTCTTCTCCCCATTGTGCTATCATTGTCGGATCTTGTGAGCTGCCTAACATGATCAAGATCATCTATCTGTAATTCTACATGTTGCGTTTGTTGGGATCCGATGAATAGAGAATACTTGTTATGTTGATTATCAAAGTTATATCTACGTGTTATTTATGATCTTGCATGCTTTCCGTTACTAGTAGATGCTCTGGCCAAGTAGATGCTTGTAACTCCAAGAGGGAGTACTTATGCTCGATAGTGGGTTCATGCCTGCATTGACACCTGGGACAGTGACAGAAAGTTCTAAGGTTGTGTTGTGCTGTGGCCACTAGGGATAAAACATTGATGCTATGTCTAAGGATGTAGTTGTTGATTACATTACGCACCATACTTAATGCAATTGTCTGTTGCTTTGCAACTTAATACCGGAGGGGTTCGGATGATAACCTGAAGGTGGACTTTTTAGGCATAGATGCAGTTGGATGGCGGTCTATGTACTTTGTCGTAATGCCCAATTAAATCTCACTATACTCATCATGATATGTATGTGCATGGTCATGCCCTCTCTATTTGTCAATTGCCCAACTGTAATTTGTTCACCCAACATGCTGTTTGTCTTATGGGAGAGACACCTCTAGTGAACTGTGGACCCCGGTCCAATTCTCTTTACTGAAATACAATCTACTGCAATACTTGTTTTACTGTTTTCTGCAAACAATCATCTTCCACACAATACGGTTAATCCTTTGTTACAGCAAGCCGGTGAGATTGACAACCTCACTGTTTCGTTGGGGCAAAGTACTTTGGTTGTGTTGTGCAGGTTCCACGTTGGCGCCGGAATCCCTGGTGTTGCGCCGCACTACATCCCGCCGCCATCAACCTTCAACGTGCTTCTTGACTCCTACTGGTCCGATTAAACCTTGGTTTCTTACTGAGGGAAACTTGCCGCTGTGCGCATCACACCTTCCTCTTGGGGTTCCCAACGGACGTGCCAACCACACGCATCAAGCAAATTTCTGGCGCCGTTGCCGGGGAGATCAAGACACGCTGCAAGGGGAGTCTCCACTTCTCAATCTCTTTACTTTGTTTTTGTCTTGCTTAGTTTTATTTACTACTTTGTTTGCTGCACTAAATCAAAATACAAAAAATTTAGTTGCTAGTTTTACTTTATTTGCTATCTTGTTTGCTATATCAAAAATACAAAAAAATTAGTTACTTGCATTTACTTTATCTAGTTTGTTTTATTTACTGTTGCTAAAATGGCCAACGCTGAAAATACTAAGTTGTGTGACTTCACAACCACAAATAATAATGATTTCTTATGCACACCTATTGCTCCACCTGCTACTACAGCAGAATTCTTTGAAATTAAACCTGCTTTACTGAATCTTGTTATGCGAGAGCAATTTTCTGGTGTTAGTTCTGATGATGCTGCTGCCCATCTTAATAATTTTGTTGAACTATGTGAAATGCAAAAATATAAAGATGTATATGGTGATATTATTAAACTAAAATTGTTCCCTTTCTCATTAAGAGGAAGAGCTAAAGATTGGTTGCTATCTCTGCCTAAGAATAGTATTGATTCATGGACTAAATGCAAGGATGCTTTTATTGGTAGATATTATCCCCCTGCTAAAATTATATCTTTGAGGAGTAGCATAATGAATTTTAAACAATTAGATACTGAACATGTTGCTCAAGCTTGGGAAAGAATGAAATCTCTGGTTAAAAATTGCCCAACCCATGGACTGACTACTTGGATGATCATCCAAACCTTCTATGCAGGACTAAATTTTTCTTCACGGAATTTATTGGATTCAGCTGCTGGAGGTACCTTTATGACCATCACTCTTGGTGAAGCAACAAAGCTTCTTGATAATATGATGATCAACTACTCTGAATGGCACACGGAAAGAGCTCCACAAGGTAAGAAGGTAAATTCTGTCGAAGAAACCTCTTCCTTGAGTGATAATATTGATGCTATTATGTCTATGCTTGTGAATGATAGGACTAATATTGATCCTAATAATGTTCCATTAGCTTCATTGGTTGCACAAGAAGAACATGTTGATGTAAACTTCATTAAAAATAATAATTTCAACAACAATGCTTACCGGAACAATTCTAGTAACAACTATAGGCCATATCCTTATAATAATGGCAACGGCTATGGTAATTCTTATGGGAATTCTTACAACAATAATAGGAGTTCACCCCCTGGACTTGAAGCCATGCTTAAAGAATTTATTAGTACACAAACTGCTTTTAACAAATCTGTTGAAGAAAAGCTTGGGAAAATTGATATACTCGCTTCTAAAGTCGATAGTCTTGCTGCTGATGTTGATCTTTTAAAATCAAAAGTTTTGCCTAATGAGAATCATCATAATAAAATTGTTACTACAGCAAATGCCATTCAAGTTAGAATTAATGAGAATATAAGATTAATGGCTGAACTGCGTGCTAGGTGGGATAGAGAAGAAAATGAAAAACTAGCTAAAGAAAAGAATGTAGCTAAAGTTTGGACTATTACCACCACTAGTAATGCTAATGCTACACATGTTGCTGCACCTACTACTAATAATAATAAAAGAATTGGTGTTAGCAATGTTTCCACTTCTAATGCAAAGCGCGAGAAACTGCCTGAAACTGCTAAAACTGCTGAAACTGCCTGTGATAAAGCTGCTGAAATTTTTTCCAACATTGGTGATGATGATCCCATTGCTTTAGATTATAATGGTTTGAATTTTGATGATTGCCACATCTCTGAAGTTATAAAGTTCTTGCAAAAACTTGCTAAAAGTCCTAATGCTAGTGCTATAAATTTGGCCTTTACACATCATATTACAAATGCTCTCATTAAAGCTAGAGAAGAGAAACTAGAGCGTGAAGCCTCTATTCCTAAAAAGCTAGAGGATGGTTGGAAGCCCATCATTAAGATGAAGGTTAAAGATTTTGATTGTAATGCTTTATGTGATCTTGGTGCAAGTATTTCTGTTATGCCTAAGAAAATTTATAATATGCTTGACTTGCCACCGCTGAAAAATTGTTATTTGGATGTTAATCTTGCTGATCATTCTACAAAGAAACCTTTGGGTAAAGTTGATAATGTTCGCATTACCGTTAACAATAATCTTGTTCCCGTTGATTTTGTTGTCTTGGATATTGAATGCAATGCATCTTGTCCCATTATATTGGGAAGACCTTTTCTTCGAACTGTTGGTGCTATCATTGATATGAAGGAAGGTAATATAAAATATCAATTTCCTCTCAAGAAAGGTATGGAACACTTCCCTACAAAGAGAATGAAGTACCCTTTTGATTCTATTATGAGAACAAATTATGATGTTGACACTTCGTTTCTTGATAATACTTGATACACACTTTCTGCGCCTAGCTGAAAGGCGTTAAAGAAAAGCGCTTATGGGAGACAACCCATGTTTTCACCTACAGTACTTTGTTTTTATTTTGTGTCTTGGAAGTTTTTTACTACTGTAGCAACCTCTCCTTATCTTAGTTTTGTGTTTTGTTGTGCCAAGTTAAGCCGTTGATAGAAAAGTAAGTACTAGATTTGGATTACTACGCAGTTCCAGATTTCTTTGCTGTCACGAATCTGGGTCCACCTCCCTGTAGGTAGCTCAGAAAATTAAGCCAATTTACGTGCATGATCCTCAGATATGTACGCAACTTTCATTCAATTTGAGCATTTTCATTTGAGCAAGTCTGGTGCCATTTTAAAATTCGTCAATACGAACTGTTCTGTTTTGACAGATTCTGTCTTTTATTTCGCATTGCCTCTTTTGCTATGTTGGATGAATTTCTTTGATCCACTAATGTCCAGTAGCATTATGCAATGTCCAGAAGTGTTAAGAATGATTGTGTCACCTCTGAATATGTTAATTTATATTGTGCACTAACCCTCTAATGAGTTGTTTCGAGTTTGGTGTGGAGGAAGTTTTCAAGGATCAAGAGAGGAGTATGATGCAACATGATCAAGGAGAGTGAAAGCTCTAAGCTTGGGGATGCCCCGGTGGTTCACCCCTGCATATATTAAGAAGACTCAAGCGTCTAAGCTTGGGGATGCCCAAGGCATCCCCTTCTTCATCGACAACATTATCAGGTTCCTCCCCTGAAACTATATTTTTATTCCATCACATCTTATGTGCTTTTTCTTGGAGCGTCGGGTTGTTTTTGTTTTTTGTTTTGTTTGAATAAAATGGATCCTAGCATTCACTTTATGGGAGAGAGACACGCTCCGCTGTAGCATATGGACAAGTATGTCCTTGGTTTCTACTCATAGTATTCATGGCGAAGTTTCTCCTTCGTTAAATTGTTATATGGTTGGAATTGGAAAATGATACATGTAGTAATTGCTATAAATGTCTTGGGTAATGTGATACTTGGCAATTGTTGTGCTCATGATTAAGCTCTTGCATCATATGCTTTGCACCCATTAATGAAGAAATACGTAGAGCATGCTAAAATTTGGTTTGCATATTTGGTTTCTCTAAGGTCTAGATAATTTCTAGTATTGAGTTTGAACAACAAGGAAGACGGTGTAGAGTCTTATAATGTTTTCAATATGTCTTTTATCTGAGTTTTGCTGCACCGGTTCATCCTTGTGTTTGTTTCAAATAAGCCTTGCTAGCCTAAACCTTGTATCGAGAGGGAATACTTCTCATGCATCCAAAATACTTGAGCCAACCACTATGCCATTTGTGTCCACCATACCTACCTACTACATGGTATTTTCCGCCATTCCAAAGTAAATTGCTTGAGTGCTACCTTTAAAATTCCATCATTCACCTTTGCAATATATAGCTCATGGGACAAATAGCTTAAAAACTATTGTGGTATTGAATATGTAATTATGCACTTTATCTCTTATTAAGTTGCTTGTTGTGCGATAACCATGTTTACTGGGGACGCCATCAACTTTTCATTGTTGAATTTCATGTGAGTTGCTATGCATGTTCGTCTTGTCTGAAGTAAGGGTGATCTACACTGAGTTGAATGGTTTGAGCATGCATATTGTTAGAGAAGAACATTGGGCCGCTAACTAAAGCCATGATCCATGGTGGAAGTTTCAGTTTTGGACAAACATCCTCAAATCTCTAATGAGAAAAGAATTAATTGTTGTTGAATGCTTAAAGCATTAAAAGAGGAGTCCATTATCTGTTGTCTATGTTGTCCCGGTATGGATGTCTAAGTTGAGAATAATCAAAAGCGAGAAATCCAAATGCGAGCTTTCTCCTTAGACCTTTGTACAGGCGGCATAGAGGTACCCCTTTGTGATACTTGGTTAAAGCATATGTATTGCGGTGATAATCCAGGTAGTCCAAGCTAATTAGGACAAGGTGCGGGCACTATTAGTACACTATGCATGAGGCTTGCAACTTATAAGATATAATTTACATGATGCATATGCTTTATTACTACCGTTGACAAAATTGTTTCATGTTTTCAAAATCAAAGCTCTAGCACAAATATAGAAATCGATGCTTTTCCTCTAAGGAGGACCATTCTTTTACTTTCAATGTTGAGTCAGTTCACCTATTTCTCTCCACCTCAAGAAGCAAACACTTGTGTGAACTGTGCATTGATTCCTACATACTTGCTTATTGCACTTATTATATTACTCTATGTTGACAATATCCATGAGATATGCATGTTACAAGTTGAAAGCAACCGCTGAAACTTAATCTTCTTTTGTGTTGCTTCAATGCCTTTACTTTGAATTATTGCTTTATGAGTTAACTCTTATGCAAGCCTTATTGATGCTTGTCTTGAAGTGCTATTCATGAAAAGTCTTTGCTTTATGATTCACTTGTTTACTCATGTCATATACATTGTTTTGATCACTGCATTCACTACATATGCTTTACAAATAGTATGATCAAGATTATGATGGCATGTCACTCCGTAAATTATACGTGTTATCGTTTTACCTGCTCGGGACAAGCAGAACTAAGCTTGGGGATGCTGATACGTCTCCGACGTATCGATAATTTCTTATGTTCCATGCCACATTATTGATGTTATCTACATGTTTTATGCACACTTTATGTCATATTCGTGCATTTTCTGGAACTAACCTGTTAACAAGATGCCGAAGTGCCGCTTGTCGTCTGCTGTTTTTGGTTTCAGAAATCCTAGTAAGGAAATATTCTCGGAATTGGACGAAATCAAAGCCCAAAGGCCTATTTTTCCACGAAGCTTCCAGAAGTCCGAAGACGAGACGAAGAGGGGCCACGGGGTGGCCAAACCCTAGGGCGGCGCGGCCCCACCCCTGGCCGCGCCGGCCTATGGTCTGGGCCCCCCGTGCCGCCTCTTGACCTACCCTTCCGCCTACTTAAAGCCTCCGTGACGAAACCCCCAGTACCGAGAGCCACGATAAGGAAAACCTTCCAGAGACGCCGCCAACGCCGATCCCATCTTGGGGGATCCAGGAGATCACCTCCGGCACCCTGCCGGAGAGGGGAATCATCTCCCGGAGGACTCTACGCCGCCATGGTCGCCTCCGGTGTGATTTGTGAGTAGTCTACCCCTGGACTATGGGTCCATAGCAGTAGCTAGATGGTTGTCTTCTCCCCATTGTGCTATCATTGTCGGATCTTGTGAGCTGCCTAACATGATCAAGATCATCTATCTGTCATTCTATATGTTGCGTTTGTTGGGATCCGATGAATAGAGAATACTTGTTATGTTGATTATCAAAGTTATATCTACGTGTTATTTATGATCTTGCATGCTTTCCGTTACTAGTAGATGCTCTAGCCAAGTAGATGCTTGTAACTCCAAGAGGGAGTACTTATGCTCGATAGTGGGTTCATGCCTGCATTGACACCTGGGACGATGTAAAGTTCTAAGGTTGTGTTGTGCTGTTGCCACTAGGGATAAAACATTGATGCTATGTCTAAGGATGTAGTTGTTGATTACATTACGCACCATACTTAATGCAATTGTCTGTTGCTTTGCAACTTAATACTGGAGGGGGTTCGGATGATAACCTGAAGGTGGACTTTTTAGGCATAGATGCAGTTGGATGGCGGTCTATGTACTTTGTCGTAATGCCCAATTAAATCTCACTATACTCATCATGATATGTATGTGCATGGTCATGCCCTCTCTATTTGTCAATTGCCCAACTGTAATTTGTTCACCCAACATGCTGTTTGTCTTATGGGAGAGACACCTCTAGTGAACTGTGGACCCCGGTCCAATTCTCTTTACTGAAATACAATCTACTGCAATACTTGTTTTACTGTTTTCTGCAAACAATCATCTTCCACACAATACGGTTAATCCTTTGTTACAGCAAGCCGGTGAGATTGACAACCTCACTGTTTCGTTGGGGCAAAGTACTTTGGTTGTGTTGTGCAGGTTCCACGTTGGCGCCGGAATCCCTGGTGTTGCGCCGCACTACATCCCACCGCCATCAACCTTCAACGTGCTTCTTGACTCCTACTGGTCCGATTAAACCTTGGTTTCTTACTGAGGGAAACTTGCCGCTGTGCGCATCACACCTTCCTCTTGGGGTTCCCAACGGACGTGCCAACCACACGCATCAGAGATCGAGAGCTTGTCAAAAATCAAGTTAATTAATTTATCAGCGCTAATTAGTTAATTGGTCGCCTACTTGATGAGCAATTAAGTGTCGTTGGCCTATATATATATATATATATATATATATATATGTGTGTGTGGGGTTTAATTAGGGTTTAGGGTTTAGGGTTAGCTAGCTAGGGTTTTAGGGTTAGGGTTTACGGTCTAGGGTTTAGGGTCTAGGGTTTAGGGTTTAGTGTTTAGGGTGTTTAGGGTGTACATTTAGGGTTTATGGTCTAGGGTTTAGGGTCTAGTGTTTAGGGTGTTTAGGGTGTACGTTTAGGGTATAATTAGGGATTAGGGATTAGGGTTTTAGGGTTTAAGGTTTAGCGATCAACGATCGAGTGCACACACACATTATTAGAGGCACCCGCGCCTTTGCGCATAAAGTGCATGCGTATATATATATGTGTGTTTCTTGGCCACCAACGATATATAGATCGAGATAACAGAGAGATTTAAATATATATATATATCCCCAAGAATATGTTCAAAAATATATTGAAATATATGCACGAATCAAGTTAATTAATTTATCAGCGCTAATTAGTTGGTCGCCTGCTTGATGCGCAATTAAGTGTCGTTGGCCTATATATGTAGGGTTTAGGGTTTAGGGTTAGCTAGGGGTTAGGGTTAGGGTTAGGGTTTAGGGTTTAGGGTTTAGTGTTTAGGGTTTAGGGTTTAGGGCTTTAGGGTTTAGGGTTTAGTGTTTAGGGTGTTTAGGGGGTGTATGTTTAGGGTATAATTAGGGATTAGGGATTAGGGTTTTAGGGTTTAAGATTTAGGGATCATCGATCGAGTGCACACACACATTATTAGAGAGGCACCCGCGCCTTTGCGCATAAAGTACATGCGTATATATAAGTGTGTTTTTTGGCCACCAACGATATATATATAGATCGAGAGAGAAAGAGATTGAACTATATATATTTATCCCCAAGAATATGTTCAGATATATGTTGAAATATATGCACGAATGATATGTGCAAGGTATGCCATGCGCTCATGCACACTAATTATATATATATTATGAGGCAACTTAATCAAATGTGTTTTCATTCGAGGGAACTTATCAAGATTCAAGTTAATTAATTTATCAGCGCTAATTAGTTGGTCGCTTGCTTGATGCACAATTAAGTGTCGTTGGCCTATATATATATGTAGGGTTTAATTAGGGTTTAGGGTTTAGGATTAGCTAGCTAGGGTTTTAGGGTTAGGGTTAGGGTTAAGGTTAATTAATTAGGGTTTAGGGTCTAGGGTTTAGGGTTTGGGGTTTGGGGTTTAGTGTTTAGGGTTTAGGGTCTAGGGTTAGGGTTTAGGGTTTAGGGTTTAGGGTTT
This sequence comes from Lolium perenne, assembly GCF_019359855.2. Classification (NCBI taxonomy): domain Eukaryota; kingdom Viridiplantae; phylum Streptophyta; class Magnoliopsida; order Poales; family Poaceae; genus Lolium; species Lolium perenne. The sequence goes on along the minus strand of NC_067250.2, from coordinate 213,334,159 downwards.
AGGGTGTAGGGTTTAGGGTTTAGGGTTTAGTGTTTAGGGTGTTAATTTAGGGTGTACGTTTAGGGTATAATTAGGGATTAGGGATTAGGGTTTTAGGGTTTAAGGTTTAGGGATCATCGATCGAGTGCACACACACATTATTAGAGGCACCCGCGCCTTTGCGCATAAAGTGCATGCATATATATATATAAGTGTGTTTTTTGGCCACCAACGATATATATATAGATCGAGAGAGAAAGATTGAAATATATATATTTATCCCAAAGAAATATGTTCAGATATATATTGAAATATATGCACAAATGATATGTGCAAGGTACGTATGCCATGCGCGCATGCACACTAATTGTATATATATTATGAGTCAACTTAATCAAATGTGTTTTCATTCGAGAGAACTTGTCAAGATTCAAGTTAATTAATTTATCAGCGCGCTAGCTAATTAGTTGGTCGCCTGCTTGAGGCGCAATTAATTAAGTGTCGTTGGCCTATATATATATATGTAGGGTTTAATTAGGGTTTAGGGTTTAGGGTTAGCTAGCTAGGGTTTTAGGGTTAGGGTTAAGGTTAATTAATTAGGGTTTAGGGTTTAGCAGGGTTTGGGGTTGGGGTTTAGGGTTAGGGTTTAGGGTTTAGGGTTTAGGGTGTAGTGTTTAGGGTTTAGGGTCTAGGGGTTTAGGGTTTAGTGTTTAGGGTGTTAATTTAGGGTGTACGTTTAGGGTATAATTAGGGATTAGGGATTAGGGTTTTAGGGTTTAAGGTTTAGGGATCATCGATCGAGTGCACACACACATTATTAGAGGCACCCGCGCCTTTGCGCATAAAGTGCATGCGTATATATAAGTGTGTTTTTTGGCCACCAACGATATATATATAGATGGAGAGAGAAAGATTGAAATATATATATTTATCCCCAAGAATATGTTCAGATATATATTGAAATATATGCACAAATGATATGTGCAAGGTATGCCATGCGCGCATGCACACTAATTGTATATATATTATGAGGCAACTTAATCACATGTGTTTTCATTCGAGAGAACTTGTCAAGATTCAAGTTAATTAATTTAGCAGCGCTAATTAGTTGGTCGCCTGCTTGATGCACAATTTAGTGTCGTTGGCCTATATATATGTAGGGTTTAATTAGGGTTTAGGATTTAGGATTAGCTAACTAGGGTTTTAGGGGTAGGGTTAGGGTTAAGGTTAATTAATTAGGGTTTAGGGTTTAGGGTTTGGGGTTTAGGGTTTGGGGTTTGGGGTTTGGGGTTTAGGGTTTAGGGTCTAGGGTTTAGGGTTTAGTGTTTATGGTGTTTAGGGTGTACGTTTAATGTATAATTAGGGATCATGGATTAGGGTTTTAGGGTTTAAGGTTTAGGGATCATCGATCGAGCTAGTGCACAGACACATTATTAGAGGCACCCGCGCCTTTGCGCATAAAGTGCATGCGTATATATATAATAAGTGTGTTTCTTGGCCACCAACGATATATATAGATCGAGAGAGAGATTGAAATATATATATATCCCCAAGAATATGTTCAGATATATATTGAGATATATATATGCACGAATGATATGTCCATGGTATGCCATATAGCGCATGCACACTAATTGTATATATATTATGAGGCAACTTAATCAAATGTGTTTTCATTCGAGAGAACTTGTCAAGATTCAAGTTAATTAATTTAGCAGCGCTAATTAGTTGGTCGCCTGCTTGATGCGCAATTTAGTGTCGTTGGCCTATATATATGTAGGGTTTAATTAGGGTTTATGGTTTAGGATTAGCTAGCTAGGGTTTTAGGGTTAGGGTTAGGGTTAAGGTTAATTAATTAGGGTTTAGGGTCTAGGGTTTAGGGTTTAGGGTTTGGGGTTTGGGGTTTAGTGTTTAATTAGGGTTTAGGGTCTAGGGTTAGGGTTTAGGGTTTAGGGTGTAGTGTTTAGGGTTTAGGGTCTAGGGTTTAGGCTTTAGTGTTTAGGGTGTTTGTCAACACCCGGGTTTTTAAGTCCGAATGCCTATTATGTCATACATCGCAATCCCAGGAATATTGTTGTTGCGAGGCATAATAGTTAAGTATCACAGTCATCATTCATTACAAACCATAAGTCTTACAAATTGGAATCACATGATCCATTTTACACGAATAGTTGATCTATTGATCAACGAACAAACACAAGTTCATAGTTCAACATAGCGGAAGCTTAAGATACAAGGACTCTCTAGTCCACAGGCCAACGCTTGACGTCGGAAGGCGCTTAGTTGTCATAGGCGTCCTGCTGGTCATCTCCTTGGGCATCTTCATACTCTGGCCATTTGAATAGCCAGGGACAAAGCCGTGAGTACGTTAAGTACTCGCAAACTAATACTAATGTAAGTGCTAGACATTCTAGTATGGTTTGCTAAGCTCTAGTTTATTTGCATAAAGCTAGTTTTATTTCACAAAGTTTGAGAAAATCTTATTCAAGTGCTAACTAACTCAAGGGGGAACATTAGTGTCATTCCCACCATTCAAGTGGTGATTTCAATTCAATTCACCACAAGTCATTTCACCATCATCCTTTTCAACATCATTTTCAAAGATATGACATCGGAAACTGTATGGCCTTTCCAACCGTCCGTAACCGTGGACGCGGCTATTCGAATAGGTTTACACTCTGCAGAGGTTGCACACTTGTGCCACAACATTTGATTTCATCCGTCGGGATTTCCCCGAATCATCGTAACACAGTACGCGGATCATCAACCATAACCTTTCACTTACGAATCCTAGTATGAGCACCTCTCCCCATGAGCTTGGCCTCCCAGTGAAGACCAACTGTCAACCTGGGAACTGCATAGGGCTTGGGCCGGACATTCACCTCATTTCGCATCATATCATATCGTTTCTTTTGTTGTAGAGGCAGCTTTCGGCATAACCCCGATGACGCTTGTTTAGAGGGAACCCATACTAAGACGCATAAACTTCCAGTTAAGCCCTACCCATAATCAGGTATTGTGGGGGTACTTAATAATTGGAAAGGTATCGCATTCAAACCAACATCATTGTTTATCAAAAATCACCATCTTCTCTTGATCATATTCACCTTCAAAAATCATTCAATGGAATGCATCTTCATTCCAAGGTTTCAAAAATCCTTCAAATTCACATTGTTCCCATCTAGAGTAGTCAAGTTTTAATTCATTAGCACTAGCTCTAATTCATGAGGGGTGCTAACTTGCTTTGCTTGGAGAAGACTAACTCACTACTCTAGTAATCAACTTGTACTTTGACCAAAGTTAACTATAAAAGTAACTCATTTAGAAAACAAGTAAAAACTTGTAAAGTAAAAACTTGGGATGGGTTCATATAAGAAAAGATAAGAAACATGGTGCCTTGCCCCAAGGGGCTTTGCACTTTGCAAGAATATTAGCTTGCCTTGGTAGTTCTCAAACTGTTCCTCCTCCTCCTCTTGGTAGCAACCTTCTTCTTCGGCGTACTCTCCGGTGCTACCGTCTAAATTTGAATATGAGTATAATTACTCACTAATTCAATGGCTATTCCATACATCACATATAACACACAAACTAGTCTATGCACACAAAATAAATTAACTAGGGTGCATGGGTTGTGGGGTTTAAATAGAATTCATTTCTTTGCATTTCCTATGTAAATGATAGTTTCCATAGGGTTCTTGAGAAATAATTTCCTCTCATTGAAATCTTCTTAAGATTTAATTTCTCAAACAATCATGGATGAACTCATATTGACCTAAGTCAAATGTTCATCATCATCATTTGGGAAAATGATTTAAATGAGGTAGATCACCTCATACTATTTAAATAACACTACCTTTGATTTAAATCTCAAGTAATTCATATAAGAGAGTTTGGGACCAGGGGTCCAAACATCCCATGAATTCATGTGAGACAAGTTTAAATGAAGTATAAGACTTCACAAAATTTACTTTAATAGTTTTGGACAATATCAACTAGTTAAACTAGCCATATCATCCATTAATTAAACTATGGCATGATCATGCAAAGTGACCACACCATTTTATTGCATAATCAATTAGTGTAAGTCAAATGTGAGCTATTAGAGTTGGAATTAACTTAATATCTATTTTGGTTGATTTTTAATAATTATTTGAATAGGGAAAAGTCCCTGTCTTGTTATTTTTATCACATTTATTCTACAAAGAATCTGGCCATGAGGCCAGTGGCATTGGCTAGATAATTTCAGTAGCTTTCCAACCATATAAAGTTCACTAAATTTGGTTTAGCCAATTTGAATCTATTGAATTTCAAAGTGGAGGCAGTATTGAAATTATTTGAAAATAACTAAACTAAGTTTGAATTAAAAAGGCCGGCGGGAAAAGCTACTGGGCCAAATCGTTTAAACAGGCCCAAGGCCAGCCCAGCCACGGTCCAGTGCCGCGCGGGCTGCCTGACAGGGTGTGGGCCACCCGTCAGTCTCTTTTAAAACCCGAAACGGTATGGAGACGTGTGGTGCGTTGGTTTAGAATGGGATCGGAGGGCCGTGGTTCATCGTCGTCTCCGACGAGAACCCGACGGTGCGGCGGCGGCAGTAGGGGGTGGGAGAGCTTACGGCGGCTCCAGCGAGGGATGGCAGTGTGTGCGAGGTAGATGTGGACGACGGCGAAGCTCCAGGTACCGGTGGCGTCGCCTGAGGTGGCCTGGATCGCCGGCGATTGCTGCAGGGCTTCCACGGCTCCGAGCTTGCGATTGGCCTTGCTCCAGCGACGATCGAGGTGGCTAACGGTGCGAGGCGAAGTGGTGAAGGGTGGGGAGTGAGATGGTGTGCTCAGTTGCTTCCAGGGAACTCTCTATTTATAGGATTGAGAGAGGGTGGCGGGGCAGTGATGCGGGCGACCATGGCGCGGCTTCTCCGGCGGCTGGTCGAGCTAGGCGAGGTGGCGGCAGTGCTCTACGTGTCCAGGCGAGGCGAATGGTGGCGACAGCTCGGTCGGGGAGGGCCTGGTTGGGTCGCATTGCTTCCGGGCATGTCGCGGCAGTGGCGGGATCTTCTTCCCCGTCTACGGCGGCGGCGGTCCAGGGTCTGGTCGTGGCCATGTCTGGCGGCGTCGTGGTGGCGTGGTGATGTTCAACGGCTAGCAAGCGGGGCCAGGGCGAGCGCGAGGTGGTGGCGCGGCGCGTGTCCAGCGGCGTCTGCGGGTGTCCACGCGCGATGTCGTCGGCATGGCGTGGCCACCACTGGGCGCGCGCGTTCCGGCGGCTGTCGAGCTCCTCCTCGACCGTGGCTTGCTCGAGGTGCTCCAGTAGGGTGAGGTGGCGAGCAACGGCATGGTGGCCAGGTTGGGGAAGGAAGGGAGAGAGGTGGAGGTGGTCAGGTTGGTGACATGGCCGGCATGGCCATGTCCTAGCCTTGCTCCTCCTCTCCCTAGGGTTTCTATGTTGCCTTGATGGTTTAAGGGGACCAGGGGACCAATTGGTGTAGGTTGGGATAGGTTAGTTAGAGTAGAATCACTATTTGCAATAGTGTGTAAATAGTGCCATAATTGGAAATTTGCAAATTTGTCCAAATTTGAAATAATTCAAATGGTGAACCTTTTTGAAATGTGAGTGTTGATATAAGTTGTAAATGACCAGAGGTGAGTAGAGGTGGTGGTGGAATTTTAGAATTCAAGAATTTGCCAAAATTGGCTAAGTGGAGATTGTTGCCCATGTTAAAAAGTTGAATCTTTGGATGAGCCTTGCTCATGATCGAAGATGATTTTGGCATGGTGATCTTCATCAAAGTTGTTCACCTTGATGTTGACTTTGAAATAGTGCAAAGAGTTAGCAAGAATTGGTTTGGGAAAAATGAATGGCAAGGGCTCAAAGTGGTGATCAGACTATAAATTTCAGTTTTGACCATTATCATATGTGAGTTGGATTTGTGTTTGAATTTCATTTGAATTGTGAAACTTTGATTCCAAAAGTTGTAATAAGTGTTTAATAACCTTATTCAACTAATGATGAAGACCAAATAGGTCTAGGGTCAAAATTTATAAAAATGCCATAGGGCATATGTGGGGGTTTTTAGGGTTTTGCCTTTTATGGATTTTCTTCCTTTTTGATTTATTTGGTTGGTGATCTTCATATGATCACATTAGGGTTTTAGAGCATATCAAATACAAGTAATAACAATCATCATGGCATATCACTCAAATGCACAAGTCCTATGCAGGGTACTATATGCAAATAGAAAAGTTTTTGTTGGTTTGAAATTTTGTTTTCTGGAATTCTCTAACTTTCTTTTTATTGAAATTTGGGGTGTTACAAACCCTTCCCCCTTACAAAAGATCTCGTCCCGAGATCGAAAAGAAAGTTAGGTACTAAAGAGATCTGGGTACTCCTTCTTCATGAAGTCTTCGCGTTCCCATGTGGCTTCATCCTCAGTATGATTGCTCCATTGGATCTTCAGAAACTTGATACTCCGGGTGCGGGTGGTTCGGTAGGCTTCTTCCAGGATGCGAATCGGCACTTCGCGGTAAGTCAGATCCTTGTTGATATCCACCGATCTGTGATCAATGTTCTTGAACACTTCGGTCTTCTCTGGGACTTCAAGGCACTTCCGGAGAAGTGAGATGTGAAACACGTCGTGCACATCCGACATTTCTTCAGGCAACTCCAGTTGATAAGATACTTCACCTCGGCGGCTAAGGACTTGGAAAGGTCCGACATAGCGGGGTGCAAGCTTTCCTTTCAGTTGGAACCTTTGCATTCCTTTCAAGGGGGATACCTTGAGATAGACGAAGTCTCCGATCTCAAAGGTCATCTCCCGACGTCTCTTGTCGGCGTTGCTCTTTTGTCTGGATTGCGCCGTTTTGAGGTACTCGCGGATCTTGTGGACTTTCTCTTCGGCTTCCCGAAGAACATCAGGGCCAAAAACTTGGCTCTCTCCGACTTCTGACCAGTTCAGGGGGGTACGGCACTTCCTTCCGTACAAGGCTTCAAAGGGGGCCATCTGTAGGCTGGCTTGGTAACTATTGTTGTAAGAGAATTCTGCGTAAGGTAGGCAGTCTTCCCATTTGGATCCGTATTCCAGTACGCATGCTCTAAGCATGTCTTCCAGTATCTGGTTTACTCTCTCAGTCTGTCCGTCGGTCTGAGGGTGATAGGCGGTGCTGAAATTTAGGCGGGTGCCTAGTCCTTCATGCACTTTCTGCCAGAACCTTGAGGTGAACTGTGATCCTCTATCTGACACTATCGATTTGGGGGTTCCGTGCAGAGCGACTATTCTGGAGATGTAAAGTTCAGCTAACTTTGGGCCTTGATAGGTAGTTTTGACGGCGATGAAATGGGCGACTTTGGTCAATCTATCGACCACTACCCATATTGAATCATTGCCTTTGCTGGATTTGGGCAGTCCGGTGATAAAGTCCATTCCTACGGAGTCCCATTTCCATTCCGGAATCTGGAGGGGTTGTAACAGTCCGGCGGGTCGTTGATGTTCTGCCTTGACTCTCTGACAGATGTCACACTTAGCGATATAGCTACCGATCTCTCTCTTCATTCCGTGCCACCAAAATTGTTCTTTTAGGTCTTGGTACATCTTGGTACCTCTGGGGTGGATTGAATAAAGGGTGTCATGGGCTTCTTGCAGAATGACTTGTTTCAAGTCAGAGTCCGATGGTACGCAGAGACGTTCTTTGTACCAAAGCACTCCGGCTTCGTCTATGGTGAATCCGGGGGCTTTTCCTGCGGCTATCTGTTTCTTGGTTCCGTCAATGCTAGCATTGTCTTTCTGGGCTTCCTTGATCTGACCAACCAAGGTGGGTTGCAGTTCTATGCTGGCTAGGAATCCTTCACTAACAAGTTCAAGTCTGAACTGTTCAAACTCTTGATGCAAGCTGGGCTGTTCGGTTGCGAGCATGGAGTTCAAGCGGCACGGCGATCGACTCAAAGCATCCGCTACCACATTGGCCTTGCCGGGGTGGTAGTGAATCTCCATGTCGTAATCCTTGATCAATTCGATCCATCGGCGTTGTCTCATGTTCAACTCTTTCTGGGTGAATATGTATTTGAGGCTTTTGTGGTCTGAGTAGATCTCGCATCGATTACCCATGAGGTAATGACGCCAAACTTTCAGGGCTAAGACCACGGCGGCAAGCTCGAGGTCGTGGGTTGGGTAGTTCTGTTCATGTTGCTTGAGCTGTCTTGAAAGGTAGGACACAACCTTGCCTTCTTGCATAAGCACGCATCCAAGTCCAGTCTTGGAGGCGTCGCAATATACGTCAAAGGGCTTTGCGATATCTGGCATGATCAGGATTGGGGCTGTTGTCAGTCTACTCTTGAGTTGTTGAAAGCTCTCTTCGCACTTGTCGGTCCACTCAAACTTTCTGTCCTTTTTCAGCAGTTGGGTCATTGGTCGAGCGATGCTCGAAAAACCTTCTACAAATCTGCGGTAATATCCGGCTAATCCAAGAAAAGCGCGGACCTCGGTTTGTGTGGTTGGGGCTTGCCATTCCATAACAGTTTTGATTTTGGCGGGATCTACGGCAATTCCTCCTGCAGACAAGATGTGTCCCAGGAATCCAACTTCTTCCAGCCAAAACTCACACTTGCTAAACTTGGCATACAACTTGTGCTGTCTAAGGGTTTCTAGGACAATCTCCAAATGTTGTTCATGTTCCTCTTCGGACTTGGAGTATACGAGAATGTCGTCGATGAACACAATGACAAACTTGTCCAAAAAGTTCATGAAGATCTTATTCATGAGATTCATGAAATAAGCGGGGGCATTGGTCAGTCCAAACGACATGACGTTGTACTCATACAACCCATATCTGGTGGTAAAGGCAGTTTTTGGAATGTCGGTGGCTCGAATCTTCAGTTGGTGGTATCCAGTCCTAGGGTCAATCTTGGAGAACACTCGGGATCCGGTGAGTTGGTCGAACAAGTCTTCGATCTTGGGTAGGGGGTATTTGTTTTTGATGGTGACATCGTTAAGCTTACGATAGTCCGTGCATAAACGATTTGCACCATCTTTCTTGTCGACAAACAAGACGGGGGATCTCCAGGGGGATGCACTTGGTCTAATCAAACCTTTGGCTAACATGTCATCTATTTGCTTCTTCAGCTCCACAAGCTCGGTTGCGTTCATGCTGTAGGCTCTCTGGGCTATGGGTCCAGTTCTGGGGATTAACTCGATGACAAACTCGATATCCCGATCCGGGGGCATACCGGGTAGATCATCCGGAAACACATCAGGGTAACGACAAACGACCCTGATTTGATCCAGAGTTGGCTTGGATACACTTTGGTTGCAGGTGAATTTTCTTGGTAGTTTTTCAGAGACGTGCTCAACTACGATACCGGTGCTGCTAGTCATGGTTATGGCTTTCTTGGCACAGTCTATCAATCCATTGTGCTTGGACATCCAGTCCATTCCTAGGACAACTTCCAAACCTTTGGTTCCAAGTATGATTAGATTTGCAAAGAAATCTACATCATGGATTTTGATTGGCACATTTTTGCAAAATTTTCTGGCTTTGGTGGTTGATCCGGGGATTTGGACTATCATAACATGCTTCAAACTGAGGGGTTGAATTTTACTTGTTGATGCAAAGTCTTCGGTGACAAAGGAATGAGATGCTCCGGAATCAAACAACACTCTGGCAGGGATGTGATTGATAGAAAACGCAAAACACAACATCCGGTGCTTCTGGGCTTCTTCAGCGTTCATGTGGTAGAGGCAGCCGTTGCGGTTGTTGGGGTTGTTGGGGGCGAACTTCTTGCCGGTGGAGACACGGCGTTGCTGCTGAGCAGGTGCAGCGGTGTTGCCGGCGAGCTTGGCAAGACGCTTGGGACACTCGTTGGAGTAGTGCCCCACTACACCACACTCATAACAAGTGATAGTGGTCTTGTCCTGCTTGTTCGCAATGGGAACGGCATTGCTTCCGGTTCTGGGAGCAGTGTTGGTGTTGGTGTTGTTGTTGTTAGGGGCTCGGGGTGGAGCGCGGTTGTAGTTGTTGTTGTTGTAGTTGTTGTTGTAGCCTCCTGGCTTGGAGTTTCCTCCACTCCGGTTCTGATAACCGGGGCGAGAGTTCTGCATCTGGGGTTTGTTGTTTCTCGGGGTGAAACCTCCGCTTGAGCTAGGGCGAAACTTTTGGGGGTGGCTTGATCCACTCTGATTTGCCATGCGGCGCTTGCGGTTCTCATTGGCTTGGTTTAACTTGCCCTCCATCTGGATGGCAGAGTCAACAAGGGCTTCGAGGTCGGCGAAGGGGATGTTGACGAGGACAGTCTGCATCTCATCATGCAGTCCGTTCAGGAATCTCTCCTTCCTCTTCTCAACGGTGTCGGTCTCATCAGGGGCATACCTTGACAAAGTGAGAAACTTGTCGCGGTACTCAACCACCGTCATGCGACCTTGTTTCAGCTCACGGAATTCATCCCTCATCTTCTTGATAAGACCCGGGGGTACATGGTACTTGCTGAACTTGAGTTTGAAATCCTCCCAAGTCATGAATTGACCTCCGTTCATGGCACGGGTGCTTGTCCACCAAGCGCGGGCTGGTCCAGCGAGATAGTGAGTGGCGAACAAGACTTTCTCGTTGGCTTCCACTCCAGCTACCTCCAGATTGTTCTCCATAGTCTGGAGCCAATCGTCGGCGTCGAGGGGCTCCTCGGTCTTGCTAAACACCGGAGGGTTGGTGTTCTGGAAGTTCTTGAGCTTGGATCCGGGGTGGTCATGATTTCCATGGCCTTGGTTGGCGATGTTCTGCAAGGCGATGAGGTTGGCTTGGCGTTCGGCTCTTTCGGTTTCCCGGTCTGCAAGCATGGTTTGCAGAAGTTGCAGCATCGCGTCGTTGGTGCGATTCGGAGGGGCCATCTGAAGATGTAGAAGATTATGAGATAAGAGGGAACGTTCTATGGTTCATTTTGGTTAAGTTTGAAAAAACATTTGAAAACTTGTAATCTTTTCATGACAAACATAACATTCATTCATTCATGCAACACATAGTACAAACTACACACATACTCCAATGGTTTTAAGAACCATTCTCATGCTACGATACAAGGGACGGGATACAACTCACACCTACTATAAGTGAACTAGTGCAACTACTCCTCATCATCGACATCGATCGGGACGTAGTCGTCGGGTCCTGCCTCTAGGAACTCGTAGTCCTCCTCCTCGGTGTTCTCGTCCTCCTCAAAGTCATTGTCGTCACTCAGAAAGGCGTCTCCTCCCTGAATGTCGATGCCTCCATCGTCATCCTCCAGCTGACGAATCTGATCCTCCTGGGCCTTGACAGTGGCCTCAAGTGACGCGATCCGGGCGCGAAGGCGGCGAATTGTAGCGTCCTTCTTGGCACGCTGCTGGCGAAGGCTCTTGCGGTCGTTGTTGAGTAGCTTGATCGCCTCACCCTGCTCGGTGATGTGAGCATGGGTCTGGTTCGCGTAAGCGCGAGTGGCGTCGAGGTCCCTCTGAGTCTGGTAGAGCATGAAGTCCAGGTGCTCAGCATGGTGCCTCAACTCCGGGTGCAGCTGCAGCTCCATGGGCACTCCCGCGGCATCACGCCTCACAAGGTGGGCATAGCGAGAGGCGAGGATGCTCACCATGTTCTGTCCACAGAGGCGCGCAAGTGCCTCCTGTAGGCCACGTGCGAGTCCGTCGAGCCAGTTGCTCTCACGGAAGGAGAAGAGGATCCTCTCAGAACTGGGAGGCTCCATCTTGCCCCTCAAGTCGGCAGTGATCACCCACTGCAACTCTCCTCCAGGCGTGTCGTCCAGCTGAACCCCGTGAAACTCGGGGTGTGGGCGCCCAAGGAAGTCAGAGAGGGCGTTGAGGTCGTGCTCGAAGATCAAGCTTCCTCCGTTCCCAAGCTGGTAAAACTTGGTGTTGATGGGTTCATTCAGCGCCATCTGAAAGAGAATTGGATGAGTAAGTTAGAGAGTGCAAAGTGTGGCGAAATTTTAAGTTGATTCAAATAAGATAGAACATGATTCATCAAATTTTGGCAAAGTCTCAAAGACAAGAGTGTAGTAAATTTTCACAAATAGTTTCTTTCATTTGATTTCAAAGTTAAGATTTTCAGAACGCCCATTCTAACTAAGGTCTTCTAAGGTCAAACAATGGCTCTGATACCAACTTGTCAACACCCGGGTTTTTAAGTCCGAATGCCTATTATGTCATACATCGCAATCCCAGGAATATTGTTGTTGCGAGGCATAATAGTTAAGTATCACAGTCATCATTCATTACAAACCATAAGTCTTACAAATTGGAATCACATGATCCATTTTACAGGAATAGTTGATCTATTGATCAACGAACAAACACAAGTTCATAGTTCAACATAGCGGAAGCGTAAGATACAAGGACTCTCTAGTCCACAGGCCAACGCTAGACGTCGGAAGGCGCTTAGTTGTCGTAGGCATCCTGCTGGTCATCTCCTTGGGCATCTTCATACTCTGGCCATTTGAATAGCCAGGGACAAAGCCGTGAGTACGTTAAGTACTCGCAAACTAATACTAATGTAAGTGCTAGACATTCTAGTATGGTTTGCTAAGCTCTAGTTTATTTGCATAAAGCTAGTTTTATTTCACAAAGTTTGAGAAAAGCTTATTCAAGTGCTAACTAACTCAAGGGGGAACATTAGTGTCATTCCCACCATTCAAGTGGTGATTTCAATTCAATTCACCACAAGTCATTTCACCATCATCCTTTTCAACATCATTTTCAAAGATATGACATCGGAAACTGTATGGCCTTTCCAACCGTCCGTAACCGTGGACGCGGCTATTCGAATAGGTTTACACTCTGCAGAGGTTGCACACTTGTGCCACAACATTTGATTTCATCCGTCGGGATTTCCCCGAATCATCGTAACACAGTACGCGGATCATCAACCATAACCTTTCACTTACGAATCCTAGTATGAGCACCTCTCCCCATGAGCTTGGCCTCCCAGTGAAGACCAACTGTCAACCAGGAATCGCAGGGCTTGGGCCGGACATTCACCTCATTTCGCATCATATCATATCGTTTCTTTTGTTGTAGAGGCAGCTTTCGGCATAACCCCGATGACGCTTGTTTAGAGGAAACCCATACTAAGACGCATAAACTTCCAGTTAAGCCCTACCCATAATCAGGTATTGTGGGGGTACTTAATAATTGGAAAGTTATCGCATTCAAACCAACATCATTGTTTATCAAAAATCACCATCTTCTCTTGATCATATTCACCTTCAAAAATCATTCAATGGAATGCATCTTCATTCCAAGGTTTCAAAAATCCTTCAAATTCACATTGTTCCCATCTAGAGTAGTCAAGTTTTAATTCATTAGCACTAGCTCTAATTCATGAGGGGTGCTAACTTGCTTTGCTTGGAGAAGACTAACTCACTACTCTAGTAATCAACTTGTACTTTGACCAAAGTTAACTATAAAAGTAACTCATTTAGAAAACAAGTAAAAACTTGTAAAGTAAAAACTTGGGATGGGTTCATATAATAAAAGATAAGAAACATGGTGCCTTGCCCCAAGGGGCTTTGCACTTTGCAAGAATATTAGCTTGCCTTGGTAGTTCTCAAACTGTTCCTCCTCCTCCTCTTGGTAGCAACCTTCTTCTTCGGCGTACTCTCCGGTGCTACCGTCTAAATTTGAATATGAGTATAATTACTCACTAATTCAATGGCTATTCCATACATCACATATAACACACAAACTAGTCTATGCACACAAAATAAATTAACTAGGGTGCATGGGTTGTTGGGTTTAAATAGAATTCATTTCTTTGCATTTCCTATGTAAATGATAGTTTCCATAGGGTTCTTGAGAAATAATTTCCTCTCATTGAAATCTTCTTAAGATTTAATTTCTCAAACAATCATGGATGAACTCATATTGACCTAAGTCAAATGTTCATCATCATCATTTGGGAAAATGATTTAAATGAGGTAGATCACCTCATACTATTTAAATAACACTACCTTTGATTTAAATCTCAAGTAATTCATATAAGAGAGTTTGGGACCAGGGGTCCAAACATCCCATGAATTCATGTGAGACAAGTTTAAATGAAGTATAAGACTTCACAAAATTTACTTTAATAGTTTTGGACAATATCAACTAGTTAAACTAGCCATATCATCCATTAATTAAACTATGGCATGATCATGCAAAGTGACCACACCATTTTATTGCATAATCAATTAGTGTAAGTCAAATGTGAGCTATTAGAGTTGGAATTAACTTAATATCTATTTTGGTTGATTTTTAATAATTATTTGAATAGGGAAAAGTCCCTGTCTTGTTATTTTTATCACATTTATTCTACAAAGAATCTGGCCATGAGGCCAGTGGCATTGGCTAGATAATTTCAGTAGCTTTCCAACCATATAAAGTTCACTAAATTTGGTTTAGCCAATTTGAATCTATTGAATTTCAAAGTGGAGGCAGTATTGAAATTATTTGAAAATAACTAAACTAAGTTTGAATTAAAAAGGCCGGCGGGAAAAGCTACTGGGCCAAATCGTTTAAACAGGCCCAAGGCCAGCCCAGCCACGGTCCAGTGCCGCGCGGGCTGCCTGACAGGGTGGGGGCCACCCGTCAGTCTCTTTTAAAACCTGAAACGGTATGGAGACGTGTGGTGCGTTGGATTAGAATGGGATCGGAGGGCCGTGGTTCGTCGTCGTCTCCGACGAGAACCCGACGGTGCGGCGGCGGCAGTAGGGGGTGGGAGAGCTTACGGCGGCTCCAGCGAGGGATGGCAGTGTGCGCGAGGTAGATGTGGACGATGGCGAAGCTCCAGGTACCGGTGGCGTCGCCTGAGGTGGCCTGGATCGCTGGCGATTGCTGCAGGGCTTCCGTGGCTCCGAGCTTGCGATTGGCCTTGCTCCGGCGACGATCGAGGTGGCTAACGGTGCGAGGCGAAGTGGTGAAGGGTGGGGAGTGAGATGGTGTGCTCAGTTGCTTCCAGGGAACTCTCTATTTATAGGATTGAGAGAGGGTGGCGGGGCAGTGATGCGGGCGACCATGGCGCGGCTTCTCCGGCGGCTGGTCGAGCTAGGCGAGGTGGCGGCAGTGCTCTACATGTCCAGGCGAGGCGAATGGTGGCGACAGCTCGGTCGGGGAGGGCCTGGTTGGGTCGCATTGCTTCCGGGCATGTCGCGGCAGTGGCGGGATCTTCTTCCCCGTCTACGGCGGCGGCGGTCCAGGGTCTGGTCGTGGCCATGTCTGGCGGCGTCGTGGTGGCATGGTGATGTTCAACGGCTAGCAAGCGGGGCCAGGGCGAGCGCGAGGTGGTGGCGCGGCGCGTGTCCAGCGGCGTCTGCGGGTGTCCACGCGCGACGTCGTCGGCATGGCGTGGCCACCACTGGGCGCGCGCGTTCCGGTGGCTGTCGAGCTCCTCCTCGACCGTGGCTTGCTCGAGGTGCTCCAGTAGGGTGAGGTGGCGAGCAACGGCATGGTGGCCAGGTTGGGGAAGGAAGGGAGAGAGGTGGAGGTGGTCGGGTTGGTGACATGGCCGGCATGGCCATGTCCTAGCCTTGCTCCTCCTCTCCCTAGGGTTTCTATGTTGCCTTGATGGTTTAAGGGGACCAGGGGACCAATTGGTGTAGGTTGGGATAGGTTAGTTAGAGTAGAATCACTATTTGCAATAGTGTGTAAATAGTGCCATAATTGGAAATTTGCAAATTTGTCCAAATTTGAAATAATTCAAATGGTGAACCTTTTTGAAATGTGAGTGTTGATATAAGTTGTAAATGACCAGAGGTGAGTAGAGGTGGTGGTGGAATTTTAGAATTCAAGAATTTGCCAAAATTGGCTAAGTGGAGATTGTTGCCCATGTTAAAAAGTTGAATCTTTGGATGAGCCTTGCTCATGATCGAAGATGATTTTGGCATGGTGATCTTCATCAAAGTTGTTCACCTTGATGTTGACTTTGAAATGGTGCAAAGAGTTAGTAAGAATTGGTTTGGGAAAAATGAATGGCAAGGGCTCAAAGTGGTGATCAGACTATAAATTTCAGTTTTGACCATTATCATATGTGAGTTGGATTTGTGTTTGAATTTCATTTGAATTGTGAAACTTTGATTCCAAAAGTTGTAATAAGTGTTTAATAACCTTATTCAACTAATGGTGAAGACCAAATAGGTCTAGGGTCAAAATTTATAAAAATGCCATAGGGCATATGTGGGGGTTTTTAGGGTTTTGCCTTTTATGGATTTTCTTCCTTTTTGATTTATTTGGTTGGTGATCTTCATATGATCACATTAGGGTTTTAGAGCATATCAAATACAAGTAATAACAATCATCATGGCATATCACTCAAATGCACAAGTCCTATGCAGGGTACTATATGCAAATAGAAAAGTTTTTGTTGGTTTGAAATTTTGTTTTCTGGAATTCTCTAACTTTCTTTTTATTGAAATTTGGGGTGTTACAAACCCTCCCCCCTTACAAAAGATCTCGTCCCGAGATCGAAAAGAAAGTTAGGTACTAAAGAGATCTGGGTACTCCTTCTTCATGAAGTCTTCGCGTTCCCATGTGGCTTCATCCTCAGTATGATTGCTCCATTGGATCTTCAGAAACTTGATACTCCGGGTGCGGGTGGTTCGGTAGGCTTCTTCCAGGATGCGAATCGGCACTTCGCGGTAAGTCAGATCCTTGTTGATATCCACCGATCTGTGATCAATGTTCTTGAACACTTCGGTCTTCTCTGGGACTTCAAGGCACTTCCGGAGAAGTGAGATGTGAAACACGTCGTGCACAGCCGACATTTCTTCAGGCAACTCCAGTTGATAAGATACTTCACCTCGGCGGCTAAGGACTTGGAAAGGTCCGACATAGCGGGGTGCAAGCTTTCCTTTCAGTTGGAACCTTTGCATTCCTTTCAAGGGGGATACCTTGAGATAGACGAAGTCTCCGATCTCAAAGGTCATCTCCCGACGTCTCTTGTCGGCGTTGCTCTTTTGTCTGGATTGCGCCGTTTTGAGGTACTCGCGGATCTTGTGGACTTTCTCTTCAGCTTCCCGAAGAACATCAGGGCCGAAAACTTGGCTCTCTCCGACTTCTGACCAGTTCAGGGGGGTACGGCACTTCCTTCCGTACAAGGCTTCAAAGGGGGCCATCTGTAGGCTGGCTTGGTAACTATTGTTGTAAGAGAATTCTGCGTAAGGTAGGCAGTCTTCCCATTAGTGTGCATGCGTATATATATAATAAGTGTGTTTCTTGGCCACCAACGATATATATAGATCGAGAGAGAGATTGAAATATATATATATATCCCCAAGAATATGTTCAGATATATATTGAGATATATATATATATATATGCACGAATGATATGTCCATGGTATGCCATGCGCGCATGCACACTAATTGTATATATATTATGAGGCAACTTAATCAAATGTGTTTTCATTCGAGAGAACTTGTCAAGATTCAAGTTAATTAATTTATCAGCGCTAATTATTTGGTCGCCTGCTTGATGCGCAATTAAGTGCCGTTGGCCTATATATATATGTAGTGTTTAATTAGGGTTTAGGGTTAGCTAGCTAGGGTTTTAGGGTTAGGGTTAGGGTTAATTAGGGTTTAGGGTCTAGGGTTTAGGGCTTAGGGTTTAGTACGTGTTTAGGGTTTAGGGTCTAGGGTTAGGGTTTAGGGTTTAGTGTTTTGGGTTTAGGGTTTAAGGTCTAGGGTTTAGGGTTTAGTGTTTAGGGTGTTTAGGGTGTACGGTTAGGGTATAATTAGGGATTAGGGTTTTAGGGTTTAAGGTTTAGGGATCATCGATCGAGTGCACACACACATTAATTATTAGAGGCACCCACGCCTTTGCGCATAAAGTGCATGCGTATATATATATATAAGTAAGTTTCTTGGCCACCAAAGATATATAGATCTAGAGAGAGATTGAAATATATTTAGGGTTTATGGTTTAGGGTTTAGGGTTCAGGGTCAAGGGTTGGGGTTTAGGATTTAGGGTCTAGTGTTTAGGGTTTAGGGTATATGGAGTTTAGGGTTTAGGGTCTAGGGTTTAGTGTTTAGGGTGTTTAGGGTGTACATTTAAGGTATAATTAGGGATCATGGATTAGGGTTTTAGGGTTTAAGGTTTAGGGATCATCGATCGAGCTAGTGCACAGACACATTATTAGAGGCACCCGCGCCTGTGCGCATAAAGTGCATGCGTATATATAATAAGTGTGTTTCTTGGCCACCAACGATATATATAGATCGAGAGAGAGATTGAAATATATATATATCCCCAAGAATATGTTCAGATATATATTGAGATATATATATGCACGAATGATATGTCCATGGTATGCCATGCGCGCATGCACACTAATTGTATATATATTATGAGGCAACTTAATCAAATGTGTTTTCATTCGAGAGAACTTGTCAAGATTCAAGTTAATTAATTTATCAGCGCTAATTATTTGGTCGTCTGCTTGATGCGCAATTAAGTGTCGTTGGCCTATATATATATGTAGTGTTTAATTAGGGTTTAGGGTTAGCTAGCTAGGGTTTTAGGGTTAGGGTTAGGGTTAATTAGGGTTTAGGGTCTAGGGTTTAGGGCTTAGGGTTTAGTACGTGTTTAGGGTTTAGGGTCTAGGGTTAGGGTTTAGTGTTTAGGGTTTAGGGTTTAAGGTCTAGGGTTTAGGGTTTAGTGTTTAGGGTGTTTAGGGTGTACGGTTAGGGTATAATTAGGGATTAGGGTTTTAGGGTTTAAGGTTTAGGGATCATCGATCGAGTGCATGATACGTCTCCGACGTATCGATAATTTCTTATGTTCCATGCCACATTATTGATGTTATCTACATGTTTTATGCACACTTTATGTCATATTCGTGCATTTTCTGGAACTAACCTATTAACAAGATGCCGAAGTGCCGATTCTTTGTTTTCTGCTGTTTTTGGTTTCAGAAATCCTAGTAAGGAAATATTCTCGGAATTGGACGAAATCAACGCCCAGGGGCCTATTTTGCCACGAAGCTTCCAGAAGTCCGAAGACGAGACGAAGAGGGTCCACGAGGCAGCCAGAGCATAGGGCGGCGCGCCCCTGCCCTGGCCGCGCGGCCCTATGGTCTGGGCCCCTCGCACCGCCTCTTGACCTACCCTTCCGCCTACTTAAAGCCTCCGTGACGAAACCCCCAGTACCGAGAGCCACGATACGGAAAACCTTCCAGAGACGCCGCCAACGCCGATCCCATCTTGGGGGATCCAGGAGATCGCCTCCGGCACCCTGCCGGAGAGGGGAATCATCTCCCGGAGGACTCTACGCCGCCATGGTCGCCTCCGGTGTGATGTGTGAGTAGTCTACCCCTGGACTATGGGTCCATAGCAGTAGCTAGATGGTTGTCTTCTCCCCATTGTGCTATCATTGTCGGATCTTGTGAGCTGCCTAACATGATCAAGATCATCTATCTGTAATTCTATATGTTGCGTTTGTTGGGATCCGATGAATAGAGAATACTTGTTATGTTGATTATCAAAGTTATATCTATGTGTTGTTTATGATCTTGGATGCTCTCCGTTACTAGTAGATGCTCTGGCCAAGTAGATGCTTGTAACTCCAAGAGGGAGTATTTATGCTCGATAGTGGGTTCATGCCTGCATTGACACCTGGGATAGTGACAGAAAGTTCTAAGGTTGTGGTGTGCTGTTGCCACTAGGGATAAAACATTGATGCTATGTCTAAGGATGTAGTTGTTGATTACATTACGCACCATACTTAATGCAATTGTCTGTTGCTTTGCAACTTAATACTGGAAGGGGTTCGGATGATAACCTGAAGGTGGACTTTTTAGGCATAGATGCAGTTGGATGGCGGTCTATGTACTTTGTCGTAATGCCCAATTAAATCTCACTATACTCATCATGATATGTATGTGCATGGTCATG
Organism: Lolium perenne; assembly: GCF_019359855.2. Classification (NCBI taxonomy): domain Eukaryota; kingdom Viridiplantae; phylum Streptophyta; class Magnoliopsida; order Poales; family Poaceae; genus Lolium; species Lolium perenne. The sequence goes on along the minus strand of NC_067250.2, from coordinate 213,314,293 downwards.
CCCTCTTTATTTGTCAATTGCCCAACTGTAATTTGTTCACCCAACATGCTGTTTATCTTATGGGAGAGACACCTCTAGTGAACTGTGGACCCCGGTCCAATTCTCTTTACTGAAATACAATCTACTGCAATACTTGTTCTACTGTTTTCTGCAAACAATCATCTTCCACACAATACGGTTAATCCTTTGTTACAGCAAGCCGGTGAGATTGACAACCTCACTGTTTCGTTGGGGCAAAGTACTTTGGTTGTGTTGTGCAGGTTCCACGTTGGCGCCGGAATCCCTGGTGTTGCGCCGCACTACATCCCGCCGCCATCAACCTTCAACGTGCTTCTTGGCTCCTCCTGGTTCGATAAACCTTGGTTTCTTTCTGAGGGAAAACTTGCTGCTGTGCGCATCATACCTTCCTCTTGGGGTTCCCAACGAACGTGTGAGTTACACGCCATCAAGCTCTTTTTCTGGCGCCGTTGCCGGGGAGATCAAGACACGCTGCAAGGGGAGTCTCCACTTCTCAATCTCTTTACTTTGTTTTTGTCTTGCTTAGTTTTATTTACTACTTTGTTTGCTGCACTAAATCAAAATACAAAAAAATTAGTTGCTAGTTTTACTTTATTTGCTATCTTGTTTGCTATATCAAAAACACAAAAAAATTAGTTACTTGCATTTAATTTATCTAGTTTGTTTTATTTACTGTTGCTAAAATGGCCAACCCTGAAAATACTAAGTTGTGTGACTTCACAACCACAAATAATAATGATTTCTTATGCACACCTATTGCTCCACCTGCTACTACAGCAGAATTCTTTGAAATTAAACCTGCTTTACTGAATCTTGTTATGCGAGAGCAATTTTCTGGTGTTAGTTCTGATGATGCTGCTGCCCATCTTAATAATTTTGTTGAACTATGTGAAATGCAAAAATATAAAGATGTAGATGGTGATATTATTAAATTAAAATTGTTCCCTTTCTCATTAAGAGGAAGAGCTAAAGATTGGTTGCTATCTCTGCCTAAGAATAGTATTGATTCATGGACTAAATGCAAGGATGCTTTTATTGGTAGATATTATCCCCTGCTAAAATTATATCTTTGAGGAGTAGCATAATGAATTTTAAACAATTAGATACTGAACATGTTGCTCAAGCTTGGGAAAGAATGAAATCTCTGGTTAAAAATTGCCCAACCCATGGACTGACTACTTGGATGATCATCCAAACCTTCTATGCAGGACTAAATTTTTCTTCACGGAATTTATTGGATTCAGCTGCTGGAGGTACCTTTATGTCCATCACTCTTGGTGAAGCAACAAAGCTTCTTGATAATATGATGATCAACTACTCTGAATGGCACACGGAAAGAGCTCCACAAGGTAAGAAGGTAAATTCTGTCGAAGAAACCTCTTCCTTGAGTGATAAGATTGATGCTATTATGTCTATGCTTGTGAATGATAGGACTAATATTGATCCTAATAATGTTCCATTAGCTTCATTGGTTGCACAAGAAGAACATGTTGATGTAAACTTCATTAAAAATAATAATTTCAACAACAATGCTTACCGGAACAATTCTAGTAACAACTATAGGCCATATCCTTATAATAATGGCAACGGCTATGCTAATTCTTATGGGAATTCTTACAACAATAATAGGAGTTCACCCCCTAGACTTGAAGCCATGCTTAAGGAATTTATTAGTACGCAAACTGCTTTTAACAAATCTGTTGAAGAAAAGCTTGGGAAAATTGATATACTTGCTTCTAAAGTCGATAGTCTTGCTGCTGATGTTGATCTTTTGAAATCAAAAGTTTTGCCTAATGAGAATCATCATAATAAAATTGTTACTACAGCAAATGCCATCCAAGTTAGAATTAATGAGAATATAAGATTAATGGCTGAACTGCGTGCTAGGTGGGATAGAGAAGAAAATGAAAAACTAGCTAAAGAGAAGAATGTAGCTAAAGTTTGGACTATTACCACCACTAGTAATAGCAATGCTACACATGTTGCTGCACCTCCTACTAATAATAATAAAAGAATTGGTGTTAGCAATGTTTCCACTTCTAATGCAAAGCGAGAAACCGCTCGAAATCGCTAAAATCATTAAATCGTCATGATAAAGCTGCTGAATTTTTTTCCAACATTGGGAATGATGATCCCATTGCTTTAGATTATAATGGTTTGAATTTTGATGATTGCCACATCTCTGAAGTTATAAAGTTCTTGCAAAAACTTACTAAAAGTCCTAATGCTAGTGCTATAAATTTTGCTTTTACACATCATATTACAAATGCTCTCATAAAAGCTAGAGAAGAGAAACTAGAGCGCGAAGCCTCTATTCCTAAAAAGCTAGAGGATGGCTGGGAGCCCATCATTAAGATGAAGGTTAAAGATTTTGATTGTAATGCTTTATGTGATCTTGGTGCAAGTATTTCTGTTATGCCTAAGAAAATTTATAATATGCTTGACTTGCCACCTCTGAAAAATTGTTATTTGGTTGTTAATCTTGCTGATCATTCTACAAAGAAACCTTTGGGTAAAGTTGATAATGTTCGCATTACCGTTAACAATAACCTTGTCCCCGTTGATTTTGTTGTCTTGGATATTGAATGCAATGCATCTTGTCCCATTATATTGGGAAGACCTTTTCTTCGAACTGTTGGTGCTATTATTGATATGAAGGAAGGTAATATAAAATATCAATTTCCTCTCAAGAAAGGTATGGAACACTTCCCTAGAAATAGAATGAAGGTACCTTTTGATTCTATTATGAGAACAAATTATGATATTGACACTTCGTCTGTTGATAATACTTGATGCACACTTTCTGCGCCTAGCTGAAAGGCGTTAAAGAAAAGCGCTTATGGGAGACAACCCATGTTTTTACCTACAGTACTTTGTTTTTATTTTGTGTCTTGCAAGTTGTTTACTACTGTAGCAACCTCTCCTTATCTTAGTTTTGTGTTTTGTTGTGCCAAGTTAAGCCGTTGATAGAAAAGTAAGTACTAGATTTGGATTACTGCGCAGTTCCAGATTTCTTTGCTGTCACGAATCTGGGTCCACCTCCCTGTAGGTAGCTCAGAAAATTAAGCCAATTTACGTGCATGATCCTCCGATATGTACGCAATTTTCATTCAATTTGAGCATTTTCATTTGAGCAAGTCTGGTGCCATTTTAAAATTCGTCAATACGAACTGTTCTGTTTTGACAGATTCTGCCTTTTATTTCGCATTGCCTCTTTTGCTATGTTGGATGAATTTCTTTGATCCACTAATGTCCAGTAGCATTATGCAATGTCCAGAAGTGTTAAGAATGATTGTGTCACCTCTGAATATGTTAATTTTTATTGTGCACTAACCCTCTAATGAGTTGTTTCGAGTTTGGTGTGGAGGAAGTTTTCAAGGATCAAGAGAGGAGTATGATGCAACATGATCAAGGAGAGTGAAAGATCTAAGCTTGGGGATGCCCCGGTGGTTCACCCCTGCATATATTAAGAAGACTCAAGCGTCTAAACTTGGGGATGCCCAAGGCATCCCCTTCTTCATCGACAAATTATCAGGTTCCTCCCCTGAAACTATATTTTTATTCCATCACATCTTATGTGCTTTTCTTGGAGCGTCGGTTTGTTTTTGTTTTTTGTTTTGTTTGAATAAAATGGATCCTAGCATTCACCTTATGGGAGAGAGACACGCTCCGCTGTAGCATATGGACAAGTATGTCCTTGGTTTCTACTCATAGTATTCATGGCGAAGTTTCTCCTTCGTTAAATTGTTATATGGTTGGAATTGGAAAATGATACATGTAGTAATTGCTATTAATGTCTTGGGTAATGTGATACTTGGCAATTGTTGTGCTCATGATTAAGCTCTTGCATCATATGCTTTGCACCCATTAATGAAGAAATACATAGAGCATGCTAAAATTTGGTTTGCATATTTGGTTTCTCTAAAGTCTAGATAATTTCTAGTATTGAGTTTGAACAACAAGGAAGACGGTGTAGAGTCTTATAATGTTTTCAATATGTCTTTTATGTGAGTTTTGCTGCACCGGTTCATCCTTGTGTTAGTTTCAAATAAGCCTTGCTAGCCTAAACCTTGTATCGAGAGGGAATACTTCTCATGCATCCAAAATACTTGAGCCAACCACTATGCCATTTGTGTCCACCATACCTACCTACTACATGGTATTTTCCGCCATTCCAAAGTATATTGCTTGAGTGCTACCTTTAAAATTCCATCATTCACCTTTGCAATATATAGCTCATGGGACAAATAGCTTAAAAACTATTGTGGTATTGAATATGTAATTATGCACTTTATCTCTTATTAAGTTGCTTGTTGTGCGATAACCATGTTCACTGGGGACGCCATCAACTATTCATTGTTGAATTTCATGTGAGTTGCTATGCATGCCCGTTTTGTCTGAAGTAAGAGCGATCTACCACCTTATGGTTAAGCATGCATATTGTTAGAGAAGAACATTGGGCCACTAACTAAAGCCATGATCCATGGTGGAAGTTTCAGTTTTGGACATATATCCTCAATCTCAAATGAGAAAATTATTAATTGTTGTTACATGCTTATGCATAAAAGAGGAGTCCATTATCTGTTGTCTATGTTGTCCCGGTATGGATGTCTAAGTTGAAGAATAATCAATAGCGAGAAATCCAATGCGAGCTTTCTCCTTAGACCTTTGTACAGGCGGCATAGAGGTACCCCTTTGTGACACTTGGTCAAAACATGTGCATTGTGATGATCCGGTAGTCCAAGCTAATTAGGACAAGGTGCGGGCACTATTAGTACACTATGCATGAGGCTTGCAACTTATAAGATATAATTTACATGATACATATGCTTTATTACTACCGTTGACAAAATTGTTTCATGTTTTCAAAATCAAAGCTCTAGCACAAATATAGCAATCGATGCTTTTCCTCTATGGAGGACCATTCTTTTACTTTCAATGTTGAGTCAGTTCACCTATTTCTCTCCACCTCAAGAAGCAAACACTTGTGTGAACTGTGCATTGATTCCTACATACTTGCTTATTGCACTTATTATATTACTCTATGTTGACAATATCCATGAGATATACATGTTACAAGTTGAAAGCAACCGCTGAAACTTAATCTTCTTTTGTGTTGCTTCAATGTCTTTACTTTGAATTATTGCTTTATGAGTTAACTCTTATGCAAGACTTATTGATGCTTGTCTTGAAGTGCTATTCATGAAAAGTCTTTGCTTTATGATTCACTTGTTTACTCATGTCATATACATTGTTTTGATCGCTGCATTCACTACATATGCTTTACAAATAGTATGATCAAGATTATGATGGCATGTCACTCCGTAAATTATCTCTCGTTATCGTTTTACCTGCTCGGGACGAGCGTAACTAAGCTTGGGGATGCTGATACGTCTCCGACGTATCGATAATTTCTTATGTTCCATGCCACATTATTGATGTTATCTACATGTTTTATGCACACTTTATGTCATATTCGTGCATTTTACTGGAACTAACCTATTAACAAGATGCCGAAGTGCCGCTGCTGTTTTTCTGCTTGTTTTGGTTTCAGAAATCCTAGTAAGGAAATATTCTCGGAATTGGACGAAATCAACGCCCAGGGGCCTATTTTGCCACGAAGCTTCCAGAAGTCCGAAGACGAGACGAAGAGGGGCCACGAGGCAGCCAGAGCATAGGGCGGCGTGGCCCCTGCCCTGGCCGCGCGGCCCTATGGTCTGGGCCCCTCGCGCCGCCTCTTGACCTACCCTTCCGCCTACTTAAAGCCTCCGTGACGAAACCCCCAGTACCAAGAGCCACGATACGGAAAACCTTCCAGAGACGCCGCCAACGCCGATCCCATCTCGGGATCCAGGAGATCGCCTCCGGCACCCTGCCGGAGAGGGGAATCATCTCCCGGAGGACTCTACGCCGCCATGGTCGCCTCCGGTGTGATGTGTGAGTAGTCTACCCCTGGACTATGGGTCCATAGCAGTAGCTAGATGGTTGTCTTCTCCCCATTGTGCTATCATTGTCGGATCTTGTGAGCTGCCTAACATGATCAAGATCATCTATCTGTAATTCTATATGTTGCATTTGTTGGGATCCGATGAATAGAGAATACTTGTTATGTTGATTATCAAAGTTATATCTATGTGTTGTTTATGATCTTGCATGCTCTCCATTACTAGTAGATGCTCTGGCCAAGTAGATGCTTGTAACTCCAAGAGGGAGTATTTATGCTCGATAGTGGGTTCATGCCTGCATTGACACCTGGGACAGTGACAGAAAGTTCTAAGGTTGTGTTGTGCTGTTGCCACTAGGGATAAAACATTGATGCTATGTCTAAGGATGTAGTTGTTGATTACATTACGCACCATACTTAATGCAATTGTCTGTTGCTTTGCAACTTAATACTGGAGGGGGTTCGGATGATAACCTGAAGGTGGACTTTTTAGGCATAGATGCAGTTGGATGGCGGTCTATGTACTTTGTCGTAATGCCCAATTAAATCTCACTATACTCATCATGATATGTATGTGCATGGTCATGCCCTCTTTATTTGTCAATTACCCAACTGTAATTTGTTCACCCAACATGCTGTTTATCTTATGGGAGAGACACCTCTAGTGAACTGTGGACCCCGGTCCAATTCTCTTTACTGAAATACAATCTACTGCAATACTTGTTCTACTGTTTTCTGCAAACAATCATCTTCCACACAATACGGTTAATCCTTTGTTACAGCAAGCCGGTGAGATTGACAACCTCACTGTTTCGTTGGGGCAAAGTACTTTGGTTGTGTTGTGCAGGTTCCACGTTGGCGCCGGAATCCCTGGTGTTGCGCCGCACTACATCCCGCCGCCATCAACCTTCAACGTGCTTCTTGGCTCCTCCTGGTTCGATAAACCTTGGTTTCTTTCTGAGGGAAAACTTGCTGCTGTGCGCATCATACCTTCCTCTTGGGGTTCCCAACGAACGTGTGAGTTACACGCCATCAGTGCACACACACATTAATTATTAGAGGCACCCACGCCTTTGCGCATAAAGTGCATGCGTATATATATATAAGTAAGTTTCTTGGCCACCAAAGATATATAGATCTAGAGAGAGATTGAAATATATTTAGGGTTTATGGTTTAGGGTTTAGGGTTCAGGGTCAAGGGTTGGGGTATAGGGTTTAGGGTCTAGTGTTTAGGGTTTAGGGTATATGGAGTTTAGGGTTTAGGGTCTAGGGTTTAGTGTTTAGGGTGTTTAGGGTGTACGTTTAAGGTACAATTAGGGATCATGGATTAGGGTTTTAGGGTTTAAGGTTTAGGGATCATCGATCGAGCTAGTGCACAGACACATTATTAGAGGCACCCGCGCCTTTGCGCATAAAGTGCATGCGTATATATATAATAAGTGTGTTTCTTGGCCACCAACGATATATATAGATCGAGAGAGAGATTGAAATATATATATATATCCCCAAGAATATGTTCAGATATATATTGAGATATATATATGCACGAATGATATGTCCATGGTATGCCATGCGCGCATGCACACTAATTGTATATATATTATGAGGCAACTTAATCAAATGTGTTTTCATTCGAGAGAACTTGTCAAGATTCAAGTTAATTAATTTATCAGCGCTAATTATTTGGTCGCCTGCTTGATGCGCAATTAAGTGTCGTTGGCCTATATATATATGTAGTGTTTAATTAGGGTGTAGGGTTAGCTAGCTAGGGTTTTAGGGTTAGGGTTAGGGTTAATTAGGGTTTAGGGTCTAGGGTTTAGGGCTTAGGGTTTAGTACGTGTTTAGGGTTTAGGGTCTAGGGTTAGGGTTTAGTGTTTAGGGTTTAGGGTTTAAGGTCTAGGGTTTAGGGTTTAGTGTTTAGGGTGTTTAGGGTGTACGGTTAGGGTATAATTAGGGATTAGGGTTTTAGGGTTTAAGGTTTAGGGATCATCGATCGAGTGCACACACACATTAATTATTAGAGGCACCCACGCCTTTGCGCATAAAGTGCATGCGTATATATATATAAGTAAGTTTCTTGGCCACCAAAGATATATAGATCTAGAGAGAGATTGAAATATATTTAGGGTTTATGGTTTAGGGTTTAGGGTTCAGGGTCAAGGGTTGGGGTTTAGGGTTTAGGGTCTAGTGTTTAGGGTTTAGGGTATATGGAGTTTAGGGTTTAGGGTCTAGGGTTTAGTGTTTAGGGTGTTTAGGGTGTACGTTTAAGGTATAATTAGGGATCATGGATTAGGGTTTTAGGGTTTAAGGTTTAGGGATCATCGATCGAGCTAGTGCACAGACACATTATTAGAGGCACCCGCGCCTTTGCGCATAAAGTGCATGCGTATATATAATAAGTGTGTTTCTTGGCCACCAACGATATATATAGATCGAGAGAGAGATTGAAATATATATATATATATCCTCAAGAATATGTTCAGATATATATTGAGATATATATATGCACGAATGATATGTCCATGGTATGCCATGCGCGCATGCACACTAATTGTATATATATTATGAGGCAACTTAATCAAATGTGTTTTCATTCGAGAGAACTTGTCAAGATTCAAGTTAATTAATTTATCAGCGCTAATTATTTGGTCGCCTGCTTGATGCGCAATTAAGTGTCGTTGGCCTATATATATATGTAGTGTTTAATTAGGGTTTAGGGTTAGCTAGCTAGGGTTTTAGGGTTAGGGTTAGGGTTAATTAGGGTTTAGGGTCTAGGGTTTAGGGCTTAGGGTTTAGTACGTGTTTAGGGTTTAGGGTCTAGGGTTAGGGTTTAGTGTTTAGGGTTTAGGGTTTAAGGTCTAGGGTTTAGGGTTTAGTGTTTAGGGTGTTTAGGGTGTACGGTTAGGGTATAATTAGGGATTAGGGTTTTAGGGTTTAAGGTTTAGGGATCATCGATCGAGTGCACACACACATTAATTATTAGAGGCACCCACGCCTTTGCGCATAAAGTGCATGCGTATATATATATAAGTAAGTTTCTTGGCCACCAAAGATATATAGATCTAGAGAGAGATTGAAATATATTTAGGGTTTATGGTTTAGGGTTTACGGTTCAGGGTCAAGGGTTGGGGTTTAGGGTTTAGGGTCTAGTGTTTAGGGTTTAGGGTATATGGAGTTTAGGGTTTAGGGTCTAGGGTTTAGTGTTTAGGGTGCTTAGGGTGTACGTTTAAGGTATAATTAGGGATCATGGATTAGGGTTTTAGGGTTTAAGGTTTAGGGATCACCGATCGAGCTAGTGCACAGACACATTATTAGAGGCACCCGCGCCTTTTGCGCATAAAGTGCATGCGTATATATATAATAAGTGTGTTTCTTGGCCACCAACGATATATATAGATCGAGAGAGAGATTGAAATATATATATATATATCCCCAAGAATATGTTCAGATATATATTGAGATATATATATGCACGAATGATATGTCCATGGTATGCCATGCGCGCATGCACACTAATTGTATATATATTATGAGGCAACTTAATCAAATGTGTTTTCATTCGAGAGAACTTGTCAAGATTCAAGTTAATTAATTTATCAGCGCTAATTATTTGGTCGCCTGCTTGATGCGCAATTAAGTGTCGTTGGCCTATATATATATATATGTACTGTTTAATTAGGGTTTAGGTTTTAGGGTTAGCTAGCTAGGGTTTTAGGGTTAGGGTTAGGGTTAATTAGGGTTTAGGGTCTAGGGTTTAGGGTTTAGGGTTTAGTACGTGTTTAGGGTTTAGGGTCTAGGGTTAGGGTTTAGGGTTTAGTGTTTAGGGTTTAGGGTTTAAGGTCTAGGGTTTAGGGTTTAGTGTTTAGGGTGTTTAGGGTGTACGGTTAGGGTATAATTAGGGATTAGGGTTTTAGGGTTTAAGGTTTAGGGATCATCGATCGAGTGCACACACACATTAATTATTAGAGGCACCCACGCCTTTGCGCATAAAGTGCATGCGTATATATATATAAGTAAGTTTCTTGGCCACCAAAGATATATAGATCTAGAGAGAGATTGAAATATATTTAGGGTTTATGGTTTAGGGTTTAGGGTTCAGGGTCAAGGGTTGGGGTTTAGGGTCTAGTGTTTAGGGTTTAGGGTATATGGAGTTTAGGGTTTAGGGTCTAGGGTTTAGTGTTTAGGGTGTTTAGGGTGTACGTTTAAGGTATAATTAGGGATCATGGATTAGGGTTTTAGGGTTTAAGGTTTAGGGATCATCGATCGAGCTAGTGCACAGACACATTATTAGAGGCACCCGCGTCTTTGCGCATAAAGTGCATGCGTATATATAATAAGTGTGTTTCTTGGCCACCAACGATATATATAGATCGAGAGAGAGATTGAAATATATATATATATCCCCAAGAATATGTTCAGATATATATTGAGATATATATATGCACGAATGATATGTCCATGGTATGCCATGCGCGCATGCACACTAATTGTATATATATTATGAGGCAACTTAATCAAATGTGTTTTCATTCGAGAGAACTTGTCAAGATTCAAGTTAATTAATTTATCAGCGCTAATTATTTGGTCGCCTGCTTGATGCACAATTAAGTGTCGTTGGCCTATATATATATGTAGTGTTTAATTAGGGTGTAGGGTTAGCTAGCTAGGGTTTTAGGGTTAGGGTTAGGGTTAATTAGGGTTTAGGGTCTAGGGTTTAGGGCTTAGGGTTTAGTACGTGTTTAGGGTTTAGGGTCTAGGGTTAGGGTTTAGTGTTTAGGGTTTAGGGTTTAAGGTCTAGGGTTTAGGGTTTAGTGTTTAGGGTGTTTAGAGTGTACGGTTAGGGTATAATTAGGGATTAGGGTTTTAGGGTTTAAGGTTTAGGGATCATCGATCGAGTGCACACACACATTAATTATTAGAGGCACCCACGCCTTTGCGCATAAAGTGCATGCGTATATATATATAAGTAAGTTTCTTGGCCACCAAAGATATATAGATCTAGAGAGAGATTGAAAAATATTCAGGGTTTATGGTTTAGGGTTTAGGGTTCAGGGTCAAGGGTTGGGGTTTAGGGTTTAGGGTCTAGTGTTTAGGGTTTAGGGTATATGGAGTTTAGGGTTTAGGGTCTAGGGTTTAGTGTTTAGGGTGTTTAGGGTGTACGTTTAAGGTATAATTAGGGATCATGGATTAGGGTTTTAGGGTTTAAGGTTTAGGGATCATCGATCGAGCTAGTGCACAGACACATTATTAGAGGCACCCGCGCCTTTGCGCATAAAGTGCATGCGTATATATAATAAGTGTGTTTCTTGGCCACCAACGATATATATAGATCGAGAGAGAGATTGAAATATATATATATATATCCCCAAGAATATGTTTAGATATATATTGAGATATATATATGCACGAATGATATGTCCATGGTATGCCATGCGCGCATGCACACTAATTGTATATATATTATGAGGCAACTTAATCAAATGTGTTTTCATTCGAGAGAACTTGTCAAGATTCAAGTTAATTAATTTATCAGCGCTAATTATTTGGTCGCCTGCTTGATGCGCAATTAAGTGTCGTTGGCCTATATATATATATATATATATGTACTGTTTAATTAGGGTTTAGGTTTTAGGGTTAGCTAGCTAGGGTTTTAGGGTTAGGGTTAGGGTTAATTAGGGTTTAGGGTCTAGGGTTTAGGGTTTAGGGTTTAGTACGTGTTTAGGGTTTAGGGTCTAGGGTTAGGGTTTAGGGTTTAGTGTTTAGGGTTTAGGGTTTAAGGTCTAGGGTTTAGGGTTTAGTGTTTAGGGTGTTTAGGGTGTACGGTTAGGGTATAATTAGGGATTAGGGTTTTAGGGTTTAAGGTTTAGGGATCATCGATCGAGTGCACAAACACATTAATTATTAGAGGCACCCACGCCTTTGCGCATAAAGTGCATGCGTATATATATATATAAGTAAGTAAGTTTCTTGGCCACCAAAGATATATAGATCTAGAGAGAGATTGAAATATATTTAGGGTTTATGGTTTAGGGTTTAGGGTTCAGGGTCAAGGGTTGGGGTTTAGGGTTTAGGGTCTAGTGTTTAGGGTTTTGGGTATATGGAGTAGTGTTTAGGGTTTAGGGTCTAGGGTTTAGTGTTTAGGGTGTATGTTTAGGGTATAATTAGGGATTAGGGTTTTAGGGTTTAAGGTTTAGGGATCATCGATCGAGTGCACACACACATTATTAGAGGCACCCGCGCCTTTGCGCATAAAGTGCATGCGTATATATATATAAGTGTGTTTCTTGTCCACCAACGATATATAGATCGAGAGATAGAGATTGAAATCGCCAAGAATATGTTCAAATATACGCACACACATGAATTATTAGAGGCACCCGCGCCTTTGCGCATAAAGTGCATGCATATGTGTGTTATTCTGGCCACCAACGATAGATCGAGAGAGATAGATAGATTGAAATCCCCAAGAATTAGAGGACCCCTTGCACAAGTGTTGGCCATCTATATATAATATGAATCCCAATAATGTTCATACATGATAGGGCATATGTGTGAAGCAATTTTTTTTTCGAGAACTTGTAAAGATTCAAATTTATCAGTGCTAATGGAAACTAGTGCACATTAGAGGACCCCCTCTTACACGTGTTGGCCATCTATGTATAGTTTGAATCCAAATAATGTTCATACATGATAGGCTATATGTGAATCAATTTTTTCTTCCAGGAACTTGTCAAGATTCAAATTTATCGGTGCTAATGGAAACTAGTGCGCACTACACGAGCCCCTTGCGCAAGTGCTGGCCATTACATATAGTTTAAAACTCAAGAATGTTCATACATGATAGGCCATATGTGCAAAGGAATTTTTTCCCGTGAACTTGTCAAAATTCAAGTTTATCGGTGCAAATGGAAACTAGTCCAAAAAATTACATAGAGGTCCAAGAGAACTAGACAATAACTAATAGGACCTGCAACTTTACAAAAAGGACCCCAAAACATATAGAAGAAAATCAATCGAGTCCTTCTGGACCGCACATCAGATCTCTGCTCCGCATCCTTTCCAGCAACTCCGTTGCCGGGGACGCACCACTTGGGACGGTGTCGCCGGTAGTCGCCAGGACGAAGGAGAAGAAGGGCCTCAGCAACGGCACATTGGCTCTGAGAAGGGCCGCTGAAAGGCCCAGATGTTCACGGGCAAGACGGATGACGCCGTCGTATGCCCCGAGCTTGTGAACGTTAGCAGCTTGACTTCCCCATTGACCAGATCTGAAGCACTGACCAAAGCAAGCCTCACCGTTAGCGCCATCACCTTGATGGCACCAGATCGGGGTTTGGCCGGCAAGATCCGCCAGATTCACCGTAGGCCAGATCTGAAGCCGATGACGAGATCCCCGACTCCACTGCGCCATTCTGCTCATGGGAAACACTGGATCTAAGCTTACAACAACATGAACTCCCTCGGATCCAGATTAACTGACTCAACTTTGCTTATCTAAATATGGATGTATCCACACATGTTTTTACTCGAGATACATACACGTCTAAGGAAAGTTGATTCAATTAATTTAGTTCGGAGGGTGTACGATATACAGAGAGAAGTCGGCCTCGTCTCCGGCCGGCGAGGCTACCGGAGAGAAGGGGGAGAGGAGCCAGGGGAGTGGGAGAGACTCGAGAGAGAAAGAGAAGAGGAAGAAATGAGAGCTCCCTGGGGAAGAACATTATTTTTGTCGTTCTGCTCGTAGCTTGAAACTGAAAATTTCGGCCGCGCGCCAAATCATCCCGCCGCATCCATTCGAAAATCCCGTGACCAGTTTTACCCTTTTAACCCTGGTCCGGAAGCTACAACCCACCGACCATGGAGGGCTCATTCGGTAACAATGAAATATCTTGCCTAGATCCCGAACCCTCCCCACAGGCCCACACCCACCCACCAACCATTCGCCCCATTAGCTCAAAAATACTCTCACATGCCAAAGCTCTGACTCTCTACAGTACTAGATCTGCTTCGCCGCCGGCATACTCCTCCACAGCGTAGCCTTGATCATGTTGGCTGTCCACCCACCTGATCCGCTCCCCCGCCGCCCTCGCCACCGACGGATCTGCTTCACCGCCGACCTCGCCACCGACGGATCTGCTTCACCGCCGACCTCGCCACCGACGGATCTGCTTCACCGCCGACCTCATCCACAGCGTAGCAATCAACGCCTTTCCTGTCGACGCACCGGATCCTCTCCAACGGAACCGTGTCTACTTCACCGCGCCCCCCCTCCACAGAAGCCGATCTATTCCACCGACTACCTCGGTGCAGCGGCTGTATCAACTTCACCGAATCCCTTGCCAGCCAACCAGATCTGCTTCACTAACGCCCGCTTCTACTGAAACAGGGTCGACTCATCGTCTCCCGCGTTCGCCGCCGCTGGAATGCAAGTTGCCGCCCCCGTCCACCCCGCCGCAGCTTGGTTAGTACGCTGGCCCGTTAGATCGCGGTGTTTCTTTAGCCATGTTTTGTGTAGTTATTTGCAGATCTCATATGCCATTAAATTTCTTGATGTGTTACTTTGCATGAAGTTCGTTTAAATATTGTACAGTACCAAAGCATTATCCGGTCGCTACCATCCTGTTCATTCTACTGACACATGTGTGCATCCACATATTTATAGGGGACCCATTCATTTGCTGCCAACTGTTTTTGTACTGCATGCTATTCCTTTTATAGTCATGCTATGGGCATTTCTAATCTGGTTGTTCTTATACCACGTCATTAGCTCACCGTTAGCCGCTAGCTGTTTTCTCGTGTCTGCTATTCTTTTACTGCTTTTATAATCATGCTATGTGCATTTCCAATCTGCTTGCTCTTATACCTCGTCTTTAGCTTATAGCTATTTTTTTCCATGAATGCTCCTATCGCACAGCTTGTATAGTTATTGCTGCGTGCATGTCTGGTCTTTGTATTATCGTAGACTAACTTGTCAATGTTATTTTTCCTAGGGATTGATCATGCGAACCACTTATTAGAATATCCAACATTAACAGCGGGGACGCTAGGGAAGGTTGGAATCTGAGTTCTTGGTTGGTAACTTTGGCAGTTTACTTCCGTTATTATCTATAACCTATATGCATTGTTCCTTATGCAAGAGATAAACACTTGGAACCCTGCCATAGCAATGCCATCCATGCTTTACTATGTTTCTGCCTATTTGATATGCTTGTCTTGGAGCAACTGCGAAGGTGATTTGAACCTGACATTTGGTCATTCTTAATGCCAGTTTACTTTATGTGGAAAACCTTGGCATTACCCTACTCTAAATCTGAATGTCTGAAATTCGTATCTCATGCAAAGCAACATCTAGTTGGTTTTAATCTGATATCTGGTAAATATTGGCTTATTCATTTGGCAGCTCAAGTTTTTTGTTATTTGAAACCAGCTGACTTGGTCTTAAATGTGATATCTAAACACAGATTAAGGACAATGGAGCAGGAGGATTAGCATTTCACTTGATGGCTGAACCTAAAATGACAGGCATGTCGACCACGACTAGTGCACGCAAGAGAAGGACCCTAATGAGCCAAGATGTTACGCTACATGCTGTTATCTGATCTCAACATTGCGTAATACATGTTTGAATAGTTAATTGTTGTAACTATTTTTGCAATATTACCAGAATGCAGTTTTAGTGAAGCAGTCATCATTAGAAGATAGTCGCCAAAGCGACCCTGTGCAACATTATGATGTAAGTCTGCTTAGTACAAGTTCCATACATTGTCTTATTTATGCAACTTGTTATTATCTTATATCTACATTGCATAATAAATGTTTGAATAGTTCACTGTTGTAACTATGTTTGCAATATTACTAGAATGCAGTTGTAATGAAGAAGTCCTTAGTAGAAGATAGAGCGCAAAAAAGGTTCCGACGTGAGCCTATGCAACGATATAATGTAAGTCTGCGCTTAGTACTTGTGACTATCTCATACCGACAATGCTTAATACATGTTTGCATAGTTCATCGTTTAACTCTTTTTGCATTATTATCAGAATGCAGTTCTGATGAAGCAATCTTCATTAGAAGAGAGGCCCACAAAAAGTTCTGATCTTTGTTCTGATGCATCCTCTCATAGCCGTCAACCTAGACCATTCTTTTCATCAAACACTGAACATCTCAAGGCTGTACTTTATAAAAGACATGGTATTGCTGCTTTAAGGTATGTAGCTGATATGTTGACCAAGAGTACACAAGATTCAATCAAGGCGATTGCCAAATGTCAACATGTTATTGATGATGCTAATAGAAGTCCTCAATGATTCTATGTAATTTTTTTATTTGGGCACATTAATTGCCTTGTAATTTTCCTAGTTATTTTATTTGTGTATGTAATTGTGTGTATCATTGATATCAGATTTTAGGCTCATGTAATTTAATGCAAGTTTACTAGTCAAACAACCAGGGCCCTATAACAGATTGGGCCGGCCCATTAACAGTAGTGTGGGACCCACTTTCATTTTGGGCCGGCTCACTTACTTACTGGGCCAGCCCGTTAACAGGAAAGTGGGACCCACCTGTCCTTTTGGCCCGGCCCACTGTCTTGTTGGGCCGGCCCACTTGCTACTTGACGGACCCCACATACTAAATGGGCCGGCCCTTTAAGAGGAAAGTGGGACCCACCTGCGTTTTTGGCCCGGCCCACTAGCGTGTTGGGCCGGCCCACTTGCTATATGGTGGACCCCACACACTAAATGGGCCGACCCTTTAACTGGAAAGTGGGACCCACCTGTGCTTTTGGCCGGCACACTAGCTTGTTGGGCCGGCCCACTTGCTATATGGTGGACGCCACATACTAAATGGGCCAGCCCTTTAACTAGAAAGTGGGACCCACCTGTGTTTTTGGCCCGGCCCACTATCTTCTTGGGCCGGCCCACTTGCTATATGGTGGACCCCACATACTAAATGGGCTGGCCCATTAACAGGAAAGTGGGATCCACCTGTGCTTTTGGCCCGGCCCACTGGCTTGGTGGGCCGGCCCATTTGATCTAATGTGGACCCCACGCACTAAATGGGCCGGCCCGATTAGCAGGAAAGTGGGACCCACGTGCTAATTGGGCCGGCCCAATAACTTCTTGGGCCGGCCCACTTGCTTTAAGGTGGACCCCACTTGGTAAATGGGCCGGCCTGATAACATGAAAGTGGGTCCCACATGTTTTGTGGGCCGGCCCTTTTGCCTGTTGACCGGTCAAACGAGTGCATTCGGCCTGGCCCACATGCTTAGTGGGCCGGCCCATTAATGTTTTGACCAGTCAACCTTAGAGGTTAGGCCCGACCCACGTAACTAATGGACCAGCCCAGCTATATAGTTGACCGGTCAAACTAAGTCAGCTGGCCCGGCCCGCTTAAGACGTGGCAGGCCTCGTGTGGGCCTAGCATCTACCACGGGGTTTCAGCAGTTAACGCCGTTAACTGCCAGTTAACGGCGTCTGCCACGTGTCAGTTTGCATGACGTCAGCAGTCAACAGGCTCCCGGAAACACTTCTGCAACGGTCCGATTTTCCGTGGCGGAAGGGCACCCAAGCGCGACGGACCGGAAAAAACGTTGTAGGACTTTGCCTGATGCAGTTTCGACAACAGAACCCATATCGTCGGGTTAGGCCCATAGGCGACGAAAAACACCCCTTAGCGGACGATTTTGGGACGTTGCCTATCAGAACTTTTCTTGTAGTGGCTATTTGTCATTTTCTATGTATTTTCAAAGTTTCTGTTTATTTGGAAATGTGAAAAGACAGGTTTGCCCCTGGGCCCACATGTCAGTGTTGGCCCAGTGGTTAACCCTAACCCGAGCCACACTTGGGCTCGGTCGGTTGCACCGACCCCTTCTCCTTCACTCGCTCGCAACCCTAGCCCTCGCTCTCGCTCTCGCGACACCCGTGTCGCCGCCGTCTTCGCCGAATTGTTCCGGCCATCTCCGGCCGTCGCTGCCGGCGAGATATGGCGCATCTGAACCGCCGTTCAACGGCGCTTCAGATCCACCGCGACGATTTGTGATGCGCCGCCTGTTCGTCTCGCCCCCTTCGCCTCTGGTCGCCTGGCGTGTGATGGCGTGTAACTCACACGTTCGTTGGGAACCCCAAGAGGAAGGTATGATGCGCACAGCAGCAAGTTTTCCCTCAGAAAGAAACCAAGGTTTATCGAACCAGGAGGAGCCAAGAAGCACGTTGAAGGTTGATGGCGGCGGGATGTAGTGCGGCGCAACACCAGGGATTCCGGTGCCAACGTGGAACCTGCACAACACAACCAAAGTACTTTGCCCCAACGAAACAGTGAGGTTGTCAATCTCACCGGCTTGCTGTAACAAAGGATTAACCGTATTGTGTGGAAGATGATTGTTTGCATAAAACAGTAGAACAAGTATTGCAGTAGATTGTATTTCAGTAAAGAGAATTGGACCGGGGTCCACAGTTCACTAGAGGTGTCTCTCCCATAAGACAAACAGCATGTTGGGTGAACAAATTACAGTTGGGCAATTGACAAATAAAGAGAGCATGACCATGCACATACATATCATGATGAGTATAGTGAGATTTAATTGGGCATTACGACAAAGTACATAGACCACCATCCAACTGCATCTATGCCTAAAAAGTCCACCTTCAGGTTATCATCCGAACCCCCTCCAGTATTAAGTTGCAAAGCAACAGACAATTGCATTAAGTATGGTGCGTAATGTAATCAACAACTACATCCTTAGACATAGCATCAATGTTTTATCCCTAGTGGCAACAGAACAACACAACCTTAGAACTTTCTGTCATCGTCCCGGTGTCAATGCAGCATGAACCCACTATCGAGCATAAATACTCCCTCTTGGAGTTACAAGCATCTACTTGGCCAGAGCATCTACTAGTAACGGAGAGCATGCAAGATCATAAACAACACATAGATATAACTTTGATAATCAACATAACAAGTATTCTCTATTCATCAGATCCCAACAAACGCAACATATAGAATTACAGATAGATGATCTTGATCATGTTAGGCAGCTCACAAGATCCGACAATGATAGCACAATGGGGAGAAGACAACCATCTAGCTACTGCTATGGACCCATAGTCCAGGGGTAGACTACTCACACATCACACCGGAGGCGACCATGGCGGCGTAGAGTCCTCCGGGAGATGATTCCCCTCTCCGGCAGGGTGCCGGAGGCGATCTCCTGGATCCCCCGAGATGGGATCGGCGTTGGCAGCGTCTCTGGAAGGTTTTCCGTATCGTGGCTCTCGGTACTGGGGGTTTCGTCACGGAGGCTTTAAGTAGGCGGAAGGGTAGGTCAAGAGGCGGCGCGAGGGGCCCAGACCATAGGGCCACGCGGCCAGGGCAGGGGCCGCGCCGCCCTATGCTCTGGCTGCCTCGTGGCCCCTCTTCGTCTCGTCATCGGACTTCTGGAAGCTTCGTGGCAAAATAGGCCCCTGGGCGTTGATTTCATCCAATTCCGAGAATGTTTCCTTACTAGGATTTCTGAAACCAAAAACAGCAGAAAATAGCAACTGGCACTTCGGCATCTTGTTAATAGGTTAGTTCCAGAAAATGCACGAATATGACATAAAGTGTGCATAAAACATGTAGATAACATCAATAATGTGGCATGGAACATAAGAAATTATCGATACGTCGGAGACGTATCAGCGTGGAGTGCCGTGGCAATCTCGTCGCCGCCGACGCTCCAGATGCCATGGCGCCGCCGTGCTCGGCCGTGGTGGTGCTGGTGCTGTGGCGCCGCCGTGGCTTGGCCTGGCTTGGCGCTGCCGCGCCCTCAGCGTGTGCCGCCGTGGCCAACATAGCCGCGCTCATCGCCTCTCGCCACTAGTAAGTGCTCCACCCCCTCTCTCTCTCTCTTGACCGTCCTTCTTCTCCATCCTCTAGCTCTGGCCACGGCTGATCCTCCTCGTGGAGATGCCTGCCGTGCTGATGCTCTGCTGCTGTGCCTAGCTAGCTGTGTATGCGTATGCTGCTGCGCTGCTGCTGTGCTGTTTGTGCTGCTGTGCTCCACTGGCCTTGGCCATTGCTGCCATGACCATGCCAGTGCTTGTGTTACTGCTGTGTGTAGCCCTGCCATGCTTCTGTGCAAGATTCCCTAGGCTCAGTGCTTGATTAAGCTTGCATTTCTTGCTAAGTTCAATCCCTGTGACTTTGTCCTTGATGTTATTGCTGTTAAATCATCAAGTGTATTCAGTTGATTTGCCCTGGCTTGATTACTGTGTGTAATCCTTGCAATTTTGCAAGTGCCAGTGCCCTGGTGTGCTATATCTTGTGTTCAAATTCATGAGCATGCTCAGTTGAGCATTGTTGTTGGCTTAACAGTATTATCCAGTGATGAGTGCTATGTGCTTTACTTGTGTATCTTGATCCAGTGGTTCATCATGCCTTTGATGTGCTTCTGGATACAATCATAAAGTCATTAATTCAGTATCTGTTTATTCAGTTATAGCTTGGTTGGATTTCTTCAGTAGCTGGTTAATTCATGTTGCTGTGCTTGGCTATGGCAATCTGTAGCAAGAGCTAGCAAGCTCTGGTGATCATATGATCATTAGTTGCTTGATGAATAATTGTTGTGCTTCTATCTGTGACTCTCTGGTGCTCACTCATTGTTGTGTGTGCATCACACAGGCTTGGCCTGTGTGTGATGGTGCATGCTCAAGCATCAATGGATGCTTGCAATGATCCACTGGATCATCTGCAAGGCTCTGGTGCATCAATTGCTTGTCTGTTTCATTTATCTGTTTATCTTGCTTTAATAAATGGATGAATGATGTGAACTGTGATTCAGTGATGATCATTTCAATAAATTTATTAGGGCTAGTTGGATGACAACCACTGGTTGGTACCCTAGCCCACTACTGAACCCTACTGGGTGATGATGTGGTGGTTTCAAGTGTTGGCTGTGGGTTGAGGTGGCCCTGGCAGCACTGTGATGCTGTCATGGGTAGCTCCCCCTCTCTGTGGCTTGCTATGGTTGGTGATTGCTTGCTGGAATTGGATAATTGCTCACTGGCTTGATCCAATACTGGACTTCAAGTGGCTTTTGATGCTGAGAAATTATATAGACAAGGGTTTGTCTATTGTCTGATGGCATAGCTAGCTATAGGTGCTAAGTGTGTTGGGCTAGGCAAGCTGTGAATTCATTCTTTGCTGGATTTCCTTAGTTGTGCACTGATTTGCATAACTGATGTTCCCTTAGGATGATTACCTATTGGCCTTACCCATATTTGCTTGCACCAAATGGCTTTGTAGCCAGATGATGACACAAACAAGGTATTCTACCCTTCTGTGCTCCTGTGATGCATAGTATGCTTATTTATGAGCAAAACTTGGTTTTGCTCAGGATGATCTTGTTTATACCTCACTCCAGCTCCTAGATTCTTTGTTGGTGTAGAGGATTTCTTCAGTGTGGTGCTTATGCTTGCCCTGCTCCTCCTTGCAATCCTGTGGTGCTTGATTCAGTGTTGTGGTGGTTTGAGCAGGTTGAACAGCAGTGGCTGTTCTTCCTGTTCTTGTGTTCTTGGTTTCTGGTGAACTTACCCAGGGAAGTCTGTCGATGGAAATGGCTAGGGTTTACTGTGGAGGCTTTTATGTGGCCTTCTTCTTCCTCTCTGGTCGACAACAAGGCCTGCAGCTTGTTGGTGACTCACTGGCTATGTGGTGCACCAAGCCTGGTGAGCAGCTAGGCTGTGTGTGTGTGTGTGTCCTGGCTTGGGACTTGGGCTGTGAGAAGATCAGCTCGGCAGACCTTGGTCATATCTTCTCATATTGCATTTTCTTTTGCTAATCTGCCAAGTGGAAATGCCACTTGGCATAACTTGTGTTTGGCTTTGTTTGTGTGCAGGGATCAAAGTGATGATCAAAATGAAGTTCAAGTTCATCAGGCTCAAGCATCTCATGAAGATTAGCTTGTAGTTTAGGATAGATAATTTCATTGTACTTTTCTTTCCTTTTTCTTTTTCTATTTTGTCAATTCTTATAATGTGTTGTAATATTCTATATTTCAAATCTGAATATTGTAAAGACAATGTATCTTGTGTGTTTATCAATAAAGCTCAACTTTTCTCTAATGAGCTTTATTTTATATTTGTATTATTCAGATCCTTTATTATTTACAATTTACTTAATGAATTACCTCATATTTAAATTAGGAGATATTCATTTACTATTTGAATTTGAATTTCAAATGCAACTTAGGTTTGAACTCAATCATGCAATTTAAGTTTGAATTCAATCATGCAACTTAAGTTGTGATGCAATATCTCTTCTCTCTTCTCAAAACCCTAACTTAGTTGAATGAGAAACAAGTTTGTCGCACTCTCGAAACCCTAACCCTGTAAGGTGTCGAGAGAGAAACTTGTCCCCCTTCGATGCAGTTTTGTTATAAAAGCGCGAAATTTCCCCAGAATTTACGATGCAATGCACATCCCTTTCTAAAATCTACCCCTCGATCGTCTCTAAACCTGGGACATTACAGCCTTTCCCCCTTAAAGAAAACTTCGTCCCGAAGTTGTTGTTGTAATACCTGAAGAGTTCGGGGTATGTTTTCCTCAGGTCTTCTTCCTTTTCCCAGGTGGCTTCCCTCTCGGGGTGATGCTTCCATTGTATCTTGCAGTACTTAATAGCTCGATTCCTGAGTTGTTTCCAGTTCTCCTCGAGAATCTTTGCTGGCTTCTCGATGTATGTCAAATCTGGTTGTAACTCGAGCTCTTCATGTGATACTGGCTCATCTGGGGTATTTAAGCATCTCCTGAGTTGCGACACATGGAATACGTTGTGAACTGAAGCTAATCTTCCCGGTAGTTCCAATTCAAAGGCTAATCCTTGGTTTTGGCTCAGTATCTTGAAAGGTCCGATGTATCTGGGGCTTAACTTCCCCTTTACTCCAAATCTCTGAAGACCTTTCATCGGACTTACCTTGAGATATACCATGTCTCCAACTTGTGGCTCCCATGTCCTTCTCTTTTGATCGGCATAGCTCTTCTGTCGACTTTGAGCTATCTTCAGCCTATCTCTAATGATGTCGATGATCTGTTGCTTTTCCTTGACATAATCAGGATTGAACTCCTTGCTTGATCCTGCCTCATACCAACATATTGGTGATCTACACTTCCTTCCATACAGAGCTTCGAATGGTGCCATCTTGATGCTGCTTTGATAGCTATTATTGTATGAAAACTCTGCTAGTGGTAAGTGCTCCTCCCATGATCCTCCGAAGTCTAGGGCACAAGCCCTAAGCATATCCTCTAATATCTGATTTGTTCTCTCTGTTTGTCCACCTGTCTGAGGATGATAGGCGGTGCTATAGTCTAGCTTGGATCCTAAAGCTTCATGTAATTGCTTCCAAAATGCTGATGTGAACACGGATCCTCGATCTGACACTATCTTATTGGGCACTCCATGTTTACTCACGATCTCTTTGATGTAAAGATCGATGAGTTTCTCTCCTTTATCCTGCTGATTTACTGCTAAGAACTGTGCGCTTTTCGTCAACTAGTCCACGATTACCCATATCATGTTCTTCTTTTTATTGGTCATGGGTAGTCCAGTGATGAAATCCATTCCTATCTCTTCCCATTTCTATTCTGGGATTGGTAAAGGTTGTAACTTTCCTGCTGGACTTTGATGTTCAGCTTTCACTCTTTGGCAGGTATGGCATTCAGCCACATACTATGCTATCTCTCTCTTTATTATTCCACCAGAATAACTCCTTGAGATCCATGTACATCTTTGTACTTCCTAGATGTATAGAGTATGGTGTTTGATGTGCTTCCCGGAGTATAAATTCCTTGATCTCATCAATATCCGGAACGCAAATCCTCTTCTGGAACCATAATGATCCTGATTCTCCTCGGTGGAATTCTGATGGTCTTCCTTCATCGATCCTTCTCATCTCCTCCACGATGAATGGGTCGTCCAATTGACCCATGATTATCTCATTCTTTAAGTTAACACTTAATTCATCGGCTACTTGTAAAGCCGATAGTCCTTCATGAGCTTCTTTCTCCCAAAGTTGTATTTGGGCTTGGCTTATTTCCTTCCTCAACTCCGGTGATAACTCTTGTTCCACTCCTCCAGTGCTCTTTCTACTCAAGGCATCTGCTACAACATTAGCCTTACCTGGAGTATAATTGATGGTCAAATCATAATCCTTGATTAGTTCAAGCCATCTTTTCTGCCTCATATTGAGTTCCTTCTGAGTGAAGAAGTACTTGAGACTCTTATGATCCTTATAGAGCTCACACTTGGCTCCATAGAGAAAATGTCTCCAAGTTTTATGTGCAAATACGACTGCTGCTAATTCTAAGTCATGTGTTGGATAATTCACTTCATGAGGTCTGAGTTGCCTCGATCCATAGTATATTACTTTCCGATCTTGCATGAGTACGCAACCTAATCCATGCTTGGATGCGTCACAATACACGGTGTAATCCTTGCCAACTTCCGGGACTGCTAACACCGGTGCTGTGGTGAGTTTCTCTTTCAGAGTCTGAAAACTCTTCTCACACTCATCAGACCACACAAATGGTGTGTTCTTCCTTAACAGCTTCGTCATTGGTCCTGCTATCTTGGAGAATCCTTCAATGAATCTCCGATAGTATCCCGCCATTCCTAGGAATCCTCGGATTTCCTTGACAGTCTTGGGTGCTTCCCAATCTAAAACTGCTGCTACCTTGCTCGGGTTAACAGCTATTCCATCCTTGCTAATGACATGACCAAGAAATTCTACTTGATCTAGCCAAAACTCACACTTGTTGAACTTGGCATAGAGTTGATGTTCTCTTAGTGTTTGCAACACTATCCTCAGATGTTCAGCATGTTCAGCTTTATCTTTGGAATATATCAAGATATCATCGATGAATACGATGACAAACTTGTCTAAGCATGGCATGAAGATCTTGTTCATAAGGTTCATGAAGATTGCTGGGGCATTGGTTAATCCAAAAGGCACTACGAGGTATTCATGATGTCCATACCTTGAGACAAAGGCTGTTTTCGGAACGTCTTCCTTCTTGATCTTTATCTGATGATAACCGGACCTTAGATCAATCTTGGAAAAGACGCTCGCGCCTCTAACTTGATCAAATAGATCTTGTATTCTAGGAAGTGGGTACTTGTTCTTGATAGTAACATTATTCAGATTCCTGTAGTCTCCGCACATCCTTCTGCCTCCATCTCTTTTATCCACGAAGGTCACAGTTGATCCCCATGGTGAAACACTCTCTTGTATGAATCCTTTTTGTTCCAAGTCATCCAATTGCTCCTTAAGTTCTTTCAACTCCTTAGGCCCCATCTTGTATGGTGCTTTAGCAATCGGAGCTGTTCCTGGAATTAGGTCGATAGTAAACTCTATCTCTCTATCTGGTGGCATTCCAGGTAATTCCTTAGGAAAAACATCCTGAAATTCATTTACTACAGGTATATCCTCCAACTTCACTTCCTTCATGCTATTCAGCTGTAGCTCGACTTCGATCTGTGTATGCTTATCTCCTTGGTAGATCATTCTACTTCCATCGGGGCTTTTCAAAGACACAGTCTTGTTCACACAGTCGATCAATGCTCCGTTAGCTTCTAACCAGTTCATACCAAGAATGACATCAATGTCCTTCATCGGTAAAATGAATAGGTCTGCGTTAAACGCGCATTTATTGATCATAATGACTTGTCCTTGTTTGGTATGGGTTACTACTATCGTTCCCCCCCCCCCCCCCCGCGGAAAGTATGGTTATGGGTGTATCTAACTTAGTGCAACTAATCCCATGTTTGATGATGAATTGTTGAGAAATGAATAATGTAGTTGCACCAGTATCAAAAAGTACTTTGCCAGGATGAGTAAGTATCTGAAGCGTACCTATCACTGCCTGATCGGAGTTCACCACCTCGTCCAAGCTGGTGCAGTTTAACTTGCCGAAGGGTTTCTTGTTCTTCCAATTCCCTCCGTTGTTTCCTCCTCGGCTTCCTCCTCCTCCTGTCTGACCTCCTCCATTCTTTTTATTGGGGCAATCCTTCATCATGTGCCCCTCCTGACGACACCCAAAGCATATTATCTTGGGTTTCCTGCAATCTTGTGAGAGATGCCCTCTAAATCCACAAATGCGGCAAACGATCTGGTTTGCGGCCTGGGATCCTTGGTTCCTCCTATTATTGTTGTTGTTGTTGTTGTTGTTGTTGTTGTTGCTGTACCTCGGTTTGAAGCTCAAGCCAGTGTTCGGCTTGTTGCTAACATATCTCTTAGGCTCAAATTTAGCCTTCTTCCTCTTCTCTTCCTGCAGCTGCTTGAAATCGTCTTCAAGAGTGATGGCTGCATCCACCAACTCTAGGAACTCGGTCGCTCTCATCATTCTGAGCTGTACCTTGAACTGGGGATTTAATCCCCGCATGAACCTCTTCTTCTTTTTGTCCTCGGTGTTGACCTCCTCAACCGCATACCGAGACAACTTGGAAAACTCCCTGACATAAGTCAGGATGGCCTTATCCTTCTGCTCGAGACTTTCAAATTCTCGACGCTTCAACTCCACAATGCTTTCAGGGACATTTGATTCCCTGAACTTCCTCTTGAACTCCTCCCAGGTGAATACCTTCTCAGCCGGATAAACGGCTACTATATCATCCCACCATGATGCGGCGGGTCCACACAACAAGTGTGTTGCATATCTGACCTTCTCCAGGTCGTTGCATCCAACGGTATTGAGCTTTCGCTCCGTGTCCATCAGCCAATCCTCCGCGTCCATAGGTTCAGGCGCGTATGCGAAGGATATTGGTTTTGTGTTCTGGAAGTCTGACAGAGTGACTCCCTGATTGTCTGGCCTCTCCACCCTATTCTGTTGAAGCAGCTCCTGGAAAAACTTATTTTGCTGCTCCATCGTCATCCGTTGCCTTTCCTCCAACATTTGCATGTATTGGAGGAAATTCTGCTGCGTCATGGGTGGTGGTGGTGGTGGAAACTGGTTTCTGGCTGCTTCATAAGCCTCTTCCTTCTGCTTGGCTTCGCGCTCGATGCGCTGCGCTTCGCTCTCCTCACCTATCGCTCCCGACATATCCCCCTAGTTCTGCAACACAAAGTGGTACTCATAATTACTCCATGCGCAAGTTTTCTGAGCTCAACTTTGTGCACAGAACTATTCACGCAATGGAAATCAAGAAGCAAATCCAAATCACACAAAACATATACCATGTATATACATACTTACGTGGTTTTATCAGAATACTCAGTGACGATGTGAGTATGCAAACTCACTTATTGAACTATATGTACAAATTTCTACAAATATTACACACTACAATACATGTGGTACTATTGTATTGTACTCTCGCCTCCCTTGGTGGTCTCTAGTCGTGCTTCACTCCCGGTACATCCCAGGCTTCCATCCGGTCGAACGTGTCGTCCTCCTGACAGAATCTGGAACGTAGGGTCTTCCCGTTGGCTGGTAGTCGGAATCAGAGGATGATCCCATGGAGAAATCTGTGTTCATGTTCAAAACATCATAATCCACCCATCGAGTGTACTCCCCCGTGACTCCGCCATAGGTATTACCTCCATCAGTATCTGACTCAATCAGTATAGGATACTCCTCATAGTCACCCCGATTATACTTATTGTCCTGGAACTGGGTTGTGGCGTCCTCATTCATCTCCGCATTATTTCTGACTGGATCACCAGAGTTTCCTGTGTCTGACCCCCAACGCCAACCTGTTGAGTTCTCTATAGGAGTCTCGGAACGCTGATGGTTTCCGGATTCCTCTCCACCCTCATATCCTCCATGGGAACTACTAGGATAGTACCTAGGTGTAATGGGTGTGGTTTGTAGTTCGGGATGGTCAATACTAATGTAATCACCAGCTGAATAAACTGGTGTGTGAACCTCATTCTCCATTGGTTCCTTCCCCTTAGTATCCTCCTTGGGCTCAGTGAACTCTTCTAACATTGTATCAATTGCCCCTGACAGATGTCGGTTCATCTGAAAGAACAATGACAGTAAGTTGCGGCTATTGTCCATGTACTTAGCGGCTTCTGCTGGTTTGCGTTTTGCAAATTTGAAGTGGTTAGGCATAGGATCATCTTCCTCCTCCATATGAGGAATGTGTGAGAATTCGGAACCCATAAGCTCTTTCGTCTTATGTTCCCGAATATCAGTGATGGCTCTCATAATGGCTATGTGGTAGGCTGTTTGGATAGTTCTAGCCTCACCTGCTGGCATCACTATACTCATTCCTAGGGTTTCTGGAAGTCCTAATCCTACCCTACACTTCGCCAATACTGTACCATCGTAGTACATGTATTTCTTTACTTGGATCTGGGGATCGCACCCAAATTCAAGTAACATGGCACGAAGAATATCTGCGAGTCCTCCTTCATATTCACTCAGTGTTGACTCCATCACTTTCACGTTTCGTCCCGGACGTGAACTTGCCATAGTTGGCTGTAGAATAGAAAGAATATAAGATTAGTAATAATTCATCATAATAGAGATAATAAAGAATTATCGCACTAAAAGATATGATTGTTTTATTCTTAAGTGAATATACACCATATTTTTAGAGAATTCTTTACTAATCCTATTTGACTCCTAACGTTCTGTCCCATTTACTAGGTTCCAACCTAAGGTCAAAGCTTTTGCTCTGATACCAACTGTGGTGACCCTGCATACCATTGCATGTTGTAGTATGCTAGTCGTTGATATAACATTCACGAAGTACCATTCCGCAAATATTACATCCCTCAGAGTAGTACAACGGAACATAGCAGGTCCATAACTCATTCATTTATTATTACAAGCATAATGTACATATCATCTCGGAGCTCCTCTTGGGTCCTAAGAGGGTTACTCCTGGGTTCGAGGCGAACCCATCTTAGCTTACAATATAAAAGTCTTACTAGGTGATACATTTATTCCCTCGAGCAGTTAAGTACTAAGAGTTCGTACTACTCGGATACTACTACTACTTGGTTGGTCTAGACTTGCTCTCCTCCGGAACCCTCCCCGGTTCCGTAGACTATAAGGTAGTCTACACCTTCAACACCTCCAGAGAGGTCTGGTTCTTCATAGCCGATGATCTCGGCGCCTTCAGGGTTGTCGTTGTCCTCCTCCAGATGGTTCAGACAATCTAAGCAGGGGATTTAAGAGTGGTATGAGTACGAGCGTACTCAACAAGTTCATTATAGAAAAGAGGTGTTTAATGCACTAGCTACGACATTAGACCAGAAAATCTAATACCAATGCAAGTTTTGATAAACATTTCTTCAAGAGGTTGCTTTTATTTCAAAGAACTATGTCCGTCAGCCTTCACCGGTTTACTAGAACTTCATGGAGCTCCTTTCCGGCAGCGTTCGCAGTTCCAAATCCCGGAACAGGGAGTGACAGGTCACGATTCATTACACTCTATAGAGGTGTGTTGCTTTACCCATAAGATATCTTAACCTTGGTGCCAACCGGGCAGCTTTCCCGTCCACACTTCCTTCGGTGTGAGGCCCGGTATAAGGTCATAGCCAATCATATTCCTCCGCTACCTCGCACACCCACCCTTTGTTGCAAACCCCGACCCTGGGTCCTCGTCGGTCCTCTTACACCACTTAAGGATGGACCCCGACCACGATGACAGTCTGGGATCGAACCAAACTCCTTCGCCGGTAGCTGCGACCCATCATAGACCACATTACCGTGGGGAATTAGAAGGGGATCCCCACCCTCCAGTTGTTCCGCAAGAAGCAACCGCTACAGTAAGCAATAGCAATACCGTGGGGAATTAGAAGGGGCTCCCCACCCTCCAATTGCTCCGCAAGATACAACCGCTACGGTAAGCGCATCCGTTGATGTACAAGAGGTGGAAATACGATTGACTATTCCGTCCCATTCCAGATCTTATTGTTAACACGGGTTTTACGGCACCAGAATCACTGGGCGACATTTGTTGTTTAATCCTAGATGGATATAAACCCTTGCAATGGAACCTCCACCATATCAACACAATCCATGGTTCCATTTCCCACCACTTAGTCATATTCATAGTTATGAAAATAGTGGTTTTGTGATGTGCCGCCTGTTCGTCTCGCCCACTTCGCCTCTGGTCGCCTGGCGTGGAGTGCCGTGGCGATCTCGTCGCCGCCGACCCTCCAGATGCCGTGGCGCCGCCGTGCTCGGCCGTGGTGGTGCTGGTGCAGTGGCGCCACCGTGGCTTGGCCTGCCTTGGCGCTGTCGCGCCCTCGGTGTGTGCCACCATGGCTACCATAGCCGCGCTCATCGCCTCTCGCCACCAGTAAGTGCTCCACCCCCTCTCTCTCTCTCTTGACCGTCCTTCTTCTCCATCCTCTAGCTCTGGCCACGGCTGATCCTCCTCGTGGAGATGCCTGCCGTGCTGATGCTCTGCTGCTGTGCCTAGCTAGCTGTGTATGCGTATGCTGCTTATTTCTTCTTGTCTTTGTTTGTCTTCTTTGTGCTCCACTGGCCTTGGCCATTGCTGCCATGACCATGCCAGTGCTTGTGTTACTGCTGTTTGTAGCCCTGCCATGCTTCTGTGCAAGACTCCCTAGGCTCAGTGCTTGATTAAGCTTGCATTTCTTGCTAAATTCAATCCCTGTGACTTTGTCCTTGATGTTATTGCTGTTAAATCATCAAGTGTATTCAGTTGATTTGCCCTGGCTTGATTACTGTGTGTAATCCTTGCAATTTTGCAAGTGCCAGTGCCCTGGTGTGCTATATCTTATGTTCAAATTCATGAGCATGCTCAATTGAGCATTGTTGTTGGCTTAACAGTATTATCCAGTGATGACTGTTATGTGCTTTATTTGTGTATCTTGATCCAGTGGTTCGTCATGCCTTTGATGTGCTTCTAGATACAATCATAAATTCATTAATTCAGTATCTGTTTATTCAGTTATGGCTTGGTTGGATTTCTTCAGTAGCTGGTTAATTCATGTTGTTGTGCTTGGCTATGGCAATCTGTAGCAAGAGCTAGCAAGCTCTGGTGATCATATGATCATCAGTTGCTTGATGAATAATTGTTGTGCTTATATCTGTGACTCTCTGGTGCTCACTCATTTTTGTGTGTGCATCACACAGGGCCTGTGTGATGGTGCTTGCTCAAGCATCAATGGATGCTTGCAATGATCCATTGGATCATCTGCAAGGCTCTGGTGCATCAATTGCTTGTCTGTTTCATTTATCTGTTTATCTTGCTTTAATAAATGGATGAATGATGTGAACTGTGATTCAGTGATGATCATTTCAATAAATTTATTAGGGCTAGTTGGATGACAACCACTGGTTGGTACCCTAGCCCACTACTGAACCCTACTGGGTGATGATGTGGTGGTTTCAAGTGTTGGCTGTGGGTTGAGGTGGCCCTGGCAGCACTGTGATGCTGTCATGGGTAGCTCCCCCTCTCTGTGGCTTGCTATGGTTGGTGATTGCTTGCTGAAATTGGATAATTGCTCACTGGCTTGATCCAATACTGGACTTCCAGTGGCTTTTGATGCTGAGAAATTATATAGACAAGGGTTTGTCTATTGTCTGATGGCATAGCTAGCTATAGGTGCTAAGTGTGTTGGGCTAGGCTAGCTGTGAATTCATTCTTTGCTGGATTTCCTTAGTTGTGCACTGATTTGCATAACTGATGTTCCCTTAGGATGATTACCTATTGGTTTTACCCATATTTGCTTGCACCAAATGGCTTTGTAGCCAGATGATGACACAAACAGGGTATTCTACCCTTCTGTGCTCCTGTGATGCATAGTATGCTTATTTATAAGCAAAACTTGGTTTTGCTCAGGATGATCTTGTTTATACCTCACTCCAGCTCCTAGATTCTTTGTTGGTGTAGAGGATTTCTTCAGTGTGGTGCTTATGCTTGCGCTGCTCCTCCTTGCAATCCTGTGGTGCTTGATTCAGTGCTGTGGTGGTTTGAGCAGGTTGAACAGCAGTGGCTATTCTTCCTGTTCTTGTGTTCTTGGTTTCTGGTGAACTTACCCAGTGAAGTCTGTCGATGGAAATGGCTAGGGTTTACCGTGGAGGCTTTTATGTGGCCTTCTTCTTCCTCTCTGGTCGACAACAAGGCCTGCAGCTTGTTGGTGACTCACTGGCTATGTGGTGCACCAAGCCTGGTGAGCAGCTAGGCTGTGTGTGTGTGTGTGTCCTGGCTTGGGACTTGGGTTGTGAGAAGATCAGCTCGGCAGAGCTTGGTCATATCTTCTCATATTGCATTTTCTTTTGCTAATCTGCCAAGTGGCAATGCCACTTGGCATAACTTGTGTTTGGCTTTGTTTGTGTGCAGGGATCAAAGTGATGATCAAAATGAAGTTCAAGTTCATCAGGCTCAAGCATCTCATGAAGATTAGCTTGTAGTTTAGGATAGATCATTTCATTGTACTTTTCTTTCTTTTTCTTTTTCTATTTTGTCAATTCTTGTAATGTGTTGTAATATTCTATATTTCAAATCTGAATATTGTAAAGACAATGTATCTTGTGTGTTTATCAATAAAGCTCAACTTTTCTCTAATGAGCTTTATTTTATATTTGTATTATTTAGATCCTTTATTATTTACAATTTACTTAATGAATTACCTCATATTTGAATTAGGAGATATTCATTTATTATTTGAATTTGAATTTCAAATGCAACTTAGGTTTGAACTCAATCATGCAACTTAAGTTTGAATTCAATCATGCAACTTAAGTTGTGATGCAATATCTCTTCTCTCTTCTCAAAACCCTAACTTAGTTGAATGAGAAACAAGTTTGTCGCACTCTCGAAACCCTAACCCTGTAAGGTGTCGAGAGAGAAACTTGTCCCCCTTCGATGCAGTTTTGTTATAAAAGCGCGAAATGTCCCCAGAATTTACGATGCAATGCACATCCCTTTCTAAAATCTACCCCTCGATCGTCTCTAAACCTGGGACATTACAGCTAGTAGCCACGACCGCGTTCCTAGGCGGGTGGACGACACCGACCCTGCAGTGGTTGGCGTCCATGGATCGTGATGTCCGTCTTCCTCGGCCGCATGGGTGGCATGGAGACGACATACATTGGTCGCGACACGGAAGCTGCTGGCCCTTGCTCCAGATCTGATGCAGAAGCCTCCCCGTACATGTTCTGCTCGTCCCCTGCCAATCCCGGATCTTGATGGTCTCTGCCTGCCGGATCTGGGTGCCTAAGCATGTGGGTTGGTCCTGGTGTGTGGTGCCAGGGGAAACCCTTGGTCAACGTGGATTGCGACGATGAGTACGACGCTGCCGGCGCCGGACTCCTTCAAAAAGGGTACCACCTTAGACAACCACTCTTCTGGCTGACCAATATCCCCGGTTCTCCTTGCGGACGATGAAGTCGTTGTGACGTCGTTCCCCTCCTTGGAGGCTCCATCCGGGGAACCTCAAACATGTTGGCTGAGTAGTAGTATAGGTTGGTCGTTTTGGTGACTTTTCTTGTTCGGTGTTGTCCTCGCCCATGTCGACTGACAGGGGCCTGGTTTGGTGTTCCTTACCGCGACAAGGCCCTTTCTTTCCGGTGGGTCGATGCCCCTCGGGCCTAGGCAATAGGGGAAATCATTCCCTCTACCTCATCAATAACGCTTCGTAGACATGCATACATGCTTTGGTTGTCATGTTCATCTGTGTGAACTTTAACTCAAGCATCAGATATAATTTCCCCATTGGACACTGGACTTTGGGTTTGTATAGTTCGCTATAAGTAATGAAAAATTTAAACCGTAGGGGTTCCCCCCCTTACGGTAATGTTGCTAAAAAAGAATCAGATATATTTAGATCTAAACTTATCACATGATAAAAAAATAACAAAGAGTTCCTTTTCTACCATGGGATAATTTCTTTGTGATTCATTAAGTGTGCGGCTAGCATGATGAATCATATTAATGTTGGCACCATCATGTTGGCCAAGGATTGGTCCTACAACTTCATTACTAGCCTCACATAAGAGTTCAAAAGGTTTGTCCCAAATGGGAGGTTTGATAACAAGATCATCTAGTAAGGATTTCTTAAGAGTGGTGAAGGCAATAAGGAAACTTTTATCAAAGTTGAATCAAACATTCTTTTGCAAGAGGTTAGTTAGAGGTTTTGAAGTTTTAGAGAAATTCTTTATAAACCTTTCTATAGAAACCTGAATGACCAAGGAAACTACATATACCTTGGATGACTCAAGGAGGTGGCAACCTTTCTATTGCTTCAGTTTTTTTTCTTTGTCCACCTCTTTTCCTTTTCGTGTGATCTTGTGACCAAGTACTATCCCTTCTCTCACCATGAAGTGTCATTCTCCTAGTTTGAGACAAGGCTGGTATCTTCACATCTCTGTAAAATCTTGTTAAGATTATGGAGACAATGATTAAATGAAATTCCATAGATAGAAAAGTCATCCATGAAAGCTTCCATTATTTCTTCCACATAATCAGCAAAGGTAGCATTTATACATCTCTGAAAAGTAGCAGGTGCATTGCATAGACAGAAACACATGCGACGGTAAGCATTTAGGCCATATAGGCAAGTGAAATTGGTTTTAAGTTGGTCCTCGGGATGAACAACAATTTGAGAGAATCCGTAATATCCATCTAAGTAATAAAAGTGAGAATGTTCAGCTGCTTCTCAAGTGTTTGATCTATAAATTTTAATGGATAATGATCCTTCCTTGTCTCTTTATTTAGTTTTCGAAAATGAATACACATCATGTGTCCAACAACAGTCCTAGTTGGGATTAGTTTATTATGCTGATTAGCTACAATTCTAAACCCTCCATTTTTAGGAACACAATGGGCTGGACTTACCCAATAACTTTCCTTCTATATAATACCTACTCCCTCTGTTCTGATTTAGTCTACATTCTACAAAAAATGAGACAAATTAGTAGTGCATTTATTAGTACTACTTAGATATTTGAACAACCAATCCAAGCTACATTGAAAATAACAACATCCAATAAAAAGAGTAAAACCACCTCGTTTTCAGTGTTGTTGTTGACTAAAAGCTAGAATGTAGAGTATTTCGGAACAAATTTTGGGGCTAGAATGTAGACTATTTCAGAACGAGGGAGTATGTCTAGAAGATGGATTATTTATTTTCTCACCACTTCCTTCATTTATGGTTTGAGCCTCCTTTTGTATTCCACACTTGTTCGAGCTCCTTCCTCTAAAACTATTCGATGGGTGGCTATTGCGGGACCAATCCTCTTCAATTTATCCATAGAATATCCAAAGGCCTTGCAATGTTTAATCAAAACCTTCATAAGTTTTTCTTCTTCTCATACTGAAAGGTTAGCACTTACAATAATATTATATTTATTTATGTTATCTAAAAATGTATATTTATGTTCTTGAGGTAAAGGTTTAAGTTCATGAGGTGGGAGCACTTCATCCCTGTCTTCTCTGGTAACTCATAAGTCTCATTCATAGGAGACTCTAATATATATGAGCTTCATCAAGATATTCAACAAGCTCCTCCTTTTCTCTTTCATCGGGGGTATTATCATTAACAACCAAGCTTCTTTCCAATTCATCAATTGATGTACCAAAGTACACAGCTCGGCGATAGTATTCCCTTGTCCTTCTCTTGGTTCTTTATTTCTTCACGGTTGGGCTTATATTGAAATTTAGAGAAATGAAATTTCATTCTCTCTTCCCCAAACTTGAGAATAAACGTCTCCTCCTTGCAGCTTATGATTGCCCCTACAATTCTTAGAAACGTCCTTCCAAATAATATTGGACAAGAATAATCACTAGGCATATCCATTAATACAAAGTCAATAGGAAACATATGTGAACCAACACAAATACAAGCATTTTTTATTTTCCCCACAAGTATCCTAAGATATTTATCATCTAACATGATTGTCGTATCTGTGTCTCCAAATTTATCTGGTTCTAGCTTGTCTTGTATTTCCATACAGAATTCATAAGGAATGGCATTCACAATAGTTCCTAAATAAGATAGGCCATAATGAGAAGATTCTCCAAAAGTGCAAGGAAGAATAGGTTTACCTACATTCTTATATTTTACCTTGCATGTGACATAACTTGAGACTTCTTTATTTAGTTCGTCAACATTGCAGTGTGCGAACATAGTTTTTACCTGTTCAGTTGTGACTTCATTCTCTACTTCTTCTCTATATTCTTCAATGACAACTTCATCTATGTTTTCTGCTTCTTATTTTCCTTTGGGAGTTTTCTCCTCCGCCTCCTTTTGCTTTGCAAGTTGGGCCACCATAATATGTTTTTGCATGGTCCTTGGGAAAGGAACATGCACATCATATGGTGGTATCTCCTTTACTGGCTTGATTGGTGATGAAATGACAACATTTAGTTTCTCCACTGGTTCTGGAGGTGGTGGATTAAAGTGAAACCAGCCCTTCTTAGGTAGTTCCATATGCTCTGCAAAAGCTTGAAGCACTTGTAAAACAATATCAACATGAAGAGAAAGATCGCTAGCCAATTATTCTACTTTACCGGTTTTATTAAAAGCATGAATACAATCATATTAATTTCTACACCACCTTCACTTCATAAATCACTGAACCAAGATTCTCTATTGCGACACATTTAATCTATAAATTTCCAGGCGTTAGTAAAGGAACAATCCATAAAAGATCCACCTGCAGCTAAATCTAGATTAATTTTTTTTCTTGCAGTCCTCCATACAAAATATGTAAAACATACCAGATTAGTAAACCATGGCAAGGATATTTATATATTAAATATTTTAACCTTACATAAGTCCTTATAAGGCCTTCTCTGGGCGCTTCTTGAAGTTTTGACGTAACCGACTTCCATCACTAACTTTACGTTTTGGATAAAAATGGGATATGAATGCATTGGATAACTTCTCCTAGGTAGTCAAAGAATTTGCTGGACATGTTCTTTATCAAGAGAGAGCAATATTCACAAGTACAAAATAGGCTACAGTCGCGGGGCCCGTCCCGCTAGTGGTACCTCGCTAGTGGTAAGGTCCTACTAGTCGCGTGCGTACCCAACACAAGACTAGTATGTCAGGTACTAGTCACGTGCGCAACCGACACATTGGCAATAAGTCATTAGTCGCGAGCTCTCGTCTGATCAGCTACCAGTAGTTTGTTGCAATTCAAAATAAAGCTAGGACCAGCGTCCAACTATCCACGCGATTTTTCACAAAACACGCTAAAAACCGAAAGAACACAATCGAGTCCATGACATTGACGAGACCTAGGAGAGGAGGAGGTTGCTAGAGCATGGCGTCGGTGGTGGCCCGTCGTCGGGCATGAGGTGGTCGCTGTCGTAGGGGGACGAGGTGGTCACCACCATCGGGGGAGGAGGTGGTCACCCGCGTCGAGGGAGGAGGTGGATGCCATTGCCGGAGAGAGGTGGTCTACGTAATTGGGGAGGAGGTGGTCGCCGCTGCCGGAGCGGAGGTGGTCGCCGTTGCCGGAGAGGAGGGAAGGTGCTCGCCGTCGTCAGGAGGAGATGGTCACGCTGGGAGGAGATAGTCGCCGTTGCTGGAGAGAGATGGTGGAGAACTAAAAGAGCAGTAGGGAAAGAAGGTGGACATAGGGAAGAAGAGGAGGGGAGAAGGTAGAGAAGAGAAAAATAATGAGGGTGGGGAAGTGGAAGAGGAGGAAGGGAGAAGGTGGAGAAGTGGAAGAGGGTGGAGTAGTGGGAAAGTGAAAAAAATTCAAAATTTTCAGATTTGAATTTTTTTTGCTTCGAAATCTAAAAGCTGGAAAAACTATGTTTTCCTTTTCAATTATTTGGAATCTAAAAAAATCTATAAATGGCCAAAGGCAGTTGAAATCGGATGTAAAATTTTGCATAGATACATTTTCATATAAAAACTTTTTCATCAGAGGTTGTATGCAAACAGAAAAATTGTTTTACCGAAATATTAAGCCATTTTGCATAATATATAAAAATTCATGTTTGTTAATTTTACTTAAAACTAGATGACATAACATATGGCCATCTCAAAGTTTTTTTAGTTTTCTATCATTTTCTTTTATTTTTTTCAAAACTAAAAATATGATATCCATCCACCGCGGGGGGGGGGGGGGGGGGGTTGAAAATCGTGGGAACTTGTAGTAGGGTGCCCAAAATAGGGCACACTCCTACTGTTAGTAACAGCGTGCCTAAAATGAGGCACGCGACTTGTACTTTGGCTGATTTGCGCCCGTCAACGCAATATATTGGAAGCGGACGGGCAAAGGCACACACCATCGGTATGGAGATAGCAGTCGCATGGCCCCATTGGCGCGCACGGCGGGTACTTTCTGGACCCAAGTGCAGCTGGGCCCTACCTAGTAGTCACGTGCCTTTCTGTTTGCTCCGCTACTAGTACGAGCACATCAGTCGCGTGTGCCTTTTCGGCCCGTGATTACTAATAGCAGCCGGCAGCCGCGTGTGTTCAGATGGGTGCGCTGCCAATGAGTGTGCCCCTATAGCGTTTTCCCTACAACTGAATAGTAAAAGTTTGACTAAATAGTTTTAGCATGACCACTTCCTCGGTATAGTTTGGCAATTTAACAATCCAACATATATCTTTAAAGTAAGCCAAATGTTCAAATGGGTGTTCAAAAATATCACATCTTGCAAACCTTATTTTGTGCATGAGTACAAGTAATTGAGGATTAATCTCATATTAGTGTCCCCTTGGATCTTAACATAGGAACCATTAAACCTCTGATGCATGTAAAATGCATTCATGAACTTTGTAGTTTATTGATACATATTCCCATGTATTTGCATCTGCGAAATGTGATGCCTAAATTTTCTAGAATTTTTCCTATTCTCTAAACTCTGTAAAATGGGATACCGTCGCTATAGCTGCGCTATAGCTATCTTAGTGGCACGAAATTTTACCGCCACTCACTATTTATTTGTACGTGTGTGCCCACCTCTTGCAGTGACACTTCCAGAAACCATGTATGATGCACATGTAACATCCCAAATTTCAATAAAAGGAACAAGAGAGAGAATTCAAGAATCCAAAAATCAGAGCCAACAAAAACTTTTCTCATCATATAGGACTATGCATATAGCTCACCTTATTAATTTATTTGAGTATGCTTTTGCCATGATGCTTGCTTATGTGTTCACTCTCACTCTAAAACCCTAACAATAATCTTTTGATCATCCTTAGTCAAATAAAAATAAAATAGAAAAGAAATTATAAAAATCAAATTCACACACACATATGGCCAAGGCCATTTTTACAAATCTTTAATCTAGACCAATTTGGTTTGCATCATTAGTTGTAAATGGATACTAAACACTTATTAACACTTTTGGAAACAATCAAACTCTATTCAAATCAAATTTGAACCAAATTTGTGATCACATGTGATTATGGTCATGTGAGACAATTTCAGCAAGATACCCATTTTGAGCCCCTGGTTTTCAATTTTCTCTTTCCACACTTGGCCAACTCTTTGTACCTCTTCCAGGATCTCATCAA
Organism: Lolium perenne; assembly: GCF_019359855.2. Classification (NCBI taxonomy): domain Eukaryota; kingdom Viridiplantae; phylum Streptophyta; class Magnoliopsida; order Poales; family Poaceae; genus Lolium; species Lolium perenne. The sequence goes on along the minus strand of NC_067250.2, from coordinate 213,274,892 downwards.
GGACTACAACTTTGCTCAAGACACTCACCTCAAACTCTGCCTAGATTTCAAATCATAATCAAGCCAAGATGAGACATTGAAACAAAACTAAGATCATATGCATTTTGAGATTTTGAAAACCAACTCCAAATTGAACCAAACCAACACCATTCTACTCCTTTTAATATATGATTACAACCCAACAAAAAGAATTGCAAAATTCAAAAACATTTTTCTTTCGGGCATTATGTCAAACACCTTTAGGGCAGGGACAAAATTGATGCCCATACCGAAAATTGGAGAGGACCAAGTCCTCACTGAGCCACTACAGCAACCCTGGACCCTCCTCTCACCTCACCACCTCAGCTCATCCACTAGCACTGGCCATTGTTTGATCACATCATCGAAACCTTGCCATGCCGTGGCATGGCATGCCACCACCATGCCACCCTCATCTCTGGCCATCTCTGGACCGCACCACCGTGTCAAACGTCTTCCTCTCACCTCCCTGGACACGCTCGTGCACCCCCTTGACCAAGACTGAGCCTGCACGCGTCAGCGCACGCGCGCCCAGTGGCGCCCAGGACATGCCCATGCCGCGCCAGAGCGCGCATGGCATCCACTCTGGACGCGCCAGAGCGACGGCTGCCTGGAGCCCCTGCGCCACCTCGACCCCTCCTCTCTGCGCCAGTCGACGTCTCACCTCACCCTGAACCGCCTGGACAAGCTCACTGACCCGCGGGAACGCCGCAGGCGACGACCACGACGACGAGCTTCCGCCACGGTGACGCACGCTCCCGTCAAACTCACCGTCGCCTCAGAGCCTCATTTTCACTGCCATCAAGCGCGTCATCTTCGCCAGGACACGAGTAACCCAATGCGCCCATCCCTTTCCTCTTCGCCGCCCTGGAACGACGACGACGACGGCGACCCTAGCCGAGCGCCGCGGCCACCTCTCACAGCTATAAAAGGAGCCCTTCTCTTCTCAATCCGAGCACACCCCTCGCTTCCTCACCTCACCACAGTTCTCCTCGCCACCTCCACTCAGTCAATTAGCCACTCCCCTGGTCGAATTGCAAGCTCGCCGCCGCCCACAGTACCCGAAGCTCGCCGGAGAAGGAGGCCGCCCCTGGAGACGCAACTGCTTCCAGGAGCTTCCTCATCTACTCCAACATCGCGGCGCACCACTCCGACGATCGCCGGAGCTCCGACGGCCGCTCCGACCCCCTACCTCCGCCTCCCATAAGCTTCCATCTCGCCGGAGACGACGACCCCTCTGGGCCGTCGATCTATCGCCTAATCGCACGGCCCTCCTCTCCCCGTACCGCTTCGCGCGTTACAGCTCACAGACAGGTGGCCCCCACCTTGTCAGCTGGCCCGCTGCGAAGCTGGGCCGGCCCATTTCTTCTCCGCACTGCCTAGCCCGTTAGCTTTCCCGCCAGCCCACGAATTCAAATCCAATTTGAAAAATAGAGAAATAACCCAATCTGATGGCAACTTTGAAATTTAATAGGGACAAATCTACTAGGCCAAATTTTGCAAATTTTATATATTTGGAAACCTTCTGAAATTATCTATACAATGCCACTGGATTGAACCCTAGATCTTTTATAGAATGTAAGTGAGAAAATAAACAAGGCAGGGACTTTTCTGCCTTAGAATAATTCTTAAAAATCACCATAAATGCTTTTCAGTTAATTCCAACTCCTATAATTCACATTTCACTTATACTAATAGTTTCTACAAATATATGCCATGCTTACTTTGAATGATCATGGCCTAGTTGAATTAAATGACTTTATGGCTATTTCTAGTCAAAGATATTGTCCAAAACTATTAAGAAATCTTATGGGAGTGTTTCTCTCATTTAAATCTTGTCACCACCAATTCCAAATGAGGTAGAGACTCTGGTCAATTAGGTCTCATAGGAATTGTTGGTGATATTAAATCTTTGCCATGCTAGAATTAAATGGTATGAGGTACTCACCTCATTTAAATCATTTTCTTAAATGATAAGTGTGAAGAGGTTGACCTTGGTCAACCTAGGTCACATATTATGCATGAGAGAAATTAAATCTTAATAAGATAATGAGAGGGAATTATTTCTCTGAAAAATTAAAAGTAACATTCAAGATTAGTATGAGAGGAAATTATTTTTCTTAAATAATAAGAAGAACACATCCACCAACTAAATAGTAATGTGTGTAGATCATGAGTGTGCCTAGTTTAGTAAATTAGTTTGGTATGATGATTGTGTACCTCGTATTCGTATTTTAAACGCCAGTACCGAGGAGTATCAAAAGGAGGAGGAGGTCTACTTCCAAGGAGAAGAAGACCACTTTGACCAATTCCCCAACCAAGGCAAGATAATACTCTTGCAAAGTGCAAAGCTCTCCATGAGCAAGGCATTACCCATTTATTTTATGCTTATGATCCTACTTCCCAGTTTTACTTTCCAAGCTTTATTTACTTTTGTTTTATCAAAGTACTTTTTGAATTATGATTCACTTGGTTAGTATTGGATTAGGACAAGAGTATCAAAGTTAGCCTAGAAGCAAGGCGAAGTACTTAGCACCCCTCATACCTAGATGCTAGTGCTAAATTAAAAATGACTACTCTAGATGGGAACATGTGTTTATGAAATGATGATGTTGAAAACCTTGGAATGATAAGTGATGGCGTGTATTTCACACGTTCGTTGGGCAACCCCAAGAGGAAGGTATGATGCGCACAGCAGCAAGTTTTCCCTCAGAAAGAAACCAAGGTTTATCGAACCAGGAGGAGCCAAGAAGCACGTTGAAGGTTGATGGCGGCGGGATGTAGTGCGGCGCAACACCAGGGATTCCGGCGCCAACGTGAAACCTGCACAACACAACCAAAGTACTTTGCCCCAACGAAACAGTGAGGTTGTCAATCTCACCGGCTTGCTGTAACAAAGAGTTAACCGTATTGTGTGGAAGATGATTGTTTGCAGAAAACAGTAGAACAAGTATTGCAGTAGATTGTATTTCAGTAAAGAGAATTGGACCGGGGTCCACAGTTCACTAGAGGTGTCTCTCCCATAAGACGAACAGCATGTTGGGTGAACAAATTACAGTTGGGCAATTGACAAATAAAGAGAGCATGACCATGCACATACATATCATGATGAGTATTGTGAGATTTAATTGGGCATTACGACAAAGTACATAGACCGTCATCCAACTGCATCTATGCCTAAAAAGTCCACCTTCAGGTTATCATCCGAACCCCCTCCAGTATTAAGTTGCAAACAACAGACAATTGCATTAAGTATGGTGCGTAATGTAACTAGTGACTACATCCTTGAACATAGCACTAATGTTTTATCCCTAGTGGCAACAGCACATCCGTAACCTTAGTGGTTCTTGTCACTCCTCCAGATTCACGGAGACATGAACCCACTATCGAGCATAAATACTCCCTCTTGGAGTTACTAGCATCAACTTGGCCAGAGCATCTACTAATAACGGAGAGCATGCAAGATCATAAACAACACATAGATATAACTTTGATAATCAACATAACAAGTATTCTCTATTCATCGGATCCCAACAAACGCAACATATAGAATTACAGATAGATGATCTTGATCATGTTAGGCAGCTCACAAGATCCGACAATGATAGCACAATGGGGAGAAGACAACCATCTAGCTACTGCTATGGACCCATAGTCCAGGGGTAGACTACTCACTCATCACACCGGAGGCGACCATGGCGGCGTAGAGTCCTCCGGAGATGATTCCCCTCTCCGGCAGGGTGCCGGAGGCGATCTCTGGATCCCCCGAGATGGGATCGGCGGTGGCGGCGTCTCGGGAAGGTTTTCCGTATCGTGGCTCTCGGTGCGGGGGTTTAGTCACGGAGACTTATTATAGGCGGAAGTGCATGTCAATAGGCGGCACTGGGGACCCACACTACAGGCCTGCCCGGCCAAGTGGTGTGGCCGAGCCGCCCTATGGTGTGGCCCCTCCGTGGCCCCTCTTCGTCTCTCCATCGGACTTCTGGAAGCTTCGTGAGAAAATAGGCCCCTGGGCTTTGATTTCGTCCAATTCCGAGAATATTTCCTTACTAGGATTTCTGAAACCAAAAACAGCAGAAAACAGCAACTGGCACTTCGGCATCTTGTTAATAGGTTAGTTCCAGAAAATGCACGAATATGACATAAAGTGTGCATAAAACATGTAGATAACATCAATAATGTGGCATGGAACATAAGAAATTATCGATATGTCGGAGACGTATCAGCATCCCCAAGCTTAGTTCTGCTCGTCCCGAGCAGGTAAAACGATAACACAGATAATTTCTGGAGTGACATGCCATCATAATCTTGATCATACTATTTGTAAAGCATATGTAGTGAATGCAGCGATCGAAACAATGTATATGACATGAGTAAACAAGTGAATCATATAGCAAAGACTTTTCATGAATAGCACTTCAAGACAAGCATCAATAAGTCTTGCATAAGAGTTAACTCATAAAGCAATAATTCAAAGTAGAGATATTGAAGCAACACAAAAGAAGATTAAGTTTCAGCGGTTGCTTTCAACTTGTAACATGTATATCTCATGGATATTGTCAACATAGAGTAATATAATAAGTGCAATAAGCAAGTATGTAGGAATCAATGCACAGTTCACACAAGTGTTTGCTTCTTGAGGTGGAGAGAGATAGGTGAACTGACTCAACATTGAAAGTAAAAGAATAGTCCTCCATAGAGGAAAAGCATCGATTGCTATATTTGTGCTAGAGCTTTGATTTTGAAAACATGAAACAATTTTGTCAACGGTAGTAATAAAGCATATGCATCATGTAAATTATATCTTATAAGTTGCAAGCCTCATGCATAGTGTACTAATAGTGCCCGCACCTTGTCCTAATTAGCTTGGACTACCGGGTCATCACAATGCATTGTTTTTACCAAGTGTCACAAAGGGGTACCTCTATGCCGCCTGTACAAAGGTCTAAGGAGAAAGCTCGCATTGGATTTCTCGCTATTGATTATTCTTCAACTTAGACATCCATACCGGGACAACATAGACAACAGATAATGGACTCCTCTTTTATGCATAAGCATATAACAACAATTAATAATTTTCTCATTTGAGATTTGAGGATTGTTGTCCAAAACTGAAACTTCCACCATGGATCATGGCTTTAGTTAGCGGCCCAATGTTCTTCTCTAACATATGCATGCTTAACCATATGGTGGTAGATCTCTCTTACTTCAGACAAGACGAACATGCATAGCAACTCACATGAAATTCAACAATGAAAAGTTGATGGCGTCCCCAGTGAACATGGTTATCGCACAACAAGCAACTTAATAAGAGATAAAGTGCATAATTACATATTCAATACCACAATAGTTTTTAAGCTATTTGTCCCATGAGCTATATATTGCAAAGGTGAATGATGGAATTTTAAAGGTAGCACTCAAGCAATTTACTTTGGAATGGCGGAAAAATACCATGTAGTATAGGTAGGTATGGTGGACACAAATGGCATAGTGGTTGGCTCAAGTATTTTGGATGCATGAGAAGTATTCCCTCTCGATACAAGGTTTACGCTAGCAAGGCTTATTTGAAACAAACACAAGGATGAACCGGTGCAGCAAAACTCACATAAAAGACATATTGAAAACATTATAAGACTCTACACTGTCTTCCTTGTTGTTCAAACTCAAAACTAGAAATTATCTAGACCTTAGAGAAACCAAATATGCAAACCAAATTTTAGCATGCTCTATGTATTTCTTCATTAATGGGTGCAAAGCATATGATGCAAGAGCTTAATCATGAGCACAATAATTGCCAAGTATCACATTACCCAAGACATTTATAGCAATTACTACATGTATCATTTTCCAATTCCAACCATATAACAATTTAACGAAGAAGAAACTTCGCCATGAATACTATGAGTAGAAACCAAGGACATACTTGTCCATATGCTACAGCGGAGCGTGTCTCTCTCCCATAAAGTGAATGCTAGGATCCATTTTATTCAAACAAAACAAAAAACAAAAACAAACCGACGCTCCAAGAAAAAGCACATAAGATGTGATGGAATAAAAATATAGTTTCAGGGGAGGAACCAGATAATGTTGTCGATGAAGAAGGGGATGCCTTGGGCATCCCCAAGCTTAGACGCTTGAGTCTTCTTGATATATGCAGGGGTGAACCACCGGGTGCATCCCCAAGCTTAGAGCTTTCACTCTCCTTGATCATGTTGCATCATACTCCTCTCTTGATCCTTGAAAACTTCCTCCACACCAAACTCGAAACAACTCATTAGAGGGTTAGTGCACAATATAAATTGACATATTCAGAGGTGACACAATCATTCTTAACACTTCTGGACATTGCATAATGCTACTGGACATTAATGGATCAAAGAAATTCATCCAACATAGCGAAAGAGGCAATGCGAAATAAAAGGCAGAATCTGTCAAAACAGAACAGTTCGTATTGACAAATTTTAAAATGGCACCAGACTTGCTCAAATGAAAATGCTCAAATTGAATGAAAGTTGCGTACATATCTGAGGATCATGCACGTAAATTGGCTTAATTTTCTGAGCTACCTACAGGGAGGTGGACTCAGATTCGTGACAGCAAAGAAATCTGGAACTGTGCAGTAATCCAAATCTAGTACTTACTTTTCTATCAACGGCTTTACTTGGCACAACAAAACACAAAACTAAGATAAGGAGAGGTTGCTACAGTAGTAAACAACTTCCAAGACACAAATATAAAACAAAGTACTGTAGCAAAATAACACATGGGTTATCTCCCAAGAAGTTCTTTTCTTTATAGCCATTAAGATGGGCTCAGCAGTTTTAATGATGCACTCGCAAGAAATAGTATTTGAAGCAAAAAGAGAGCATCAAAAGGCAAGTATGAAACAAATTTAAGCCTAACATGCTTCCTATGCATAGGAATCTTGTAAATAAACAAGTTCAAGAAGCATAATGCAACAAGCATAGAAAGATAAAACAAGTATAGCTTCAAAAATTTCAGCACATAGAGAGGTGTTTTAGTAACATGAAAATTTCTACAACCATATTTTCCTCTCTCATAATAACTTTCAGCAGCAACATGAGCAAACTCAACAATATAACTATCACATAAAGCATTCTTATCATGAGTCTCATGCATAAAATTATTACTCTCCACATAAGCATAATCAATTTTATTAGTAATAGTGGGAGCAAATTCAACAAAGTAGCTATCATTATTATTCTCATCAAGTGTTGGAGGCATAGTATAATCACAACAAAATTTACTCTCCATAGTAGGTGGTACCAAAAGACTACTATCATTATAATCATCATAAATAGGAGGCAAAGTATCATCAAAGAAAATTTTCTCCTCAATGCTTGGTGGACTAAAAATATCATGCTCATCAAAGCCAGCTTCCCCAAGAATATCATTGCTACTAGCATGCAAATAAGATTCCATGGGTTTTTTAATTTTCGCATTAAACCATTCATGTCTTGACTCAGGAAATAGAATAAAAAGCTCACAGATGTTGTCCATTATGCCTTACTAGTGTAAACAAGAAACAAAAAGATGCAATTGCAGGATCTAAAGGAAATAGCTTCGAGCACAAACACAATGGCGCCAGAAAAGTACTTTACCTGGAACCGGAGTATGAGTGCCTTTTACCTTTCCTCCCCGGCAACGGCGCCAGAAAAAGAGCTTGATGGCGTGTATTTCACACGTTCGTTGGGCAACCCCAAGAGGAAGGTATGATGCGCACAGCAGCAAGTTTCCCTCAGAAAGAAACCAAGGTTTATCGAACCAGGAGGAGCCAAGAAGCACGTTGAAGGTTGATGGCGGCGGGATGTAGTGCGGCGCAACACCAGGGATTCCGGCGCCAACGTGGAACCTGCACAACACAACCAAAGTACTTTGCCCCAACGAAACAGTGAGGTTGTCAATCTCACCGGCTTGCTGTAACAAAGAGTTAACCGTATTGTGTGGAAGATGATTGTTTGCAGAAAACAGTAGAACAAGTATTGCAGTAGATTGTATTTCAGTAAAGAGAATTGGACCGGGGTCCACAGTTCACTAGAGGTGTCTCTCCCATAAGACGAACAGCATGTTGGGTGAACAAATTACAGTTGGGCAATTGACAAATAAAGAGAGCATGACCATGCACATACATATCATGATGAGTATTGTGAGATTTAATTGGGCATTACGACAAAGTACATAGACCGTCATCCAACTGCATCTATGCCTAAAAAGTCCACCTTCAGGTTATCATCCGAACCCCCTCCAGTATTAAGTTGCAAACAACAGACAATTGCATTAAGTATGGTGCGTAATGTAACTAGTGACTACATCCTTGAACATAGCACTAATGTTTTATCCCTAGTGGCAACAGCACATCCGTAACCTTAGTGGTTCTTGTCACTCCTCCAGATTCACGGAGACATGAACCCACTATCGAGCATAAATACTCCCTCTTGGAGTTACTAGCATCAACTTGGCCAGAGCATCTACTAATAACGGAGAGCATGCAAGATCATAAACAACACATAGATATAACTTTGATAATCAACATAACAAGTATTCTCTATTCATCGGATCCCAACAAACGCAACATATAAAATTACAGATAGATGATCTTGATCATGTTAGGCAGCTCACAAGATCCGACAATGATAGCACAATGGGGAGAAGACAACCATCTAGCTACTGCTATGGACCCATAGTCCAGGGGTAGACTACTCACACATCACACCGGAGGCGACCATGGCGGTGTAGAGTCCTCCGGGAGATGATTCCCCTCTCCGGCAGGGTGCCGGAGGCGATCTCCTGGATCCCCCGAGATGGGATCGGCGGCGGCGGCGTCTCTGGAAGGTTTTCCGTATCGTGGCTCTCGGTACTGGGGGTTTCATCACGGAGACTTTTTATAGGCGGAAGGGCAGGTCAAGAGGCGGCACGGAGGCCCCACACTACAGGCCGGCGCGGCCAAAGGGGGGGCCGCGCCGCCCTATGGTGTGGCCCCTCCGTGGCCCCTCTTCGTCTCTCCTTCGGACTTCTGGAAGCTTCGTGAGAAAATAGGCCCCTGGGCTTTGATTTCGTCCAATTCCGAGAATATTTCCTTACTAGGATTTCTGAAACCAAAAACAGCAGAAAATAGCAACTAGCACTTCGGCATCTTGTTAATAGGTTAGTTCCAGAAAATGCACAAATATGACATAAAGTGTGCATAAAACATGTAGATAACATCAATAATGTGGCATGGAACATAAGAAATTATCGATACGTCGGAGACGTATCAATAAGTCATTTCCATTGAATGATTTTGAAGGTGAATATGACATGAATTTGACTTGGTGAAATGACTAAAACTGATGATTGAGTTGGATGCGATACCATTCCAATTTTTGAGTACCTCCACAATACCTGATTATGGGTAAGGCTTAGCTGGAAATTTATGTGTCTTAGTATGGGTTCCCTCTGAACACACGTCATAGGGGTTATGCTTGAGGCTGCCTCCATTGTTGAGAAATGATGTGAATTGAGGTGAATTGTACGGCCAAGCCCTGTGCAGTTCCTGGGTTAACAGTTGGTTTTCACCGGGAGGCCAGGCTCATGGGGAGAGGTGCCTATACTAGGGTGTGTAAATGAAAGGTTAACGGTTGATGATCCGCGTACTGAGTTACGATTATTCGGGGTTTATCCCTGACGGATGTAATCAAATGTTGTGGCACAAGTGTGCAACCTCTGCAGAGTGTAAAACTATTCGAATAGCCGCGTCCGCGGATATGGACAATTGGAAAGGCCATACGGTTTCCGTCATCAGATTTTATATAGATGTGACTGATGAAATTGAACTTGAACTTGAATGGTGACTTTGATATTTGAATTACAACAGAGTTGTGGGAATGACACTAATATTCTCACTTGAGTTAGTTAGCATTTGAGGAGTTTGGTTTACTAAATTGTTTCTCAACTAAAATTGGCTTTACGCAAATAACCTTAGAGCTTAGAACACTCTCTTTAGTAATGTTAGCACTTACATTAGTATTAGTTTGCGAGTACTTAAAGTACTCACGGCTTTGTCCCTGGCTATTCAAATGGCCAGAATATGAAGCCGAGCAGCAGTACGAGGATGACGATCAGCAGGACGTCTACCACAACTAGGAGCTTCTAACGTCAAGCGTTGGCCTGTGGACTAGAGAGTCCGTGTATCTTACGCTTCCGCTATGAACTTGTGTTTGTTCGTTGATCATTAGATCAACTATTTGTGTAATATGGATCATGTGATTCCAATTTGTAAGACATTATGGTTTGTAATGAATGATGACTGTGATACTTAACTATTATTCCTCGCAACAACAATTTCCTGGGATTGCGATGTATGACATAATAGGCATCCGGACTTAAGAATCCGGGTGTTGACAAGTTGGTATCAGAGCCATTGTTTGACCTTAGAAGACCCTAGTTAGAAATGGACGTTCTGAAAGATTAGTTTCAAAAATGAATGGAGTATTTCTGAAAAACTTAGTCTTTGTCTTCTCTTTGAGTTCTTTGGAAAAATAAGAAGTCATGCTCTTCCTTAGAAATATACCTAAAATTTTGCCACACTTGTTCACTTCTCTAACTTAATCCTTCACTTTCAGATGGAGCCCATGGACACGAAGTTTTACCAGCTCGGGAGCGGGGGAAGCTTGGTCTTTGAGCACGACCTCAACGCCCTTTCCGATCACCTTGGTCGCCCGCACCCGGAGTTCCATGGAGTGCAGGTCAATGACCAGCTAGGAGGCGAGTTGCAGTGGATCATCATCGCTGACTTGAGGGGCAAGATGGAGCCTCCCACTTCTGAGAGGATCCTCTTCTCCTTCAGGGAGAGCAACTGGCTGGACGGACTTTCCCGCGCCCTTCAGGAGGCACTCGCACGCTTGTGCGGGGTGAGCGGGGAGGCACTCAGGATCCCTCGCTTTTCTCACCTCGCGAGGCGTAACTCTGCTGGAGAGCCCATGGACATGTCGCCCCACCCGGAGCTGAAGCACCATGTGGAGCACCTGGACTTCATCCTGTACCACACTCAGCAGGACCTCGACCACGCGCGTGACTACGCCAACCAGACTCACGCCCACATCATCGAGCAAGGTGAAGCCATCAAGCTCCTCAACAACGACCGCAAGACTCTCCGCCTGCAGCGCGCAAAGAAGGATGCCACCATCAACCGCCTCCACGCAAAGATAGCAGCGCTTGAGGCCACTGTCAAGGACCAGGAAGAACAGATGAAGAAGATGGAGGAAGATGGAGAGGACATTCAGGGAGGAAGCGCCTTCCTGAGTGACGACGACGACTTCGAGGAGGACGAGAACACCGAGGAGGAAGACTATGAGTTCCTCGACGCCGGAGAGGATGACCACACCGCCATAGATGTAGATAAGGATGAGGAGTAGTTCACTTGTGCACTACCGTAGGTGTGAGTTGTATCCCGCCCCATGTATCGTAGCTTGGAGAAGAAGGGTTCTTAAAACCCTTAGTGTGTTAGCTTGTAATGTGTGCTGTCTGTCATGAATGAATGTATGTTTGTGCTATCATGAAAAGACTTCAAGTTTTAAATTTTTTTTGAACTTAAACACAAAACAAGCCATAGAGAATTTCCCTCTTATCTCATGATCTATCTCAATGCTCAGATGGCCCCTCCAGCTCGCAACGCGACTCAAGAAGCCATGATGCAGATGTTGCAAGCTATGCTGGAAGGTAGAGAAGCAGAAAGAGCTGAAAGGCAAGCCAACATTGCAGCACTTCAACAGCTTGCCAACAACAATCAAGGCCATCATGATCATCCAGGATCAAAGCTCAAGAACTTCCAGAATACCAACCCGCCAGTTTTCAGCAAGACTGAGGAACCACTTGATGCAGATGATTGGCTCCAAACTATGGAGAACAATCTAGAGGTAGCTGGAGTTGAAGAGAATGAGAAAGTGCTGTTTGCCACGCACTACTTAGCAGGACCAGCAAGAGCTTGGTGGACAAGCACCCGTGCCATGAACGCGGGACAGTTTATGACTTGGACTGATTTCAAGCTCAAGTTCAGCAAGTACCATGTGCCCCCGGGTCTGATAAAGAAGATGAGAGATGAATTCCGTGAACTGAAGCAAGGCCGGATGTCCGTGGTGGAATACCGCGACAAGTTTCTCACACTGTCAAGGTACGCCCCGGATGAGATCGATACTACTGAGAAGAGGAAGGAAAGGTTCCTGAACGGACTGCATGATGAGATGCAGACGGTGTTGATCAACATCCCCTTCGCCGACCTCGAAGCCCTTGTTGACTCCGCCATCCAAATGGAGGGCAAACTGCACCAAGCCAACGAGAACCGCAAGCGCCGCATGATGAACCAGAGTGGGCCTAGCAATGCCCCAAAGTATCGCCCCAACTCAAGCGGCGGCTTCCGGAACAACAAACCCAATGCACAGATGTCACGTCCGGGTTATCAGAACCGGAGTGGAGGAAACTCGAGGCCAGGAGGCCATTACAACAACAACAACAACTACTACAACTGCGCTCCGCCGAGAGCCCCCAACAATAACAACAGCAACAACAACACCAACACCGCACCAAGGACCGGAAGCAATGCAATCCCCGTTGCGAACAAGCAGGACAAGACCACCATCACTTGCTATGAGTGTGGTGTAGTGGGGCATTACTCTAATGAGTGTCCCAAGAGGCTCGCCAAGCTCGCAGGCAACCCCGCACCGCCAGCTCAGCAGCAACGCCGTGTCTCCACCGGCAAAAAGTTCGCCCCCAACAACCCGAACAACCGTGGAGGTCGCCTCTACCACATGAACGCTGAGGAAGCCCAGGAAGCACCTGACGTGGTGTTGGGTATGTTCTCTGTTAACTCAATACCAGCAAGAGTGTTGTTTGATTCTGGAGCATCGCATTCGTTTGTTACAGAAGATTTTGTGTGCACTAGTAAGATTCAACCAATTAGCTTGAAACATGTCATGATAGTTCAAATACCAGGATCAACAACTAAAGCTAGAAAATTTTGCAAAGATGTACCCATCAGAATTCATGAAATAGACTTTTATGCAAACTTGATTGTTCTGGGAACAAAAGGATTGGAAGTAGTCCTGGGTATGGATTGGATGGCGAAACATCATGGATTGATAGACTGCGCCAAGAAGGCCATCACCATGACTAGTAGCAACGGAATAATAATAGAACACATGTCTGAAAAGCTACCCAGAAATTTCACCTGCAACCAAAGTGTAGCTAAGCCAACTCTGGATCAAATCAGGGTCGTTTGTCGATACCCTGATGTGTTTCCGGATGATCTACCCGGTATGCCCCCGGATCGGGATATCGAGTTTATCATCGAGTTAATCCCTGGAACAGGACCTATAGCCCAGAGAGCCTATAGCATGAACCCCGCAGAGTTAGTGGAACTGAAGAAGCAACTGGATGAGATGCTATACAAAGGTCTAATTCGACCAAGTGCGTCGCCTTGGAGATCACCAGTTTTGTTTGTGGATAAAAAGGACGGTGCCACTCGTTTGGTTACGGATTATCGTAAGCTTAACGATGTCACCATCAAGAACAAATATCCGTTGCCAAAGATAGAAGACCTGTTTGACCAGCTAACCGGTGCCCAAGTATTCTCGAAGATTGATCTGAGGACAGGTTACCATCAACTGAAGATCCGAGCAACAGATATTCCCAAGACTGCCTTTACCACCAGATATGGACTGTATGAGTACAATGTCATGTCCTTTGGACTGACCAATGCCCCCGCTTACTTCATGAACCTCATGAATAAGATCTTTATGGAATTCCTGGATAAGTTTGTCGTTGTCTTCATCGACGACATCCTTATCTACTCCAAATCAGAAGAAGAACATGAGCAACATTTGGAAGTGGTCCTAGAAACCCTGAGGCAGCACAAGTTGTACGCCAAGTTTAGCAAATGTGAGTTTTGGTTGAAAGAAGTAGGATTCCTGGGACACATCTTGTCTGCAGGAGGAATCGCTGCAGATCCCGCTAAAATCAAAACCGTTGAGGAATGGAAAGCCCCAACCACCCAGACTGAAGTCCGAGCATTTCTGGGATTAGCAGGATATTACCGTAGATTCGTTGAAGGATTTTTAAGCATCGCAAGACCCATAACTCAACTGCTAAAGAAGGACAGGAAGTTTGACTGGAATGACAAATGTGAAGAAAGCTTTCAGCTACTCAAGCTCAGATTAACCACAGCCCCAATATTGATCATGCCTGATGTCACCAAGCCATTCGATGTCTATTGTGATGCATCCAAGACTGGTCTTGGATGTGTGTTGATGCAAAGAGGCAAGGTGATATCTTATCTATCAAGGCAACTGAAGCAACATGAACAGAACTATCCAACTCATGACTTGGATTTAGCCGCCGTAGTTTTAGCCCTGAAGGTTTGGCGTCATTACCTCATGGGTAATCGATGCGAGATATATTCAGATCACAAGAGCCTGAAGTACATTTTTCACCCAGAAGGAGCTGAACATGAGACAGCGCAGATGGATTGAATTAATCAAAGATTACGACATGGAAATTCACTACCACCCCGGCAAGGCCAATGTGGTAGCGGATGCTTTGAGCAGACTGCCGTGTCAATTGAACTCCATGATCGCAATAGAGCAACCAAGCCTGTATCAAGAGTTTGAACAGTTCAGACTAGAGCTACTGAGTGAAGGATTTCTAGCCAGCATTGAGCTCCAACCCACTTTGATGAGCCAGATAAAGGAAGCCCAGAAGGGAAATGCCAGCATTGACGGAATCAAGAACCAGATAGCCACAGGGAAGGCACCAGGATTCACCGTAGATGAAGAAGGAGTTCTTTGGTACAATGAACGCCTGTGTGTACCGTCAGATTCAGAGTTGAAGCAAGTCATTCTGAAGGAAGCTCACGATACACTGTATTCCATTCATCCCGGAGGAACCAAGATGTACCAAGACCTGAAGGAACAATTCTGGTGGCACGGAATGAAGCGGGAGATAGGAAGCTACATCGCCAAGTGCGATATCTGTCAACGAGTTAAGGCAGAACATCAACGCCCCGCAGGACTGTTGCAACCCTTACAGATTCCCGAGTGGAAATGGGATTCTGTCGGTATGGACTTTATCACAGGATTGCCCAAATCTAGCCGAGGAAATGACTCCATTTGGGTAGTCATCGATAGGTTGACCAAAGTTGCACATTTCATCCCCGTCAAGACCACATACCAAGGCCCAAAGCTAGCAGAGTTATACATATCCAGAATAGTCAGCCTGCACGGAACACCGAAGTCAATTGTGTCAGATAGAGGATCTCAATTCACCTCAAGATTCTGGCAGAAGGTGCATGAAGGACTAGGAACCCGTCTGAATTTCAGCACAGCTTACCACCCACAGACTGACGGACAGACCGAGAGAGTCAACCAGATACTGGAAGATATGTTGAGAGCCTGTGTGCTAGAGTACGGATCCAAATAGGAAGACTGCCTACCATACGCAGAATTCTCCTACAACAATAGCTATCAAGCCAGCTTACAGATGGCCCCCTTTGAAGCCCTGTACGGAAGGAAATGACGTACCCCTCTGAACTGGTCAGAAGTCGGAGATAGTCAAGTCTTCGGCCCCGATATTCTCCGCGAAGCCGAAGAGAAGGTGCACAAGATCCGCGAGTACCTCAAGACCGCCCAGTCAAGGCAGAAGAGCTACGCCGACAAGAGACACCGAGAGATGACATTCGAGATCGGAGATTTTGTGTATCTCAAAGTCTCACCCCTCAAAGGAATGCAGAGATTCCAACTTAAGGGAAAACTCGCCCCCAGATATGTCGGACCTTTCAAAATTCTGAGTCGCCGAGGAGAGGTTTCATATCAGCTGGAACTACCGGAAGAAATGTCCGCCGTGCACAATGTGTTTCACATCTCACTACTTCGGAAGTGCCTAGAAGTGCCGGAGAAGACTGAAGTGTTCAAGAACATCGACCACCGAGCCATTGATATCAACAAGGATCTAACATACCGCGAAGTGCCTATTCGCATCCTTGAAGAAGCTTTCAGGAACACTCGCACCAGAAGTATCAAGTTCCTGAAGATACAATGGAGTAATCACACTGAAGAAGAAGCAACTTGGGAACGCGAGGAAGACATGAAGAAGGAATACCCAGATCTCTTTAGTACCTAGTTTTCTCTAGATCTCGGGACGAGATCTTTTGTAAGGGGGAAGGGTTTGTAACATCCCAAGTTTCAATAAAAGGAACAAGAGAGAGAATTCAAGAATCCAAAAATCAGAGCCAACAAAAACTTTTCTCATCATATAGGACTATGCATATAGCTCACCTTATTAATTTATTTGAGTATGCTTTTGCCATGATGCTTGCTTATGTGTTCACTCTCACTCTAAAACCCTAACAATAATCTTTTGATCATCCTTAGTCAAATAAAAATAAAATAGAAAAGAAATTATAAAAATCAAATTCACACACACATATGGCCTAGGCCATTTGTACAAATCTTTAATCTAGACCAATTTGGTTTGCACCATTAGTTGTAAATGGATACTAAACACTTATTAACACTTTTGGAAACAATCAAACTCTATTCAAATCAAATTTGAACCAAATTTGTGATCACATGTGATTATGGTCATGTGAGACAATTTCAGCAAGATACCCACTTTGAGCCCCTGGTTTTCAATTTTCTCTTTCTACACTTGGCCAACTCTTTGTACCTCTTCTAGGATCTCATCAAGGACTACAACTTTGCTCAAGACACTCACCTCAAACTCTGCCTAGATTTCAAATCATAATCAAGCCAAGATGAGACATTGAAACAAAACTAAGATCATATGCATTTTGAGATTTTGCAAACCAACTCCAAATTGAACCAAACCAACACCATTCTACTCCTTTTAATATATGATTACAACCCACCAAAAAGAATTGCAAAATTCAAAAACATTTTTCTTTCGGGCATTATGTCAAACACCTTTAGGGCAGGGACAAAATTGATGCCCATACCGAAAATTGGAGACGACCAAGTCCTCACTGAGCCACTACAGCAACCCTGGACCCTCCTCTCACCTCACCACCTCAGCTCATCCACTAGCACTGGCCATTGTTTGATCACATCATCGAAACCTTGCCATGTCGTGGCATGGCATGCCACCACCATGCCACCCTCACCTCTGGCCATCTCTGGACCGCACTACCGTGTCAAACGTCTTCCTCTCACCTCCCTGGACACGCTCGTGCACCCCCTTGACCAAGACTGAGCCTGCACGCGTCAGCGCACGCGCGCCCAGTGGCGCCCAGGACATGCCCATGCCGCGCCAGAGCGCGCATGGCATCCACTCTGGACGCGCCAGAGCGACGGCTGCCTGGAGCCCCTGCGCCACCCCCACCCCTCCTCTCTGCGCCAGTCGACGCCTCACCTCACCCTGAACCGCCTGGACAAGCTCACTGACCCGCGGGAACGCCGCAGGCGACGACCACGACGACGAGCTTCCGCCACGGTGACGCACGCTCCCGTCAAACTCACCGTCGCCTCAGAGCCTCGTTTTCACTGCCATCAAGTGCGTCATCTTCGCCAGGACACCAGTAACCCGATGCGCCCATCCCTTGCCTCTTCGCCGCCCTGGAACGACGACGACGACGGCGACCCTAGCCGAGCGCCGCGGCCACCTCTCCCAGCTATAAAAGGAGCCCTCCTCTTCTCAATCCGAGCACACCCCTCGCTTCCTCACCTCACCACAGTTCTCCTCGCCACCTCCACTCAGTCAATTAGCCACTCCCCTGGTCGAATTGCAAGCTCGCCGCCGCCCACAGTACCCGAAGCTCGCCGGAGAAGGAGGCCGCCCCTGGAGACGCAACTGCTTCCAGGAGCTTCCTCATCTACTCCAACGTCGCGGCGCACCACTCCGACGATCGCCGGAGCTCCGACAGCCGCTCCGACCCCTACCTCCGCCTCCCGTAAGCTTCCATCTCGCCGGAGACGACGACCCCTCTGGGCCGCCGATCTATCGCCTAATCGCACGGCCCTCCTCTCCCCGTACCGCTTCGCGCGTTACAGCTCACAGACAGGTGGCCCCCACCTTGTCAGCTGGCCCGCTGCGAAGCTGGGCCGGCCCATTTCTTCTCCGCACTGCCTAGCCCGTTAGCTTTCCCGCCAACCCACGAATTCAAATCCAATTTGAAAAATAGAGAAATAACCCAATCTGATGGCAACTTTGAAATTTAATAGGGACAAATCTACTAGGCCAAATTTTGCAAATTTTATATATTCGGAAACCTTATGAAATTATCTATACAATTCCACTGGATTGAACCCTAGATCTATTATAGAATTTAAGTGAGAAAATAAACAAGGCAGGGACTTTTCTGCCTTAGAATAATTCTTAAAAATCAACCATAAATGCTTTTCAGTTAATTCCAACTCCTATAATTCACATTTCACTTATACTAATTGTTTCTACAAAAATATGCCATGCTTACTTTGAATGATCATGGCCTAGTTGAATTAAATGACTTTATGGCTATTTCTAGTCAAAGATATTGTCCAAAACTATTAAGAAATCTTATGGGAGTGTTTCTCTCATTTAAATCTTGTCACCACCAATTCCAAATGAGGTAGAGACTCTGATAAATTAGGTCTCATAGGAATTGTTGGTGATATTAAATCTTTGCCATGCTAGAATTAAATGGTATGAGGTACTCACCTCATTTAAATCATTTTCTTAAATGATAAGTGTGAAGAGGTTGACCTTGGTCAACCTAGGTCACATATTATGCATGAGAGAAATTAAATCTTAATAGATAATGAGAGGGAATTATTTCTCTGAAAAATTAAAAGTAACATTCAAGATTAGTATGAGAGGAAATTATTTTTCTTAAATAATAAGAAGAACACATCCACCAACTAAATAGTAATGTGTGTAGATCATGAGTGTGCCTAGTTTAGTAAATTAGTTTGGTATGATGATTGTGTACCCCGTATTCGTATTTTAGACGCTAGTACCGAGGAGTATCAATAGGAGGAGGAGGTCTACTTCCAAGGAGAAGAAGACCACTTTGACCAATTCCCCAACCAAGGCAAGATAATACTCTTGCAAAGTGCAAATCTCACCATGAGCAAGGCATTACCCATTTATTTTATGCTTATGATCCTACTTCCCAGTTTTACTTTCCAAGCTTTATTTACTTTTGTTTTATCAAAGTACTTTTTGAATTATGATTCACTTGGTTAGTATTGGATTAGCACAAGAGTATCAAAGTTAGCCTAGAAGCAAGGCGAAGTACTTAGCACCCCTCATACCTAGATGCTAGTGCTAAATTAAAAATGACTACTCTAGATGGGAACATGTGTTTATGAAATGATGATGTTGAAAACCTTGGAATGATAAGTCATTTCCATTGAATGATTTTGAAGGTGAATATGACATGAATTTGACTTGGTGAAATGACTAAAACTGATGATTGAGTTGGATGCGATACCATTCCAATTTTTGAGTACCCCCACAATACCTGATTATGGGTAAGGCTTAGCTGGAAATTTATGTGTCTTAGTATGGGTTCCCTCTGAACACACGTCATAGGGGTTATGCTTGATGCTGCCTCCGTTGTTGAGAAATGATGTGAATTGAGGTGAATTGTACGGCCAAGCCCTGTGCAGTTCCCGGGTTAACAGTTGGTTTTCACCGGGAGGCCAAGCTCATGGGGAGAGGTGCCTATACTAGGGTGTGTAAATGAAAGGTTAACGGTTGATGATCCGCGTACTGAGTTACGATTATTCGGGGTTTATCCCTGACGGATGTAATCAAATGTTGTGGCACAAGTGTGCAACCTCTGCAGAGTGTAAAACTATTCGAATAGCCGCGTCCGCGGATATGGACAATTGGAAAGGCCATACGGTTTCCGTCATCAGATTTTATATAGATGTGACTGATGAAATTGAACTTGAACTTGAATGGTGACTTTGATATTTGAATTACAACAGAGTTGTGGGAATGACACTAATGTTCTCACTTGAGTTAGTTAGAATTTGAGGAGTTTGGTTTACTAAAGTGTTTCTCAACTAAAATTGGCTTTACGCAAATAACCTTAGAGCTTAGAACACTCTCTTTAGTAATGTTAGCACTTACATTAGTATTAGTTTGCGAGTACTTAAAGTACTCACGGCTTTGTCCCTGGCTATTCAAATGGCCAGAATATGAAGCCGAGCAGCAGTACGAGGATGACGATCAGCAGGACGTCTACCACAACTAGGAGCTTCTAACGTCAAGCGTTGGCCTGTGGACTAGAGAGTCCGTGTATCTTACGCTTCCGCTATGAACTTGTGTTTGTTCGTTGATCATTAGATCAACTATTTGTGTAATATGGATCATGTGATTCCAATTTGTAAGACATTATGGTTTGTAATGAATGATGACTGTGATACTTAACTATTATGCCTCGCAACAACAATTTTCTGGGATTGCGATGTATGACATAATAGGCATCCGGACTTAAGAATCCGGGTGTGGACAGCACATTTTGGTGGTGCTTGTTGATAGATCGTGCACTGCGGTCAAGGCAGCGCCCATGGCTGCGCGGTGGCGGCCATCGATTGCATGGGCTGGCGGTATGAGCTGGCTCCGACGTGCTGCTCTGCTTTGGTGATGGTTGGTGGCAGTGGGCCGCGGAATTGGCTCTCGGCCAGATCCTTCGGTGGAGTGGTTGGGGGCTGAAGTGGAGCAGATCCGCACAACTCGACGATGATCTAGGTAGCTGCGAATTGCGAAGGCACATCTGACCAAGCTCCCACTCTGGTCATTGCAGGGATGTCAACGTCTATGTGTAGTTACCTTGTTGAAGGCATCGTTGCTGAAGTCATTGCCTGCTCGCTCGAAGTATTGTAGGGAACCATAGATCTAGGTCTCATGGATTGGATGATGGCAGTGCTATCGGTGTCATTCTTCCTCTTGATGGCATCGTTTTGAAGTAGATGCATGATGGAGGAGCCATAAGGTGGAGTGGGGGGCATCTACCGCGTTGACGATGGTGGGTCTTTGCAGCATGATGGAGCGAGGTCTCGGTGCTGGACGCGTGTAGGGAAATGGTGTTGCCTAGCATAGCATCGTTCTGGAGATTACGTCAGGCCTATCAAGGTCAATGCCTTGATCCCTCTTCAAGATGGGTTGGCGGAAGATGGTGGCTCCAGCTCCTAGAGCGTTCACATACGGTACACACAGATGAACTGCTGGATCCATTTGTGCTCCTGGCCAGCCGTTGGGCATCTTGGTGTGGCCTCCAAATTATATGGTATGCGATTGGTGTGAGGTTATGGCGCATGTCCCTACCATGGTCACCCCCATTAACAAAATTGTAGGTATAGTGTCAGATGTCGCCAAGAATGTAGCTTTGGGTCGATCAATTGTTTTTGACAATCTTTATCAAATAATATGATAAGTAAGAATGTGCATATTATTTTGATGCAGATGCCGGGTTCAACCTCCTTAAAAAAACTAGCTTGTATTTCTCTTGCGTTGGTGTCAGAAGTTTGGTATCGGTGGAGTGGTGTTTGGCATGCCCATATTATGTTGGTGTTCTTGTGAGCTTGGACATGTTTTCTTTTGTCTAATCTTACCTTAACTAACTGAACAACTCTCTTATTATTTATTAATTAATGAAAAAACTATTTTTTCCTAGTTTCGGAGAAGTACAAGCCACGCATACAAAACACACCGGATTTCCTACCTCTCTCCGCCGATGTGGAGATATATCACATATATGAGCTAGCTAGATGGCTGGCAGCAGCGGCGGAGCTAGATCAGAGCCGACCATGGTGCACACAAGGTGAAAATCTGTAGCTATACAAAGAAAACCAAAATTTCCCGGGATCCTGTGCACCCTGTTGGCTCTATATGGATCCGCCCCTGGCTGGCAGTGTACAGCTAAGGAATGTACATGCAGTGAAAATAAATGTGAAAATAAATGATACTCCTTCCGTTCATAATGTATTTCTCTTGCGTTGGTGTCAACTGTTTGGTATTTCCCGGTGGAGTGGTGTTTGGCTTGCCCATATTATGTTGGTGTTCTTGTGAGCTTGGACATGTATCTTTTTCGTCTAACCTTGCCTTAACTAACTGAACAACTCTTTTATTATTTATTAATTATTAATTAATGAAAAAAACTACTTTTCCTAGTTTCGGAGAAGTACATGCCGTGCATACAAAACGCACCGGATTTTCTATCTCTCTCCGCCGACGTGGAGACATATCACATATATGAGCTAGCTGGTTGGCCGGCAGTGTACAGGTAAGGAATGTACATGCAGTGAAAATAAGTGATACCCCTTCCATTCATGATTATCTTGTGTTTAGGTTTAGTTAAAGATAAACTTTAAAAAATTAACTAAATATCTAGAAAATATATCAACATCTGTTTGTCAAACACTATTTTTTTATTCAGGTAACTGTGAATAGAGGAAGTACGTAGTACTAGTATGTATTCCAGGCTAGGGCTAACATACAAGTACACGTCGTTGCTCGAATTTATGTGCCACCGCTGAGCTCGCTTTCTATGGAGTGGAAGTCCCCTTCAGCTCCATCGCCCCCCCTTCTTATAAGTGTTTCAGCTCTCAGTCGGCCAACATAACTTCCTAGTACTACTACTGTAGCGGAGGTAGTGCGTGCAATGTTACCTCCTTTTTACCAGGGGCACTTGCAGTGCAAGCAGAGACAGGTACAGCATGTAACAGATCGAGCTGTGATAATCCAATTCCTAACTTAGCTAAAAGTAACAGCTATTAATACCGGCATGTATACATCAACAGGTCCTCTTCTAGCCTGCAGCTGTCTAAGTTATAACTACACACATCTTATGACAAAAAAAGTTTCTAAGTATACTATACTCCCTCCATTAATAAAGAAATGCGGGAGATTCATCTAAATTCGAATGTATCTATAGCCTAAAAATTGTTCTACACATTAAAAAAGTATTTAGATACATCTAAATTTAAACGAACTTACGACATATATTTATGGACAGAGGTAGTACTATTTTCTCTCGTTAATTATCTCTCTACCCCGGACCACCACCAGCTAGATCAGTACAACTTGCATCAATCAGTCTCATTTTCCACAACGCCGTGCGTATCACCGTGTGGCGTGTATGTGTAGCTAGGGCTAGTGGTGTAGCTAGCTTGCACAATCTATCTAGGACTAGTACTTCGTCAGTCCTCTTCTCCCCCTAACAGCTTGCTTGTGCTATAAAGGGCGCCGGCGGAGGGAGGGTATTGGGGAACGAGGTGATCGATATGACTCGATCAAGGCCGACGACCACCATGGGCGGATCGGTACCAGACCACCACCAGCAGCACGGCGGCGGCGGCGAAGTCGACGGCGTGCAGCTGCAGCAGCACGGCGAGCACGTGGAGACGGTGATGCCCGGGTTCCGGTTCCACCCGACGGAGGAGGAGCTGATCGAGTTCTACCTCCGTCGCAAGGTGGACGGCAAGCGCTTCAACATCGAGCTCATCGCCTCCGTCGACCTTTACCGCTACGACCCATGGGATCTCCCCGGTATGCTACTGCCCAACGAATCCACCTAATTATAATCATGGCTTCCCACCGCGCATATGATTTCATGCACACGTGACTTGAGATCCCCTTTAATTAACTGATCTCGTTGATTTCATGTGAACCTATTCACCTTTTCTCATGTGACTCTCGATCTCTACATATGCGCTGTGTATAGCTCTAGCGTCGATTGGGGACAAGGAGTGGTTCTTCTACGTGCCTCGGGACCGCAAGTACCGGAACGGCGACCGGCCGAACCGAGTGACGCCGTCGGGGTACTGGAAGGCGACGGGGGCGGACAGGATGGTGCGCGTCGTGGAAGGCAACCGCTCCATCGGCCTCAAGAAGACACTCGTCTTCTACGTGGGGAAGGCGCCCAAGGGACTCCGCAGCAGCTGGATCATGAATGAGTATCGCCTCCCACACGGCGAAACCGAACGATACCAGAAGGTACTACTAAACCTGATCGACCTACCTGTTGATGTGTTCTGCTAATTGTTGGATCGATGTATAAGCATCATGCCTTTTGTACTTTTGTTAAACAGTTCCTTTCATAATTAATTTACTGCTATTTTTTCACAAGAAAAAGAAGAAAGAACTTCAGATTGCAAGAAATGCGAACAGATACTTGAATCTTGAGGTGTTTAAATTTTGAGTTTTTGGGGAGAGATCTTGTTGCAAAAAGCATAAAATGACCCTGATGTGTCCACTCAGAAAGTATTTCCTTTAAACTTCTGGAGTGTTGCGTTGATATGATATATGATGCATGGCTGGAGAGATTTGCTTTTGCTAGTCGTTGGCATGTGTACCCAAACTGGAACTGTTTGCACATATTGTCTGCTGAAAAGGTGTTCGAAGTGCATACTGAAAATTACGTGCGCAAGAATTTTGGTAAGTTCCAATTAAGAAATATATACAAGAAATACATACAAGATCATTCTTGTTTTTTTTTGCTAAACTACTATAAGGGTTTAAGATGGTGTCATTGTTTGTATATCTGGTCATTTTGTGTGTTTTATAGGCAACAAAGAGTTAAGTTAATTAAATTTTGTGGAAATCTGTTTCCCTTTTAATTTTTGTATGGATCGATGTTGATTCTTGACTATATAAGCCTTCATTGGAAATCTGTTACACTCTTTCACATACAGCTTTTTCCTAACCACCATTTATCTTACCTTTTTGTAAGTATATGTACATGACATCCTTGGTATGTATAAAGCTGCAACCCTGTGATAAATAATAAATAAAAAGTGCATTCTCCTTTCCTTCTCCATTTCTTTGTTATGCACTGATCTGTATTCATAGTTTCATACTCTGATTAGAAATACAAATCCTTTTGCGATATTTCCCATAAAATATGGTACTTGACCGTAGATTTATATGCAATGATGTTAACTCACACTCAAAAATTATATGTACAGAAGGCATGCATACTTTTTTCGATAAATCTAGTAGTATGTCTGATGTTTTAGGGCTTGCAATCTTCTGTTTTAAATACACTGTTAAAATGATTTTTTGGCACAAATCTAGGACATACAGTTTAGATATGATGCATATAGTGTGTTGCTGTTCCTTTTTGGTGGTTTCGAGATCAGCTCCTAATTTCATATAGCATGAAACAGATGATACAGAAGTCTTTTGTGTGCCTAGTTTGCTTACAATTTGGTGCCTTCCATTCTTCCATTCTTCCTTATGACTTTTTTAGGAAGTGGGTCTCGTCTCATGTTGTCATGCATTCGCATGCACGTGAAATCATTTGAACGGTGTTTTTTTTTTCAATCCATACATAACACTAAATAGTTACATAGAAATAGAATGCACCTATATTTGCATTCTAGAGTAGGGATATATAGTGGGAGTCTCTGCACGTATTTGGTCAACCAATTTTCATTCTGAATATGCTAATTAATTAAGAATCCATCCATGAGACATGTGTGTGCATATGTGTCAGGAAATTTCGCTCTGCCGGGTCTATAAACGCCCAGGGATCGACGACAACTTCCACCTCATCGGCACAACAACACGATCGTCCGGCTCAAAGGCCACAACAACGAAGCACACCACAACAGGACATAGGGCTGCGGCAGCGGTGGCGCACCGCCGCCAGCCGCCAATGTTCGTGGACGGCGGCAGCCACCAGTCATCATCCGCTCTCAAGTCATACAACACTCACGCTACCGGGGGGACGAACATGTCCCTGTCTGCAGCAGTGGCAGGGGCGACACCACCGTCAGTAATGTTCCGGTCGACGGCTTCCTCCCTGAGTTCTATCACATCGACGGAGGAGGACGGAACGTCAATCTACCACCACCTCAAGGGACCAAACAACCCAGCAGCAATGCATCTGCCTTCTTCCACGCACGCTTCCCTGCTCAACACAAGCTCCTCGGCAATGGCAACCATCCCAATCGACGAGCTGAGTAGGGCGATCGGAACTTACACCCATGCTGCAAGCCCTAACCAGCCAACGCCGCCATTTCAAGGCCCATTGCTTAACTTCCCTAGCTTGGAGAAGATATGGGATTGGAACCCTCTACTAGAATCTCCCAAGGTTTCCACAAGCTTCAAATAACTTGGATTCTTGTTGCATGCATGGATCGATGCTCTTATTATATAGGAGTATATGCTCCCATTATATGTAAACTTATGTATATGTACTATATAGTCCATTACCCGGGCTAGGACAAGGCTATATGTGCAACGAAATAGGTAATTGGTATTATGATATTTCTAGTCCACCCATGCAATTAAATGTATGTAAAATTTAATTGGTGTAACACTGTCCAGCCATTTCAGTTTGATCCCAGAGACCTTGCAGTGTAACTCAATTGGAGGAGTTAATAAAGGCTAATGGAAGTTATAGATGCGTGATCCTATCTTTTTTTCATAATATTCAACATTTAAATTATGCATATATATATGTAGACATGGTTTTTCTGTATACATCCGTACAAATATCTGCTTTCCTCTATCTGGTTTGCTCTTTCTAAGGGAGCAGTAGATTCTTTCATCGCTGAGTTGCACACAAGAATTATGCGCTGCTTTAGTTCTTTGGAATGTGCAACTGTCCAGTTGATCTGTTCAAAACCTCAAGTCACACATAAATTTTCTAATTAAAATGTGAATATTTTGTAATCATTGGATCAAGAAGATACGGCTCAAACCATTCAATCCTAGTTGGCCAAATTTTCCCTAAAAGGTATATCCGTTATGTAGATCCGCTACATGAAACTGCTCCTCGTATGACTGTATGCCCTATATGGATAAATATAATTTGGGCAAGGTTCAAAACAAGACTAATAAATCCTATATGCTCGGACTCTAACACGCCATTTCATATCAACTTATCTGCACTTTTATTTAGAAAAGTTTCAAGGACATGGGTTAGGATATACTCCCTCTGTCTCAAAATAATTGAAGTTCCCGATGTTATAGGAAAATGTGCCAGTATGTGCAATGTTAAATCTCTACATAGTATGCAACTTTACTGTGTGAGAAATGTAACAAGGTTAATTTCATGGTCCAGGCGTTGATATATTTTCTATAAAATCGGTCAAACTTCAAGAAGTTTGACTTAGGGTGAAGTTAGAGCTTCAATTATTTTAGAACGGAGGGAGTAGGAACTATGGTATTTTCTCAGTACATGTATATATCTTTATTCGTATCAAACTTAATTTATTGAATATACAGAGGCAACCCAATAGAATGAACATGTCATCTCAATATGGCAATAAAGGCTCCAAATGGTAAATTAAAGCAACTTTAAGTTCCTGTAAAGTCGATGTTTTTTGACAAATTAAACCGTAACATCTCACTGTTCCTCCAAGCACGCGGTGAGAAAACTACAAAAGGTTGAAACTTTACTTCGAGGACTAACCTCAAAGGTTTGGTGTGGCGCATGAGCCGCCCATCCTAATAGTTGGTGACTTTCAATCGAAAAATGCTAAGGGAAGAAGAGAGCACCAAAGACCTAACTGGGAGAAGTATTAACCAATATAAAATGAAACCACCAAAAAATTATGTTAAGTTCTCAGATGAACATCCACTAGATTAGGATCCACCCATCGTTTTACTAGACATATACATTACAATCTCCTTGGTGTCGACTACGGTAGGCACACCGAAATGAAGATAAAACATGTGGATTTCAATTTCAAATTAACTATGTAGCATCCACCCCTGGAAATTCCATGATGTAAGCATTGTTTAACATTCTCCGGGATTGCCGATCATTTACTCACTTAAAATTAATAGTAATAATACATATATTTGAGTATATGAATTATATGTGTATATTGGTAAGTCTGATATATGATTGTGTGGTTTGTTTCATTGTTGTCTCTTTCAATTCCTGAAATGGCATCCTTTCATAAGACATGTATTACCAGCTCCAGATTCGTAACTTGTTGTCACATTTTTTTGAAACAATATTCGTCACATATACATATACCTCCGGATTTAGAAAAACAATATTCAGAAAACAAGAGAAGAGAAATATGCATCCGCCTCTGATCCTTTATTACACACACAGTTTGGGATCCACGGACTACAGTTTCTCGTTTTGGGATCCACGGACTACAGTTACTCGTGATCTCTCCATTCCAAAAAAAAAGTTGTCTTTGATTTGTCTAAATTTAGATGTATCTAAACACTATTTAGTGCGTTGATACATCTAAATTTTAATAAGGGAGTACATGAAATGATGATAGCACTCTCTGGCTGCTACTTCTTGGAGATATATAGCGGAAACAAAGACGCTTTGTGAAACCTTGGTTGCATGTCAATGGAACCAGGGGGTTTTTTTGCCCCTTTTGATCTAAAAAAAAACAAAGACGCCCATGCATCGGAAATTTGGTTTACTACTAGATAGATTTTGACTAATTTAATCTAGCTGAAATTACCTGAACTTCTATCGTGTGATCATAATCCTTTGATCCAATGAACTGTACGCTCACGTACAGTAGCCAGCTTATACTTCTGCATCTTTTGGTCGATTTTGCTAATGCATCTCCTTTTTTGTTTGTTTGAGGGTGTGCTAATGCATCTCCTAGTTATTCTTTTCCCGTCTCCGATGAAGTCTGCGGGCCGTGGGCGTCACGGAAGAATGGGCTTTTAGCACACACACACTCTCCACATTTTGTCAATGTGAACTCTTTTAGCGTAGGCTGGAGGCGATGGTAGGTGAGGGAGTTATGATTACGGAAGTTAACACCGCAACTGCCCAGCCAATACAGGCACCGCTTCCATGAATGATCCAATTCATGGATGTGGCCTACTTGGGCGATTTGCTATGGTTTTGTCCGTTGGGTTTATTTTTTTATGGCTCTGCTAGCCCAAATCTGCTCGTTCTCGTTTCAGGGACGTTTTCTGATTTACCCCTCATCTGGCCCATTAACACCTTCGATGTATCATCCTCGGGTGATTTGCTATGTCGACATCTAGTTAGTTCGATCTCAGAAAAAAAGACATCCAGTTAGTTGCCGCAAGCTCACATGGCTCTTTTTTTTTTGCGGGAAGCTCACATGGCTCATTGTTATATGCAACTGCTTTTATATCTATCTAAAGTTCATAGACCATTGGCTCAGTGGGTCCAAAATAACCCAGATACAAATTAATTAACGAAATCCAAAAAAAATCAAATAATAGAAATTTGTGGGCTAGGTACAAGTTTACGTTTTGCCCCTTCTCTTTTTTGGTTTTTGTACTATCTCTAATGCGTCGCTAATAGCTCTCCGGGTTCTTGTCTTCCTTATCTCCGGTCATGACCGTTCGAGAGAGAGAGGTAATGGCTCTCTTCTATGGCAGGTGCCTCGACGAGCCACCGTCTTCAATGGCGTCGTGCAGAAGGGCTAAGGTGGGGATGGCGTCGTAGTGGCCACACTAAGGAGAGGACGATGTCAGAGTGGCCAGACGACGCGTTGTCGCGAGCTCCCAAGCATGGTCATGGAATCCCCCATCTCTGGCGACGCCACGGAGGTGCATGTGAGGTGGGATGAAGCGCCGTTCAAGGACGTGTCCTCACCTCGCCCGCTTCGCCCTCAACCAACGATGGCAGCGTGAGGTCGTTCGACCCTGCGCCAGATGCGGTCATGACTAGTGATTCGGGGAAGGTGAAGCTTACAGGTAGGTCCCACCGATTGGGAGAAAAATAGCGATGGGACTTTGATTTTAGCATTATTTTGGGGTGGGTTTAAATGGGTCAGATGGAATAAGTGGCATCAGTAGTGGAGCATGGACCACCTGTCACACTCCGTGGCAATATGCTCGAGGGTACAAATAATTTATTTTTTTAACTTTTTTAGAAAATGATTTAACATTGTCAATTTCATAACTATTTCATTCTATATCCAAAAATTATATAATATATCAATGTTTTTAGAAAATGCCCATTATGTGTTTATGTAAAATGTATGCATTTAGTATTGTTACTACAAAACAAAAAACTGTTTGCAAAGTTGTGCACATTTGCCTTTTAACAATTTTCTAGGCAGTGCATCACAAACATGTATGTGCTAGGTGGATGTAGGGCACGTGTATGACAAATGCCTCCATGCACTAGTCTTTCTTTTTAAAAACAAAAAGGCGTCTTTAGTTTGATTTCAAATTTTGATCAAACTCGAGGTAACCACTGTATGTGCTAGGTGGATGCATGTTACGTGTATGACAAATGTTACGGGTTTACACACCATTGGGTCACCTCCCTATATTTTTCAAAAAAAGATATTGGGATGTAATTTATGCAGCACCCGTTCAAATTACCATTAATTAAGTTTTAGCTAAAAATAATTTATTATATGGCTTCAACCCGACATAACTTTTGAAAAAATCGGGGGGGGGGGGGGTGTTCTATTTTGCACACTCCCCTTGGTACCCGTCTCACAAAAAAGCATCTAGCAAGTAATAAAAAGGAAACTCATTTTTTATGCCAAACAACAAAATATAGCCCACAAAGTTGTTGGGGATGCATGTGTGAACAAACCTGCAGAAGATGGGGTCATGATTCCAATTTTGGCATGTCCTTTCCACTAATCTTCGTGCAAAAAATATCCATTTTAGGTCATTTGGGCACTTCCACACAAAAAAAATGTGTTTTTCAAACATTATAGGGGTTGGAAGTAAATGATGACACCCAAGGTCTCACCTAATCCTCCGTGTTAACTTGACAAAGTGAAGACAACTCAAAGGAAATCCAAGAAACAATTTATGGTCTTCAAGTCAAAGGAGAGAAGATAAAAGAAGTAAAACATGAAGGTCCAAGTAAAAATCAACTAGTTGAAGAGATTTGTGAGATAATTCACCATAGAACAATAAACACACGCCCTCCCTAGTCTGCGATGTATCCATGAACCAAAGATTAATTACCTTTAACTACAACCTTCCCTATAACTGGTGCCCTTGATCGTTTATCAAGGACCTCTCACCTTTGACTAGCATTGGAGATAATAGATCACCCTATCAAAGCCCCTTCTTGGTTTGGAAGTACTTGCCACTGTCATCATTGATTTCAATAGCAACACTTCCTTTCGAGACAAAACTAGAATGCTGCTCCTCTTAAAAACCTTAGCATGGGCCTTTTCGAAGTCATTCTTTAAAATCACCCCATTTATGTTTTTTCAATGCAATTCATGAACTGTTTCGTGAAGGATAACCACCCCATACAGGATGTTGCGCCCTTGCATAAAAGAAGTTTGTGAAGATCGAACCATATGGTCAGCAACAGTGTTTAGCCTAATTGTAGCAAATTTAGTAAAAAAATTGAAGCTAACAATAAGGAGACATATAGGACGGTACTGTTGGATCCTTTATGCTTCATTAATTTTAGGCAATAAACTGATTTCACCAAAGTTTAGGCGGAACCGTTCTAGTTGTCCAGTATGGAGGTCACCAAATAAAGCAAGCATGTCAGGCTTAATAATATCTCAGAAAGACTAATAGAACTCAGCTGGGAAACCATCCGAAGCCGGGGCCTTATTGTGATCCATTTGAAAAACCACTTTACGTATTTCATCCTCGGTGTAATGTGTAATAAGTAAGCTATTTTCCTCCTGGGACACCTGGGGGATATCATCGGTTTTAGATTCATCCAATGAGAATTTCCTTCCTCTGGAGCAGCGAATAAACCCTTATAATAATTCGTGATCTACGACTTTAGGTGCTTATGACCCTCAATCGTTCCCTCCTCTTGAAATTGCGACCGAATACGTTTTTTCATATGTCTGTCATGGCAAGACTATGTAAGCACCTTGTATTTGAATCACCTTCGAGAATAAATTTAGCTCTGGATCGTTGGTACCATTTGAGTTCCTCCTCGCGCAAAAGTCTTGCTATATCCGCATTTGATTGGCTCTTACGCTCAATTTTTGATGCGGTTAGAGGACGAACTTCAGCCAAAGCCTCGAGGTCATCGTTAATAGATGAAAGTCGTAGTTTTTCTTTTTAAGTAACCATGTTGTTTGGCGCACCTAACCAGATAGGTGTTTGCATAAAGCACAAGTACATCTTATTATTCCACCTCTGTATTGAATTAAAACAAGCAAGGGTCTTTCCGAAATGTCCTTAACCATAATATGGAATCTATCTCGTGTAGCCATCCGAGCTTAAATTTGAACTTACAAGGAGGCAGTGGTCTAGACAATCCAGTAGCCAACAAGATGGGAGGATGGTCTGATAAACCTACAATACGTGATAGAGCTCGTACGGACACGGTAGGGAATTTCGATTCCCAATCAGTATCCATGAGTACTCTATCTAATTTCTCGTAAGTAGGTCTAGAAGACTATTTTCCCAAGTAAATTATCTTCCAATCATAGAAACCTCTCTAAGATCCAAGTTGTCAATGACCGTATTGAATAGAAAAGGTCAATGATTATTAAACCGACCCCAACTCTTCTCAAACGGGAACCTTAGTAAATTAAAATCCCCCCAATGAGTATTGGGTGTGGATTATCCTTTGCAAAGTCCACCATTTCATGGAGACAATCAGCTTTAGAGTCCTCATGGACACACCATACACAACAACTAAACTCCATATGAAATTGCCGGCTTGTTTCGTATCTTGAGTCTAATGTGAAACTCTCCGTGCGAATTTGCCAACACAGCCATAGCGTCATTTTTACGCCAAGTAAGATACCCCGGAGTGAGCCCGTGGCGGACAAGATATCCACGTAAAGTCCATACTCCTGGAAATATGATTCAAAAGACTCTGTGAGAAATCTCGTGTACCAGTTTCAGAAATAGCCAAAAAGTACAAATTATGTTCCTTAATACAATCAGAAAATGCAAGTGTTTAGCCAAGTCACTAAGAACTCTGCTATTTGCAAACATGCCATTCATTAGGAAATAATAGGAGATTTGACCATCTTAGACCGCTTATGCGGTTTCTTGTTAGATGATCAGTTTAGATTTCCGACCGGATGCTTTTAGCTCATGTAATGAGTAAAGCCCATCATTATCTAAACCGACCTCCGACACTTCACCCACTAGATGACATAGAAGCTGGACATCTGATGTGGCAATCCCTTCATCCTCATCCAAATAGGTGGATTCCAACAAGATCAAAGCATTAGGAATGACCGTAAGATGGTGAAATTCCATGTGCCTCGATGCCCTAGTCGAAACATCAACCCTTTACTAGAATTACCCAAACTAACACCAATATTAAAACGCAATTTCTATTCCGTCGTCGACTTTGTTTTGGTCTTTCAGCGAGGTTACACGCGCGTCCGCGCGATTGAGATCCAACGGTGCGCATCAAAGTCCCAACCCGCAGCCTATTTTGTGTGTACGTTTTGCCGGGTACGCGTAGTGAGGAGCTGTGATCTGACTTTTCCCCACCTCCTACCGCTGATACTGGCTTGGAGGATTGGAGAGAGCGAGGCATACCTGTTCCCCATTTCAGACGATTTGCTCGATTTCACCGGCGATTCGCGACGCCGGCAGGAGATTCGTCAGCGCCGACTGATTCCTCGCGGAGGGGGCTGCTTCCTCGCGCCGGTGGCCGCTTCCTCCCGCGGGCAAAGCTTCCTCGCGACGGCGAAGCATCCTTGCGCGGGCACGCGCCGGTGGCTCCTTCGCCGTGTTGACGGCCGCTTTCCAGCATTGTACGGCTACATGCCCACTCAACCTGCTAAATCGGCCTCGTCTCCAGTTACATCCACTGTAAGGTAATCGTCCGATCTAACTGAAAACCTCTCGATCCAGTATATGTGCGTATTTTTTTTTTTGATTCAACATGCTAGGATGGGTTCTGGCCATGATGAACATGTGTTCCTCTCCACTATTTTGTGTTTGTCTGTGATTTGAAGATGTAAAATAGGATATTTTTGCCTCATTAAATTACATGGGCATTGGGGAGCTTAGGGTGGGCCAATTTTTAGGCGTCATATACTCATATCATGCTGGAATAGGACTTCTCGGCAGATGTATCCCATAGACATTAGATGTAACATAGAGGTAAATGATATTACATTTCTGGTAGTGTTACATTCTAAGTGTTTTTCAGGATGTAATGGATTTCGTGTATGAGATGGTGCTCCCCTTGTGTTTTAGTTTGATGGATTTTTTTGATGTAAGGCAGATATAATCTGCAAAGGATGTGATACATTATGTTTTTGTGTTACATCCCGTTGTTTAGATGTAACATAGTGATTTTTAATTGTTAACTAGATTGGAGTTTTCGGGTGATGTAACACAATCCTATTTAAAAAAAAATAAAGATTTAATCTCTCAAATGGGATGGAAGAAATATTTAGATGTGACAGTTCTTTATTTTTCCTTTTGGTAGAAGCATTTGAATGTAACACATCTAGGATTAAATTGGATGCAACTCCCTTTTTCTCTCGTTTTCAGAATTAACATAGTATTTACATCGTTGTGCCACATCCTCATGGGCGGCGGCAACATCCTCTTCGCGGGCACGTCGTCACAGCAGCAGCCAAAACTTCAGCGTCACCGGTCACATTCCTACGGGGTCGGCTACATCCCAGTGTCTCCTGATACATCCAACTGTAAGGCAATCACATTTCTATCCTGAAGTCGCTTGATGTAGTAGTTTGAGTATTCTCAGTGTTCAGGCTAGTGTTCGGCTGATCGATGTACTTGTGTTGATATGTTAGTAGCACAAATTAGTTACAGTAGTGGAAAAGTACCATCTAGTAATAAAATTGACAGGAGATGTGTTACATCTCTTGTCATGATTCCTACATGTAACTGATTTATATCCTACAAAAAAATTGACATTTGCTACATCCGCGGGCTAGAAAAAGGGGCAAATACAAGCTGGCCAAGAAAAGGGAACAGAGCTTCATCGCCAATAAACACACTGCTGTCCCAAGAGTACTACTAACATACTACTGTTGTCTTTTTCAATCATGCATGCCCCATTTTTTTTTTTACTAGATGTTGCTCTTCCTCTACTTTTTAAGAAACGTTCCATTTTTCTTTATAGGATGTGATCTGAAATTTTAGATGTACCTGCACGCTCATGTTTATAAGCAATGAAAGTAGATGTAGCACATATTTCAGATCAGAGACCATCAGGATTAGATGTTCAGATTTTACTTGCTCAGCTATGAATCCATGCATGTATCATACTCAAGAACAGCAAGGTGCAACTGGTAAGATTTGTTAGAGAAGAAGGTGCGGTGGGGAAAAACTTATAGGTGGTCTGTGTCCCTGTGTCCCGATGGAGGAGGATGATTTTTTGCTGGGATGAGATTGAGATGTAACTGCTCGAAATTATGTGTTCTTCTTGTTTACTTCTCTTTTGTTTGTTTTGAGATCCTGATGTAACACGTCGGTGACTCGGTGTTGTTTCTGTTGTTCGGGTTTAGATCCAGATGTAACTGGATGGAGGATTTGATTTCGTTGTGCAAAAGATGATGGGATCCGATGGGGAGCACATACGTAGAAAAGATGATGTTTTGGACCACCCAGGGTTGTGGTCCTGCACATATTTAATCC
Organism: Lolium perenne; assembly: GCF_019359855.2. Taxonomy (NCBI): domain Eukaryota; kingdom Viridiplantae; phylum Streptophyta; class Magnoliopsida; order Poales; family Poaceae; genus Lolium; species Lolium perenne. The sequence continues at coordinate 213,239,375 of NC_067250.2, read as the reverse complement.
CACGCGCGAAGCTCTTCTTTCTATTTCGGGAGAGCATGGGTCCCGCATGTTGTTTTTTGTGGAAATGTCAAACTGACCTCGCGTTTAGGCAGGAACGAGGTCGACCTCGGTGTAGCACGACCCATTGGATCTTGGAAATAATGAGGATGGTTCCCAATCAAGGCATACGGAACCATATATGGGCGAAATAATAATGATTTGGAGCATTAAAGACCTTCCAACAATAATCCACATGAAACTAAGGAATAACTTGCGAAGGGATCTGAGAGTCCCCAACGCATACAAGCGCCTAGCTGAAGTCATCAAGGAAGGAGTCCTACACACAACGTAGTACATATAACGTGAATCTACTTGAAAACAAAGACATGTAAATAGCACAAATCATACCAACAATCATCCTAAATCAGACAAGCAGTTCATTGCAACGGTGAATAGTATAAACCCTTGCAAGATCATGGCAGGTGAGCACATTTGGGACAAAGTAGCAACAGGAAATATCGAACCCTAACAAGATCATGATACCTCACCACAATCCAAACTAACCCCTGCTACAAGACCAAACCCTAGACAAGATCTGACTACTCCTAACCTAGATCTAAACTTTACCGCGGTACCGGGATAAGGGATGACTTACAATCATCGCCGGAGGTGAAGATGCGCTGGACCAGGAAGTAGATGAAGCAGCCCAGATGTACTCGCCGCTGCCGCCGCTGCAATCATCGCCGATCGGAGATGCGTGCGCCTCTTACCTGCTTGCCGACGGGACGAGGAGCTCGAAATTTGGGGGGACAGTGGAGGAGGGGTAGAAATAGGCCATGAGAGCGGCGGGAGGTGACGGAATCCTTCCCGCCCCCTTTTCGCTTTTCGTCGATGCGCGCCGTAGCTCCCGCTATCTCCATTTTCATCTCCTCGCGTGCGCCGAAGATTCCCTTTTGCATCAGCCGGCGTGGAGATTTGCCTGCACCGCTGAAAACTGCCGAACCTGCGTTCCTCCACGATCTGGCCTGACACTGTTTTGAGAACCGGTTCCTACAAGAACGCGGCTCCCAGGCAACCAAACGGACCGAAAGTTACTGACCCGATACGAGCTAAGAGGCATGCAGCCTACCAAACGCGCCCCATTTTATTACAGTTTATGGAGCAACCTACCACCAACACCGAAGGAGGAACAGACCACGACAGAGAGTGCTTTGCACAGTAATATTTTGCAATTAGAGTTGAGACTTGAGAGAAACTCGTGGAAATGCGGAAGGAGATCATTACAGTTTGTTCACCGCATTGCATTCGAAATCATCATTGATGGAAATGGAATTGCCCCCGCCGAGTTATTCAGTACAGACAACCACCGAGTTTAAAACGTCTCATCTCACGTGAACATGTCCTACATGCCCAAGGACCAGGAGAATGATTAGGCGAATTTTGCGAGCTCGGCGGCTAACACGGCGGCGTGCGGTTCCTCGACGCAGCGGAGCACCACCCGGATACCTCCGCCTCCGCCTCCGCGCCTGGGCGCCGGCGGGCTGACGTAGTTCAGCGCCGGCACGAAGTCAACATGGTGGTTGTGCGGGAACACGTAACTGGGCACACCGAAGCCGTAGTCCACCTCGTCGAACCCGAGGCGGCTCCAGTCCGACAGGATTGCCGTGCTGTAGTCCAGCGGCACGTCGGGGCGAACGACGCCGCGCATCCAGTCCGCGAACCCCGCGGCGACGGCCTCCTTTGCTTCCCGTACCGCGCCGACCAGCACCGCCAGCGGCGACTCCCGGACGGCCCTGCCGGTGCACGCGACGGACGCGAGGTACACGCAGTTGCCGTAGTACCCGTCCACCGCTGGCAGCACGCCGCGGAGGAGGTGCCGCGTGCCGGCAGCGAAACCGACCCCGACCTCGGCGTCGTCCGGGAGCGCCGCAGCCAGCGCCAGCGCGCGGCACTTGAACACCACGGCCGTCACCGCGTCGAAGGTGGAGCAACCCTCCCCCGCAGCCTGCTTTACCTCGTCCTTGACGCGCTGGATGCTCTCCGCCGAGATGTCGGCCACCTGGTTCACGAACCTGAACTCCGTGAGCTGCGGCGGCAGCGGGCTCGGCGGGTCAGGGATCGCGTCACGGCCCCACACCGGAGCCACCGACGGCGTCGGGAGCCCCCGTGCTAGCTCCCCCACGGCCGTGAGGAACTGCGCCGCGCCCTGCCCGTCAAACACCGCGTGGCTGAAGCTGATCCCCACGGCGAACCCACCGCAGGCGAACCTCGTCGCCTGGGCCATGAGGATGAGGCCGTCGAGCTTCTCCCCTGGAGGAGGGCGCGGGAGGAGGAGCTCTCCGGGGATGAGAAGTGGGCAGCATTCGAGGCCGTCCACGTCGGCGAGCGTGCAGCCAGCGGCGGCCTCCACGAACCAGACGCCCATGCCGGTGCAGTCCACCGCGAGGCCGGACGAGGAGATGCGACCAGCCACCGGGTAGTATGGCACTAGCGCCCTCGCGAACCCCATGCGCATCGCGGCCACGGCGGCGGCGGCGCCCTGGCCATCGTGGGCGGAGGAGAGCGAGGACGGGGGAAAGACCTGGATGAGGTTCACCAAGCCGCCAACGGTCTTGTCGATGGAGGAGAGAGGGAGGGTGCCGCCTGGGGTTGGCCCCGCCGGCGAGATGAGCGCCGCCGACAACCTGCCAACGGTGGGCGTGCTAGTCATAGTGGCAATCTGAGCCAATGAGGCAGAAATGTCGTTGTTGGCGGCTGTGGGAGTGCGGATTTTCCCTAACATAGATAGAGATCAAGTGACATGCACCTTTTGCATGTCACATGGTGACATGCGGCCTAAATTCAAATTTAAACATTGCGAAAAAATATGAAAAAAATCATGCATGTTCACAATACATATTGAGATAACTCCTAAAAATTTCAGATCAAAATTTGAAACATACATCGAGAAACAAAAAAGGGCATCTCAACGGGGGACGCAAACGGAAATAGTCTACATCCTGCTCAGCGAATTGTGTCCGCAGCGATGTAAACGCGGTGCAAATACGTTTTCGTGGACGCTGCGCGGTCGCGCCTAGCGTCCGCTCGCTTCCCCCACAGGCCCGCCTGGCAGCGACCCTGGCTTGATTGGGCTCGAATTAAAGCACAGCAAGCGTGCCGATGTCAACCGCCGGAGTGGCAACCGCTCCGATTAACCCGCCAACCGCCGGAATGAAGCGCCGAACCGCCGCGAAAGAGCAACCGCAGGGCTCTTCGTTATACGTGCCGCCATTATTTCCCGCAGATTATAACCCCTGCGCCTACTGTAATTCACGTCGAACCGCATGCTTCTTCTTCTTCTTCTTCTTCTTCTTCTTCTCCAACACCGGCTAGCCAGGCGCCATGAGCGACTACACCATGCCGTCGGACTCGGTGACCGAGGGCAAGCCGCCGGGATGGCGGCATTGGTGGGAAACCCCTGCGACGCCAAGCGACCCTGGCTCCACGCCCAGCGACCCTGCCTCCGCGCCGAGTGAGGAGGAGGAGGACGGAGGCGCCGTTGCCAGCGACGGCCATGAGGAGGAGGACTCTGATGCCAGGTTCGCCCGGCTGGAGGCGCAGGAGGCCGACGGACAAGAAGGCGGCGGCAAGGAAGGAGGCCAGGGACCGGGCAAGGGCGCAGGCGCGTGCGACGCATCATCGTCCTTTCACCGACGACGATGACGAAGACGCCACTTCGTCCGACTCGAACTCCTCCACGAACGCGTCGTCCGCCAGTTCCTCTTCCGACAAGGTAGTGACAAGCAAGAGACGCAGGAGTGAGGACGACGAAGCAGGGTCTTCTAACAAGAAGGCCAAGAATTAGCTTATAGTTTCTTTGTTTTCAAATTTGTTCTCTCATTTGTATATTAAACATGTTTAAACTTGTTTGAGTAATCAGTACTAGTTGTTTTCGCGCTAGTTTTTTCGCGTTTGAACTTGTTTTCGAGTAATTATTCATACAAATTGGGGAGTTCTTCAAAAAAGGAAAAGAAGGAGCAAGGAAAAAACACACTGGGATGTCCAAAATACGTCGGACCGCTGGGGTGGCCCCCGACGCAAATGGACAATTTGCGTCTCACGGTCATTTTCAGTCCACCAGGCGATGCAAACGAACGCCCGCGGACAATTTGGACGTCCGAAATGTGTCTCCCCGTTGGAGATGCCCTAAGGCACACCGGCACTATCTACACCGCATATTGGTTGGAGACTCGTGCATAGTCCACACAGTCAAAGGTCCTGACAAATTTGCATTTGAGCCCCCTAGGAAGTTCGAAATCATCCGCAGCACAAACTGGACTATAAAAGGCCAAACCTAACCCTAATCCCCCAGCCTGACCCCTCCCTGACCCCGCCGCCACCCGGCTCCCCCCGCCGCCGCCACCCTCCTCGTCGCCGCTCTCCACCGCTCGCGCGCGCGGCTGCTAGGGTTGAGAAGTGCGCGCCGGTGGGGTTTTAAGGGAGGCGGCGGACGCGCATTGAAGGCACGTGGCTAAGGTAGGTGGACACCGCGTGGCCAGTCGCCGCCCTCTTCGCCGCTTGGGTTTCAGCGCGGGAGGCCGTTAACGCCGACGACCAACCTCCCCGCGTCGTTTCCGATGCGAACCGCCGCGTCCTCTCGCTGACAAGGCGCCCCCACCCGCGAAAACCGTCGTGTCGCGAGGCGCGGGCGCGCCCTTCGCCAAGGGCACTGGAACGGGTTTTCCCGTGCTTCTATTGGATTCGAAAAGTAGCCGGCGCCGTTTGGGGCGCACCGGTGTGAGTCCATTTTCGCTACCGGCCCGAAAACGCTATCGGGGCCGCCGGTGGAGATGCTCTAACCATTGTTTGTTGAATGTCCTCATTGAGTCCTTGGTAATACTTTTTGGGGATTTGTTTGTGCACCCGATGGCTTGCACTACTTAATTTTGGTCACGACTAGAAGAATTCTCACTTTTTTCCCATGGCTCAAAGTAGTATAACTTTTTTCTTGATTCCTAACTAGCTTTTACGATTTAAATGTATTTCAAATGATTTTATGAAATTAATTTATATTTGAACAACAACTATGCTCTAGTATTGTCGAAAAATTGGGTAAATCATTTTAAGGTACCCAAGTAGGGTGGCACGGGTAGAGAAGAGGCACCACTTCTTCCTGAAACCCTAACCTCCCTCCTGTGGCGCTCCCCAGGCCGCCGCCGGGTGGCCAAGCCCAACCACCGCGCCCACCCTCCCTCGAGCAGACACCCATCCGCCGCTGCCTCCGGCATCTACCGCGGTGGCGGCGGCCCCTGGCGCTGAAAGTGCTGGGGTGGAGGAGCGATGGCATTTCTTCGGTGCGGCTGGGGCAGCATCGGCGACTTTCGGCGTTGGCAGAGGTTGGGGCGGCGTCCCCAGCCTGGCAGCGGCGGTGCTACTCGCTAGATGGCGGTGGCTTTGCTGCGGGTCTAGGTCCCCCACCTAGGGCCATCGTACTGTGGCGCGGAGGGGCGTAGGGCGGTGGATCGGTCGGTAGATGGGTGCGGAGAAGGCGCTACGGAAGTGGCGGTCCTCGGTGGTTGCTGCCGGCGGCGGCCTCAGTGCAGCCGGTGGCGGTGCGACCATTGCCTGATCACGGCTTGGTTGTTCGTCTTGCCGGATCTTCGGTATGACAGGAGGCGAGGATGGCCGTTTGCGTGGGGGCTCGACCTGTGTAAAGACTGTAGTCCTAGGGTTCCTCACGCGCCATGACGAAGACCTTCTGGATGTTGATCTTCTTCATCGAGCCGGAGTGATGAGTTCTGGAAGGCTCCGCCGGCGAATGGAACAGTGCATCTTATGTCTGGAGTTCGCTGGATCGGGTGGTATTCGGTCGCGCGTACACATGCTTTTATTCCGACCGTTTGGTTCTGGAGGGAGCGGCGCGAAACTCTTTTTCTGTGTTGACATCAAGTGACTATGGATCAATGATGAAAGTCGGAAGAAGAGAATTTCATGAAGGCCGGATGGGAGGATTAGCTAAGGGAGGTTCAAGTCTACGCGCTGTTGAGGGATTTGCTTCGTGTTCCGGGCTTCACAGAAGCAGTATGAAAGTGGGGGCGACAACACTGGTGAAGTTCAGAGTCCTACCTTTTAGGGTGAAAACCCAAAATCTGGCCTTAACTGGTTGTGCCTGACAATGATCTTGTTGGAGGCATTGTTTTGAGAGCGGGGACTATCTTCAGGGTTGTAACACCCCAAAATTTTGAAATAAAAAAGAACCATATTTTCAATTATCCAATTTTTAGGGTTAACAAAAACTTGCCTATTTCAAAATCTTTTCTATTATGTGAATGAATGAAATGTTTGCTATTGCCATGAATGTGTGTTTGAAGTATTTGAAATTGTTTCCAAGCCACAATCATGCAATTAGGATCAAAGAGAAACAAATCAAAAAGAAAATAAAATAGAAATAGAGGCACATATGAGCATATGGCCATATTTGTAAATATAGGCCTATGCCATGTTCTACCTTGTTTAGATGGTTTGAAAACCTCAACAAACCCAACCTAGTACTCACAAAGCCAAATCAAAAGTGAAACAAAAAGAAAATGAAAATACACATAGAGGCATATGTGGGTATATGGCCAAATTGCAAAATTGAGCATATGCCCTACTCTCTTTGTTGGAATTGTTGAAACACAATCCTAAACTCAAAATAGTACATAAGTGACATATGATATTGGTCAAATCTGCCAAAATTAACATGATGCCTACTTTGAGCCCCTTTGGTTATTTTTTTATAAACTAAACTTTATAATCTTTTTGTCCAGATCACTAGTACACATAAAAGTGAACAACTTGGTGTGAGTCAACCTTGCTGATTCAAAGTCAAACTCTTTATTTAAGAATGCAAAGTAGCAACTTTGAATCAGATTCTAGATTACCCCAAATTTGGATTTTTTTATAAACCCACTCCAATTTTCAAACCAAGGCCACCAAGTGATGCCAAACTTTATTTAGATCACACCCATAAAGTATTTTGGCCAAATTCAAATACAAATGTGACCATTGCATCCAACATATGGTGATCAAGTTATTTAATAAAAAGGTACAACCACTATTCCTAACCACTATGCACCACCTCACTCCACTTTTCTTGTGCTCATCTATAGTGGACATGGTACTCTAACAACTCTCAAACAAAATCATCATGCCTTGCCATGCTCACCATGGCCAAAGTGTCTCCCTATGTCATGGCATATGTCACTCATGTTGGCCATGATCTTTTGTGCATGCTCTAGCTCTCTCTAGCCTTGTCAACCATGTCACATACCCTGGCCTCACCTCCCTAAAGATTGCATTGCCCTCCTAGCCCAAGAAAAAGGCATGGAAGATCCCTAGCCAACCCATGTCACCCTCATGCCACTCCTCATGTCAACCGTTCTCTCCTCTCCCATCTAGCCCACCTCACAATGTCCTTGACACTCACCTCACTCCCCTGGACACGCTCGTGCCAGCCGTTGGCCAAGGAGAGAAGCACACTGACCGGGCCAGGACGTGCCCAGTGACACCCAGACATGCCAGGACGCGCATGGACATGCCCACGGGCTCTGCAGAGCACGACGTCGCCTCGTTGACTCCATCCACCCCTCGCCCTCTCCTCTCACACACGCCATCACCATGACCACAGCAACCGCCCAGACATCCCCATTGGCCCTCTCGATGAATGTAGCCCTCGCCACCGTCGACGAGACCCGCCGGACCCGTGACAGACATCAACGTCGCCCACCCGCTCCCATCTACCTCCTGCTGCGCCATGACGCGCACTAGGCCCACCAGACGACACTGAGCAGTTCTGCGTCCTCGCCCATGCCTCTCACCGCCCGTAGCCTCACCTCACCATCCGCACCCGTGGCCTCCCGCAGCAGCTCGATGAACCTATAAAAGGAGCACCTCCTCAAGTATTCTGAGCACACCAATCTCCTTCACTCTTCTGTCTGAGCCTGCCCAAGCACTCCCTCGTCCCAATTTAACTCGTAGCCAACCAATTGCTTGCCGGAGCAGGAGCAGAAGGCGCCATCGATTCCGTCCACCTCAGGAGCTGCCGCGACCACCATCTGCCTCGCCGTCGCCGACAACCCCGACCTACCTCATCGCCGACCATCGCCGGACAGCTGGTAAGCCGCCGACCCCCTAGGCTCGCCGCCAGTAGAGTTCGTGCTCTTCGTCGACGACGATGAGCGTCGACTGTTCGATCTCCATCTAATCATACGGCCCCCTGTGATCCATATCATTTCAGGCGTTAAGTGACGCTGATGCCTGGGACCCGCTGTCAGGCGGCCTGCTGCGCGAGACGCACTGCTGGGCCGGCCTGCTAACCCTCCCCATCTCTGGCCCAATTTGTTTTGCCGCGCGAACCCACCTATTTGAATTCTGTTTTTCAGTTTTAATTCAAATTCAATATTGGTGTTGTGTTCAAAATTGAATAACTTCAAATCTACAAATCCAAATTGAGTGATTCCAATTTTTTGTGAAAGCCTATGAAATTATCTAGCAAACTCCAGTGGTCTCAAACCCTATTTAATCATAGATCACTTGTAATGAAAATAACAATTCAGTAACTTTTCCAAATTCAAACAATTTTATAAAATCAACCATCATTCATTTTGAGTTGATTCCAATTCTCATAATTCGCATTTCAAAAACTCTAATTGATTATGCAAAAATATGACATAGTGGTTTCATATGATCATGGGCTAGATTCAAATAATGACTATGTAGTCATTTCTAGCTCATTTAAATGGTTCCAAATTTGATATTTCAAATCTATGAGGTGTAGCATCTCATTTAAATCATCTTCCCAAGTAATGTGATGTGAGGTGCTGACCTTTGTTACATGGCCTCATAATTACTTATTTGAGGATATTAAATCTTAATAGTGTTAATGAGAGAAAATTATTTTCCTAACCCTAATTAAGTAAAAAAAACCTAGTGTTATGTGGAGTGATGTGTGTGATGATGCTAGATCATCTTGAGTGGGCCATTAAGGCTAAATAGTCTACTTAAGTATTGGTTGGTGATTGTTACCTCGTATCCGTTTATAGACGCTAGTACCGAAGGCTACGAGGAGGAGGAGGTCTTCTACGAAGAAGAAGAGGAACACTTTGACCAGTACACCAACCAAGGCAAGCTACCCTAATACAAGCTATACTAAGCCAAGTTACTAGTGCAAGACACCATGGCACTAGTATTGGTGTTTCAAGTTTTACTCTTCCAAGTCCAAGTTTTACCTTGCTTTACTTTTACTTTATTTACCAAGGTTCACTTGTTGTATTTTAAATTGTGTCTAAGTGGTAGAGTAGCACAAGAGCTTCACACTTAGCTTAGAGAGCAAAAATGTAGTTAGCACCCCTCATGATTAGTTGCTAGTGCTAAACTAAAACTGATTACTCTAGATGGGAACTTGTGAATCAAATGACTTTGAAAACCTTGGAATGATGAGTCATTCTATTGAAAGTGTTGAAGGTGAATATGACATTTGAATGACATGGTGAATTTGATAAAAACTGATGGTTGAGTTCAGATGCGATACCATTCCAATTTTAGAGTACCCCACAATACCTGATTATGGGTAAGGCTTTAGCTAGAAATTTATGTATCTTAGTATGGGTTCCCTCTGAACAAGCGTCATAGAGGTTATGCTGAGGCTGCCTCCGTTGAAAGTGAAATTACGTGAAAAAAGTTGAATGTCCTACCCAAGCCCTGTGCAGTTCCTACGATGGCAGTTGGACATCACTAGGTGGCCAAGCTCATAGGGGAGGTGCCTATACTAGGGTATGTAAGTGAAAGGTTAATGGTTGATGATCCGTATACTAAGTTATGATGATTCAGAGTTATCCCTGATGGATATAATCAAAATTTGTGGCATAAAAGTACGACCTATGCAGAGTGTTAAACTATTCGAATAGCCGCGTCCGCGGTCATGGACAGTTGGATGGCCATACTTGTCCGTTGTCAGATGTTTTATGAAAATGAAGGGTGACTGAAAACATGACTTTGACTTGAATCACAACAGAGTTGTGGGAATGACACTAATGTTCCCACTTGAGTAAGTCTAGGGAAAATAAAGAGTCTTGAGTAGTAATTGTTAATAAAATAAAACTGGTTTATGCAAATGAATCTAGAGCTTAGAACTATGCTTAGAGTTGCTAGTACTTATGTTAGTATAGTTTGCGAGTACTTTAAAGTACTCATGGCTGTGTCCCTGGCTATTCAAATGGGCAGACTATGAAGAGGAGAATCAGTACCAAGATGGTGGACAGCAGGATGTCTACGATAACTAGGACTACCTCCTGACGTCAAGCGTTGCCTGTGGAGCAGATGGACCCCTAATACGTATCTTCTGCTATTGTGTTATGTATTTGATATTTAGATCAATTGTTGTATTAAAACTGGATCATGTGATCCTTTGATGTAAGACAATTATGGTTTGTAATGAATGATGTGTTGTGATATGAACTTATTATGTCTCGCAAAAACAATCTTCCTGGGAGTGCGATGTATGGCATAATAGACATCTGGAATTGAAAATCCGGGTGTTGACAAGGGTGAAAACCTAAGATATTTGATCGGGCTGCGACGGTGTTAGAGCATTGTTCCCTTCATGAAGGCGTCGTTTTTGGAGAGTCTGTATTTCAGGTGTTGTCTTGGTGGTGGATGTATTGCTGTTGTTAGGCTCGAGATACTGTAGCGAGACTTTTGTTTCTTGGTTTTATTTTCTATTTTTTGGTTGTGTGCATCCTTAGTGCCATTAGGGTGGTGCGTTATTGCAGAGGCTGGATGTAATTGGTATATTTTCATAATATATTTCGTCTATCGAGAAAAAGTAGGGTGGCACGCATTATCCACAAAGAGAGTTGAAAACTCGGACCATTTTCTATGATTGCACATGCCGTGAATTTTAACTTCATATTGGAAAAAATCAAAGAAAATATAGAATAAAAAAAAACGCAAAGAGTCCTTCTACGTCACTCATGTGACACAAAATACAAAAATCTGAGTTATGACAATTATTTTGAAAATTCTTATCTTGTATGATTTATCTTTGCTTTCAAGCCATATCTATAGCTCCATTCGTGATAATATATCCCAATTTTGCACATAGGTGTATCTTGGCATGGGAAAAAAAGAACTTTCCAACTTTTGTTGGTTTGTAAATACTTTTAACCACTTAAATGAGTGTCATTAGAACAATTCAATTTGCTGGGGTGTTCGAACCTATCAGGTGTAGCTCCCCGGATTCGAAACAAATGACTTAGGGGAGGGATTCAAAAAATGACGGAGTAAGCTCCCATAGAAAAATATGGGATCGGCAACAGGAGATTGCTCAACGCATGGCCTTGCTGCCGCCACTCCTCCTCGCAGACCCAACATTTGGCTTTGACTCGACGATGTGGATCTCGTTCGACCACCTTGAATGGGATCCTAGGCGCCGAGCTGGGTTTCTAGGAGACGACGAGTACAACTACGCCGGTCCGCTCGCGTCGGTGAAGGACTTGAAGGAGGAGGAATAGGAGGAGGAGGAATAGGAGGAGGAGGAGAGGGACGACACCGAGGACTCCCTCGGCTACCTAGCGTGCCTCACGGAGAAGGCAAAGGACGAGGGCAACTGGACGAGCTCCGTCTCATGCGGGAAGGCGTGGATGAGGACGAGGCCATGACGTTGGCCATGCATGAAGGCATCGTAGGAGCAGCCTCCGCCGCCACTCCCACAAGCGTCGCCGCACTATGCCTTGGCGGTCATGCCTCCGGTCTCTCAGAGGAGGAGGCCTCGACTGTGGCGCTGCCACCGTGGTCACCATGGCTTGTGCCGCCTCCTTCCTACTGCGCACCACCACCAATGGCGTACCCACTTCCTACCCAGGCAGCCCACGCGCAGCGGCCACCTCCTCCCACACCAACACCGCCGTTGTTGCCTCAGTAGCCTCAGCACTGGCCTCGGCCTTGGGCACCTCCGATCTTCATCAACCTCATCGACGACGACGACAAGTAGCCAGCCACGGCGGGCACCCTTAGCTAGGGTTATTTTCTAGTCTTTTTAATTTATTTTTGGCACTATGTAGACTGGTTCTACTAATTCAAAAAATATGTTGAGCAAAAAAATACGCCGGGCCGCTAGGGCTATCCCAACCCATATGAACACGCAGACAGATACTTTTGGTGTCCATTTTACGTTGGAGCCATTGGAGATGTCCTTATAGTTCAAGCCATAAAATATTTTGATGATAAACAAGATAAACAAGTTTTATTGGGTTTCGTTGCCAATGCATTTCTCGATAGTCCTATAAGACCTGTTTTATTCACTCATCTCACACATGGATATTTCTTTTTTAAACTTATCTCACATGAACATGCCCACGAACGATGCATGCATTGCCTCTAGGCGAACTTGGCGAGCTCGGCAGCGAACATGGCGGCGTGCGGGTCCTCCATGCAGCCGATGAGCACCCGGATCCCCCCGCGCTTGGGCGCCGGCGGCCTGACGTATACGAGCGTCGCGACGTAGTCGACCAGGTCGTTGTGCGGGAATATGTACCCTGGCATGCCGAAGCCGTAGTCCACCTCATCGAAACCGAGGCGGCTCCAGTCCGACAGAATCGCCGTGCTGTAGTCCAGCGGCGGCTCGTAGCGACGGACGCCGCGCATCCAGTCCGCGAACCCCGCCGCGATGGCCTCCTTCTCCTCCCGTACTGTGCCGACCAGCTCCGCCAGCGCCGACTCCCGGGCGGCCCTGTTGGTCCTACGGACGCACGCCAGGTACACGCAGTTGCCGTAGTACCCGTCCACCGTCGGCAGCACGCCGCGGAGGAGGTGCCGCGTGCCGGCGGCGAAGCCGACTCGGACCTCGGCGCCGTCCGGGAGCCCCTCCGCAAGCGCCAGTGCGCGGCACTTAAACACGATGGCCGTCACCGCGTCGAAGGTGGAGCAGCCTTCCCCAGTCGATGCGGCAGCCTGCTTGAACTCATCCTTGACGCGCTCGATGCTCGCCGCCGAGATGTCCGCTACCTGGGTCACGAACTTGAACTCCCTGATGATCCTGAGTTGCGGCGGCGGCGGCCTGGACGGGTAAGGGATCGCGTGGCGGTCCCACACCGGAGCCACCGACGGCGTCGGGAGCCCCCGTGCTAGCTCCCCCACGGCCGTGAGGAACTGCGCCGCGCCCTGCCCGTCAAACACCGCGTGGCTGAAGCTGATCCCCACGGCGAACCCACCGCAGGTGAACCGCGTCGCCTGGGCCATGAGGATGATGCCGTCCAGCTTCTCGCCTGGCGGAGGGCGCGGGAGGAGGAGCTCCGCCGAGATGGGCAGCGGGTAGCACTCAAGGCCGTCCACGTCGGCGAGCGTGCATCCAGCGGCCGCTTCCACGAACAAGACACCCTCGCCAGTGCAGTCCACCTCTAGGCCGGACGGAGCGAGACGACCGGCCACCGGGTAGTACGGCACAAGCGCCCTCGCGAACCCGCTCCGCATCGCGGCCACGGCCGCGGCGGCTCCTTGGTCACCGTGGGCTGCGGAGAGGGACGCCGACGGGGGAAAGACCTGGATGAGGTGCACAAAACCACCGACGGTCTTGTCGATGCAGGAGAGCGGGAGTTTGCCGCCCGGAGTTGGCCCGGCCGGCGGGATAAGCGCCGGCGGCGACTTGATAACGGTGGGTATGCCAGCCATAGTAGGGATCTTAAGCAAAACGTCGTCGTCGGCGACGGCGGGAAAGAAAATGGAGACAGGGAGATTTGAGATTTGTTCCCTCGGTGTAATATGGCGGCCACATCTTTGAATTTTCAGGAGAGAAACATTGACTGGTTAGTTGTTGTTTCTTTGATTTTGCTTCCTCCGACGAAGATGAGGCTATAGTTCAGAGATGATTGCCTAGTGGTTATAAAATTCAGATAGATAGACTTCCAGAGACACCCTTTTTCCAGCAAGTAAATTAGCCCGAACAAAATCGTCTTCATCAATTAGTCTCAAGAAAAGAAACAAAGAAAGAAAAAAAGAACTCATCGGCGCTAGCTAGCCAATTACATGTACACTGCGGCGGCGACCTCGTCGAGCAACTTAGCGCACGATTTGATTGAATTCTAGCTACCAAGCTACAAATAGGATGGCGCGACGCGGAGACCCCTGGCATCGGACGGCAGGAGCACGAGAAGGAGCAGCACGGCCAGGATGGCGACGGGCACGAGCAGGAACAGCGGCGGCGGCGGCGGCAGGGGAGGAAGCAGCAGCGGCAGTACCAGCAGCGCCGCCGTCATGAGCGCCAGCACCACCGCCGCCTCCGCGCCGAAGTACCCGTCTCCTCCGTCGATCTTGCCGCCGCTCCCCGCCGGCGCCGGCGCGCGCCGTTGCTTGGCGGCCGCCGTCGACCTAGCCGGGAAGTATCTGCCGCTCCCGCTGTTGCCGGAAGAGGTGGAGGCTGCGGCATGGCTGGCCATGGTGGCTTCGCAACGGATGAGGACGGCGTCTCGCATCTAAGTCCCTCCCGGCACAATGCCGCTAGCTTGGAGATCCACTCGACTGAACGCGCCGACGTATGACTTGGAGCGATGGACTGGTGCAGAACGGCAGCGAGGAAGATTGTTTGTGAGACGCGGGTCGAGTTTTTCTATGGTGATGAACTCGACTTGGATTGGGAGGTTGTTAGCTTCACGGCGAGCCGGCGAGAGTTATATATATTCCGTCACTCTCCTTGGATACAGTAGGGCAAGTTGACAAGGTGGCACTGCTACATTTCGCCATTTGGCCACTTGGCCTGTGGTACCATAGAAGCAATGTTTCAGAGTAACAAGAACGTTTTTCGTTCAAAAGCAACGATTTACCTGAATTGACCACACAATTACTTTGAAATAATTCAGAAAAGCAGAAATAAACAAAGCGAGCCTAAATCCATGTCAATGTTCTTCACTCTAGGACGTGCCTTTGGGCCTTAGACATCTCCAGCGGCCTGGCGTAAACAAACCGTCGTTGTCTGTTTTAGTCTGAGCGGCAAGTAAAACCCGGTCAGCGATGCGGCGCAAATGGACCGACATATCTGCTACGACCTATTTAAATCATGGGAAAAAATTGTGCGCTGTTTGGATGTTTTAGGGGCGATATAGTATATTTAGAAAGTGAGCGCTACGCTATGCATAATTTGCTCGCTATGAAGCTAATCTCGTGCGCATGAGCTCGATCTGATCCTGGTCTTCGCCGCTAGGTCAACACCTCTTGCGCAGCATGCAACAATCATATCTAGTTTCATTCTTGTAGGTTCTCTTCCAACTTGACCATACCGGAAGGTAGTCCAGTAGTGTTAGCGGTAGCCCCTAGACATCATGGTTTAGCTCTATAGTTCTTAGTTCAGTGCAGCTATGTACTTTTTTAGTTCAGTTCAGTTACATAGTTCTTGTCTTCATTCTACATGTTTTGCCTCTATGAAAGGAAGGAAAAACCCCCAGCCAAAATATGTAATTAGTTATGCATGTATTACTCTGGACAATTTTTTAGCCGATGAAATCCTTGATATACATGCTATACTTGTCAATTTTCTATTTTTTTGCGAACGCTATTTGCATGGTATTAGCACGTTATAACTTGCAGTTGGCGATGAGACTGTTCATCACGGATTTCTTGATGCATCGCAAGGAAAGCTGCAAACTCGGCCGACACCTCGTGATCAACTTGGGAAAGAGGGCTTTAGCGCTCATACGACCGATCATCAAAGCATCGTGCTAACTCTAGATGATCACACAAGAATTCAACACTTCTCACATTTGAGATGTTAACTAGGTTGCTGGCAATAGAAAAGTGAATTTGGGGGACATCAAATGCCTGCTAGACATCCTTCCCACGGCTCTCCTGGCACACACAATATGAGGGTCAGGGATTGGCTTCGCAAATATTGACCATTTTGGATAAACATCATTGGCGAGGAAATAGACTTTGGTGTATGTGTGCGACCATTGATCTCATCATTGACCACGTGAGCATGGCCTTTAGCTATTCAAACGACCGAACACCTTGTGTGCAAGGCGCCCGCGAGGTGCTCTTGGCTGGAGCTTTATGCCGACGAGTCCATGAAGCAGAAAGCCGTGGTCAAACAAACGGGGGCCTGCATAGGTGACGGTGGAGGCCTAGGGTAGCATTGGCGGGAGATGCGGTGGTACTCGGTGGTAGGTCGCGGAAGCATCGACGCGACCATCGGTGAGAGGCGGCGTCGATGTGGGCTGACCGCTAAAATGCTGGACTGCGGTGGCCGAGGAACCCTAGCCGATGTGGGGCGGTGGCGGTGGCGGTGGAGATTCACTAGGCGGGAGAGGAGGCGAGTGCTCACGGGAAGAGTGTAGGTCCAAGGCGGGGAAGGGGGGCAGGCCGACCGAGCCGGATGGTGCCACAACGGTTGTGTAGCCATCTGCCATGGTGTCCCCGTCGGTCGAGATTCGAAAGACGAAAGCTAGGGCAGGATACCACGCTAGCGAAACAATCAAACAATGCATGCATCCGGCAGGCAGGAGAGTGCGATGGAGATATCAGCGATCATGTGGTGGTGGGTCGTGCCACCGCGACGATCGACTGCGCCCGGCCCTGTCCCGCTCTGCAGCAAAACCACGGGCGATCCCGTGCCCTGTTTCGCGGGGTGCATGCACCCAGCTCCAGCTCGTCTGAGTCGTCTCCCCCACTGCATTTGCTCCTGCCAGTATCAGTGCACAGCATCAAGTTCCCGATCTGGCCTGCTCTGTCGTCCTCAACCTGTACGATCCGATGCTTGCTTGCTGCTTCCTTTCCTTCCGTTGTGGCCGGTGCATGCACCTAACTAATTACACCTAACTAAGATTAAATTGCTTAACAGCAAAACTGACGGGTAGCGCCCACACGTCAATGATGATGCAGCGTCCACATATCATCAACCAGTCTTTCTTTCGAACATTCAAAAAGAGATGTGAAAATTCCAACAATTGAAACAATAGTATAAGCTAACAACGCTTGTAAAGTTTGAAACCCATCCGTTTAAAATTGTTAAACTTTTTTTGTGAGATTTGACCAAAATTCGATTTCACATGGACACCACATTATCACTGACATGTGGGCCTTAGAAATCTTGCTGTTAAGCATGTTAATCCTAGATATGGATCTTTATAAAACAACCGATTTCAGGTATAGTTGGTAGTTTGTTTAAAAGATAAGTGAAACAGAAAGTTTCTGTAACAAAAATAGCAATAGTAAGTGATTTCTCCAATTTCATCTCCTATCCTAGTAGTGGGGCGTCACGATACTATACTTTTTCTTTGTTTCATGTCAAACATATAGCATCATCCATTTGAGCGTAAGAAATTCTGTTTCTGACTAGGAGAAATGGATTTAGGTTGCCCTTAGTTTAAATTAGTCCACGAGCAATTTTTAAGCATCACACAGAACTTGATTAGTTGCCAACAATCTGTTTTCTCGTTTCCAGCGGCCCGTCTTAAAACCTTTGCCCACATGCTCCTGAAAGCATCATTTCCGTTGCACGTTGAGAAACATTCGATTCTACCATTTTCACCAAGCCAAGCTCGGCGCGGCCGAAAAGAGGAAAAGTTACGCCCCGCCCATGCAATCTAGAAGATGGCGCGAGCACGCGCGGAGCCACGAAAAGCCGGTGGGAGAAATTTTGTGCCCTCCTCCGAATTGAGCCTCTTATATCACCGCACGACTCACCGCCGAAAATATCGTCTCCATTTTTCCCATTCGAGCTTTGTGTCCTTGCGCGGAGGTTCACCGACGGCGAGGTAAGAGGCGGCGACTACCAGTGTAGGACCTGGACGGCGGCGGCAAGCGGGCTTCTGCATTTTCTCCGACCTCGGCAACCGGTTGTTCTCCGATGGTGGTGAGTCTCGTGACCCTAGCTCCGTAGGACCTGTGAGCATTCCGTAGATGGGACTGGTCGACTAGGTAGATCTGAGCCAGATTGTAAGCAGTGCATACTAATCTTTACTCTATCTTTCTTGCTACATGTACAACATACTCTATGTTGGTGCAATTTTAATCTCATGTAGCTATTGATATGTGCTTGAAGGTAGCTAGTCCATTTGTTGTTTCACTACTTTCTATGTAGATCTGGACGAAATAAACCTCCTATTTGTCATATTAATAACCGTCCGTGTTAGATCTAGTCGTAATGTTGGTAATATACACGGTTGTGATCTACATTTACATTTTAGCTTGCAAATGTGAATTGTATTAAGGTTGTACCTCCACTGATTGATGACGGCTTTGTAAATGACCAGTACCTAGGTGTACACTCGCGACGAGTTCGAGCAGGCCCTCTTTGATACCCAGGACAGTATGTCCTTAGTTCGTGAGACCCAGCTAGCACTCACTTACCCGCAGGACACGTAAGTGAGGGCGACGCCACCCATGCGCTTGTTGAGGAACACCACCTGACAGATGCAACCTTAAACGCCAAGCACAAGGTGAGCAAGGTTTGTTAAGCACACACCACAAGTGTGGGGCTTAAGTTGGGCAAGTCCACTATGAAATGGCTAGCTTATCTCTCCGTGTTCGTCCTGAATCGGATGTGCACCATCATCAAAGTTGCATCACGACAGAGAAGGTGTTTAAGGAGGTGCATCTGAATGATTGTGCCAAGAAGATCTTTGAGTATTGCCAGCAGGAGGTGTCGTCAACGCAAGTATACAACCATGTGCGTAAGTGGAGATCCAATTGGATCCATATCAGCAAGTTGAGAGACCTCAGCGACGCCTGATGGGATATACTCACACCATCCTCCTTTACGACGACCACTACATAGGCCATGTCTCGGTGATGGCCTCTCACTTGCATACTAGTTCACTTTCACACTAATTCGCTTGCACAACTTTAACATTTTTTTCTAACTAGCTCTTTGTCCCATGTATTAGACTAATCTAATGGACCGCTGAGTTTCTCAACAAGCCAGTTACAGACTACTTACAGATGAAATTGATCTTTGCCTTTGTCCTAGCCACCGGCAAGCACAACATGGGCTCTAATGAGCCTATGGGAACACCTTCATTATATGACCCTGACACTCAAAACTCTGATACGGTTGTGCTTGATGGCGATGACCACCCTATCTCTCCTGGTGTTGGCGCTAGCGTTGCTCCTCATCCAGGAGCTGATGATGAGAAGAAGAGGAAGAGGTGTGTCTTCGCCGAGGAGGATGTTGGACACAGGACCTTCATCACAGAAGTTGTCAAAGCGGTGGCGCAGGCCATCACCAATGCTGCCCCTCCCGACGTCCTCCATGCCCTCTACTCCGCCATCATGGAGGCCTCGCCTACCTTCAGCTCGGAGGGGAATAAGGTGGCTCTAAGCCAGCTCTTCGACAATAGGGCTCAGGGAAACGTGTTTATCCAGATGACCGAGGAACACAAGGTGCTCTGTCTTAAGACCTTCCCGGGCAAGCACTACTATGTCTAGCGCTCCCTTGTGCTGGGGTGGTGGTGATGCATGCATGATAAAGACAACGAAGATGTTGGTTGTACATTTTGAAGTAGCTAGGACTTGATGAACAATTATTCTAGGGCATGTACATGATGTGAGGTGATATATACTAACCCCTCACATGATGCTACAAACTTACGGTGTTGTGGGTGGTAGTATTTCACCCTCTTTTGATGTGGTGGTAGGATGGTACCATAGTTTCTAGTGTGCTCGTTACTATAAGCACTTGCATTGCTATGTTCCTTGATATGTTTCTTATGCTTTGTCTTAGTAGAAGTTCAACTGGTATGTGTTTACTATGGGAGAGTGCCAGGAGTATACAGTTCGTGGAAGGAGGTTGGGCCTCTTGCGAATGGATACGAGAACAACTCCACAAAGGGTACAAGACAAGGGACGATCTAGAAGAAGCTTACTCGCAGGTCTTATCGCAACAGGCATGCTACTATGTGCCTCCGCATGTCGATGTTCATGAAGCTCCACCAAATAGCGCAGGTAACGGTCAAGACAGCCTAAAGAACATTATCATCGTCATCCTTGTTATTTGGATCATGTACCTGATGCGGTCATAAGGTTGTGTGATCACTTGTAATACCCTAAACCCTGGACTCGTCGATGGTAACCTCACCTACCGTGCGTGCAAGGTGACCGTGTCGGGCCTTATGCGAGTTGCCAAATATTATGTGTTGCATCAACGGAGCCGATAAACACATTTTGTGGCCTACCAATCAGTTCGGCCTTTACTTATCCCCTCATGCAACTAGTAACATTATTGAGATCTAAACGTAGTGCACAACATTTTTTAGATAAAGGAAATATATTAATATCAAAAGATGCCAATTACACCCAGCCTCTGCAACAACGTCCAACCCTAATGGCTGTACGGATGCACACAACCAAAAAAGAGTAAAGAAAACTAAGAAAAAATGTCCCGTTACAGCATTCTAGACCTAGCAACAGCAATACAACCACCACCGTGACAACACCTGAAGTAGCCCAAGCTCCGTTTCTCCTCATACGGTATCCATCGGACCAAATGAGAAAACCCAAAAATTTCCATGCGAGCAACCAATCACGCGCCCATAGGGCTCGATCTCCATGTACCTAATAGTCACCAGCGAAGCAAAGCTAGCAAATGGCGACTGCTTGATCGCATTCTCCAAGCCATGGAACTTCAATTATGATATAAACTCAAGTTGTAAGTTGTAACTAAGTAATTACGTGGTGGGGGTTATCATTACACTGCACATGATGCATGCATCAAGAAAGCCGTAAACGCAAGTGGATTAGCCGGCACACACACCAGCCCACATTCTACAGGCAGCTGACACTTGATCTGGCATGGGTAAATGCGATTTCGAAGTGGCGGTGGAGTGTTTTCTTTGCCCACTTTCCTTGACATCGATTTTGGACATAGGACGGACCAAACGGGATGGGGAATTGCAACATCGGTCGGTCGGTTCTTGAGCGTTGGCTACATGTCTTCGTCGCCGGCAATGTTGCTACGGGGGTGATTTTTAAGAAATTTCTTTTTGCTACATGAGTGGAGGTTGATGAGACGATTACAACTATGTTCGAATTGAGGTGTTTTTTTTATAGGGGAGAAAAGATTTAATTAACACCATTCATTAATTAACAAAGAGAGTCTTGCAAAATGAACCATAATGAAAAAAGAAATTCTTTGGGATTACTCTCCCGTTATCATAAAGTTTAGCCTCTTTCGATGATCTGAAGGAGGATAGTCGGAGGTGCGGCTTTGTCGTTGAAGACCCCGCATTTCGTTCCTTACAAATTTTCCAACTCACAAGCATGGTGAGGGAAGCCATCGCCTTCCGATTCAGGGTGGCCTTACAAGACATTATAGCCCTCCAAGCTTTGAGAGAGTGGTCCGCCGTCCACGAATGAGTTTGGATGGAGGAAATACCAGGCTAATGCTTCACCATATCCCAAACCCTTTCAGAGAAGCGACAATTGGAGAAAAGGTGGGCCAACCTCTCTTACGTTTGATTGCAAAGTGGGCAGCGACCACAATTGTTCCAACAACTTCTCTCAAGATGATATGCTGTCCAAATTGTATTCTGGATGGCCAACCAAACAAAGAATTTGACCATTGAAAGCATCCAAGCTTTGCAAACTATCTTTTCATGCTCGTGAGGGTGGAACCCAAAAATTGCGTTTGTAGACCGATGTCGTGGGGTACTCTCCATTTTTCATAAGGTTCCACGAGATGGGGTCGTCAATGCCTTCATTGAGTTGAAAGCCGTCAAGTTTTCCGCAAAACCAGATGTACTCAAGCATGTGGGGCACGGTTATTTTAGAGATCCATACATTGTTGTGCCAGGCTTGGTTAACTTTTCATTTTTTTTCTAGTGGAGATCACATAAATGAGGGGGCAATATCCTTGGGCTTTCTTTTATTGAGCCAAGAAAAATCCTAAAAGGACACAATTTTCGTATGCCAATGGTGATAAAGATGGTGATGACGGCATATAAGAGATCCATGTCAATATCATCACAAGAAGTGCCCATATAAACTCGAAGCTTTTTGAGGTCGTGCCATTCGAACCAAGTCCACCGCAAATGAAGAGCCCTTGCATTTTCTTTTTGGCGATGAGCTGGGGTACATAATACTGTCACCATCTCAAAATTTAGGAGAGGAAACACGGTACATAGAATAAGAAGCCTAAAAAACATACCATGTCAAACAGAGTGCACTGTGCAAGAGGAGATCTTGCGTAAGACGTATAAGCATCACGTGCATATTGCTGGCTGCCTTAGAAACAACCATGTGTGCCCGTTGAAAATCTTTGGCCGGCGCGGTGTGCGGTTTTGGGCGGGCACGGCCACTGTTCCGATTGCGGCAGATGCATGTATAGGGTATGAACATGCTGCGTGATCTCAGCTTATGGCCAGGATAAATGGATGCACGTTCTAGAGTTGAACACTTGGACACACGTTGCTGAGATGACTAGCTGCTATGAGCTCAGCGGGCGACCTATCATGCATTCAACTAGATTTTCCTTTTTTTGTGTGTGTGGTAGACAGCATCGGTGTCAATTTGCATTGTTCACGCACTATAGCTTCGCGCCTCCGGCCCAATCAAAACTCCATTCATTTTCCAAAGCACACCTGAAACTATTTTACGTGAAATTAACTGTTATTACATTTGTATCAAGATAAAGTCGTATTACTTTTGTTCACATGGAGCTTGTAGTATCTTTCCATCGTTCCAGGCGGGGCATTCTCATACAACTTATGAAATGTTTTCAAGAAAACAGGTTCTAGGACACGTGGATACTGCCATACTAACCTTATACGAGACGGTACGGACCTTCCAAAAATCAAACGATCTGATTGACAACATATCGACTTGGGAAGAGCAGGCAAAACTTTCCCCATGTCACACTATCCCACTCAATCCGCCGGTGCAGCGTAGGGTTGCTTCGTGGAGTAGCAGGTTCAGCTCACTTAGGCCCTTTGCCTAGGCAGGAAGCTTAAATCCGAAGCCACTTACAAGGATGCTTTGACTTTGACCGTCATCATCTTGATCCTTACGCACATTATTAACTTACTAATAATACTAGCCCCGTGCCGTACACAAGAAGAAAAACAACATTGGTCGATCGAGTGAACCGGACTCCGACATGTAGACCAGCTTGGAGCCACACAACTGGAATATATATTGAAACGTGTTGATGTATGTATATTTGGACTGCACTAGCTTTTTTTATTAGTTTGAACTTTAATTCGTTGGGTACAAATCTAAGAACGCGTGAGTGCAAAATCCTAAGATCTCGAGATCGAGTCATAGGTTTCCCAATTTATGCAAAAAAAAAATGCGCGTAAGCTTCAGTACGTATAGGTTCCTTGAGCCATACATTAGATTTTATGCACGTGTTGGCCTTGGCCTTTCCAGCATTCATCAGTGCACAGTGCTCCTGGTTCCTTGGGTACGACAACGAGCTCTCGCACTTGCTACGGGAAAAGAAAGTTCATTCCTGACTGTGTGAGCATACAAGGTCATATTTACTGCTGTCGGTGGAATTGAACCGATTTCTTCCAAATTTCATTGTTCCAAACGGACCAGAAACACTGCAACTCCCGCCCGGGAACAATACGGAGACGGGGATATCTCTTTGTCGTGGTTAGAGAAAGATACGGTGATCTGCGAATCAGGTTTGTTAGCACTTAACAAATGCTTCTCAGTATCATCTGATCTTCATAGGGGCAAGGGACGAGAAGATACGATTCTTTATGTACTTCTGAGTACATGACAATATCTTCTGATCTTCTGATCCTCACTATAATTTTTCTAATTCTTGCCGACCAACAACCCGGAAGGGAGAACGAAGGTAAGAAGGCTCCCGGTTAGTACGATTCACCACACAGCTCGCTGGTGAAAGGATTCACTCACACTCTGACAGCATGATCGAAATACCTGCAGCTTCAAACAGAAAAGAATTTGCTGTGGTCTTTACAAGGCACAAATATATGTTCTAGAGCCAAAATTCCTGCGTCACAAACTCAGGAAACATGCAGCGCCTTTATATATCGACTAAGGAAGTTTGACGCGGCGGCACGCAGTGCCCTGTCAGATGATTCTGAGGGCAAATGACAAAAGATGCTTAATGCTACAGAAAATCAGTATTTACAAGATAGTTAGTACTACAGAAATTTGGTGTCGGAATGGCATAATGTATTAGCACAGGGTATGAGGGTAACCAAGAAAACAAAGTGCCATACAAATTACAGTCTCTAACCAAAAGGAAGCAACGACAATGTGCTAAATTACCAATGTTTTTTTAAGGAGCTAAATTACCATTATTGACCAGTAGGCAGGGATGACAACGTCAGTGTATAGATAATCAAGTTGATAATCAGGTCCTTCAGTTGTATGGAACATCCTAATTGCATGTTGCAACGCCCGGCGGTGTGCTGGATCACTCTAATTTTTTTTACTTTCCATCCCATCTTCAGGGTCATCGAGTAATATGTGTTTTTTTGGCCATGGCCGAAATAAGGTCTCCTGGATGGTTTCCCACAAACAGCTCCAAAGTAAGTACTGCAAGCAATAAAGGTCACACTTCTTTGTCGCGCTCGTTGCACTACAGGAAAGCCGCCGAGATGCCAATGGCCGGCAGCACAGATATTGTTGCCGTCGGCACATTGCCCTCAGCACAGAGAGCTTGGTCATCGGCATAGTATTTGCCGTCGGCAGAGTCCGCAGCTCGACGGCAGCTCGAGCGGTCGGCATAGTATTACCGTCGGCACAACATTTGATGGGCCTGCCGAGGTCTAACGACCGTTAGCCTTGGGGACGATCTGTGCTAATGGCAATACCGTCGGCACAGCCCGTCGACATAGCCGCCGACAAGCTGTCACGCGTCCACACACTGTGTGTGCCGACGACATTGACTCGTCGACACGGCCGCCGTTCCCGCATCCAAAAAACCACCCCAAAAAAATGTTGCACCACTGCCATCGGCACAGACCCTACCATTTGGCACGGCCAAGGGACTGTGCCAACAGCATTGCCATCGGCACAAGTGCTGCCATTTTTTTGTTGTTGCAGTGAACAAAATTACAGTTGAATCACAGAATAATTAGCAGTAAAAATAGCAATTAAATCATAAGATCATCATCATCATATAGAAGGTAGCAAGATCGTCATCATACACGAGGTAGCAACTATCATTGCAATCATATGCATGGTAGCAAGTATCATACACATCGACAACACCCGCTCCACATCTAGCTAAGGCGAACTGATATCATCACTCGCGAGATTAGGCGACGGCTGGCGGTGTAGGTGAACAAAGGTAGAACCAGTGGAACCACTAGGAGAAACACCGAAAGCACCGGGAGAACGGCGGCCGGTGTACATCTGTGTGGCCTCGCGCGATGAACTCAGAGAGGGTCGGTTCCACAAACTTCCCGTTCCCTACATGTTTGAGCAAGATTTAGCATCTTAGCCATGTAACAGAAAATCGGTGACAAGTGGTTAGAGCATCTCCACTCGTGCCCCCGTCGAGGCCCCCGGCGAGCGTTTTTTCCATCCGGACGGCGTAATTCGGCCCAGTCGCGCCCCGGGTTCCTCGTTTTCGTCCGGATTTGGCCCTTCATCCATCCGGCGAGCCCACGCCACCCCCGCCCCCCCGGGGAGCGCTCGGGGACTCCGGACGAGTGAAAAGCGGGGAAGGGCCCGATCTGTCGGTGACTCGACGCACGAACCCCACCTCCACGTCGCTCAAAATCTCCCCCACCTCTCGTATCTCTCTCGCCGCCGGCACCATCCCGCCGGCTTGTTGCCCAGATTCCGCCGCCCCTCCTTCCCCACCTGCCTATATTCCGCCGTCTTTGGACGACGGCCTATCTGGCTGCTCTTCCGCCGGCCTGTTTTCCGGCCTGCTTGCTCCTCGTCGCTCGCGGCTCGGGTTGCCTCGACCACACCCGTCAGGTGTTCGTCCATTTGCCTCGCCGGCCATGGACTCGGACGAAGAGGAGGAGCAGATGTTCATCGAGCTTATGCAAGAAGAGATGGCAGCAGCCGCCCAAGACGACGAGCACATGATGATCCTTGGTTGCTTGGCAAGCATGTACGCCGGACTGGCAACTGGTCGACGTGGTGGGTCGGCACGAGGTCGCCGGAAGTGCAAGCCGAGACAGCGAATGGAGGGCTACTGCATGTTGTACGCCGACTACTTCGCCGACAATCCATTGCACGGTGAGAGTGTTTTCCGGCGTCGTTTCAGGATGAGCAGAAAGCTATTTCTGCAAATTGTGTATGCCATCCGCCACTTTGATCCCTACTTCAGATGCAAGGCGGATTGCACTGGTTTGGTTGGATTTTCGTCAACTGCGAAGTGCACGGTGGCTATGAGGATCTTTGGCGTATGGAGCTCCCGGTGATACCGCAGATGACTATCTTCGGATGGCGGAGTCCACCGCCCTTGATTGTTTCTACCGGTTCTGCAGGCCGTCATAGCGATGTTCGGGGACTATTTCTTGAGATCACCCACCGTCGAAGACACTCGGAGGATCCTTGCAACAAATGAAGCTAGGGTTTTCCAGGGATGCTTGGAAGCATTGACTGCATGCATTGGCAATGGAAGAACTGTCCGTTTGCGTGGCAGGGAATGTACAAGGGTCACAAAAAAGGCTGCACTGTGATACTTGAAGCAGTGGCTACCCATGATCTTTGGATTTGGCACTCTTTCTTTGGTATGCCTGGATCCAACAATGACATCAACGTCCTAAACTGCTCCCCGGTCTTTTCCAAGCTTGTTGAGGGTCATGCTCCTCCGGTGGACTATGTGATCAATGATCGGCACTACAACAAAGGATACTACCTTGCAGACGGTATCTATCCAAAGTGGGCAATATTTGTGAAGACTATCTCCAACCCTGGCACCCCCAAACTTTGCGAGTTTGTCAAGAAACAAGAAGCTTTCCGAAAAGACGTCGAGCGAGCATTTGGTGTCCTCCAAAGAGATTTCTTGTCGTCCGGTTCCCGCTATGACTTGGTCCAAAGATCAGATGTGGGAGGTGATGAACTGCTGTGTGTGCCTACACAATATGATTATTGAAGATGAGCGAAAGCATCCGGTTCCTCTGGCTGAGCAAGAAGCACCATATGAGAGAGAGGGTCCTCTTGCACAGCCTAATCACCAGGTGCCTCCATCATGGGCCGCCTTCTTTGCTATGCGCCAGGAGATTCGAGACTCTACAATGCATCAGCTGCTGCAAGATGATCTGGTGGAGCACATATGGAGGCTCCGAGGCAACGCCAACGCCGACGCCAACTAGTCTGTCTTAATTTGTTTGAAAAATTGTGAAATTGTGTGCTTCATTTGTTTCAGCACTTGTTAAACATTGTACTGATTATCGCCGAATTTGTTTCAGCAATTTTCGTACTCTTGTTTGCCGAACTTGTTAAATTTTATGTTGAATTTGTTTGAAATATGTCAAATGGTCGAGGTTGGGGGTTTCCTGCCGGGGGGACGGCTGGAACTTCGGCGCTCCCCACGCCAAATCTTCATCCAATCCGGACGAAAATTTCGCCGGATTTGGGCGTGGGGAGCGCCAACGAGTGGGGATGCTCTTAGGCACAGAACTTACCGGGGTCGGTGCGTAGTATGTGGCCGCGAAAGCTTCCCTCGATGGGCACACTGGAATCGGCCCCGTCCTAGGGGGTTGCTCTTCCAGAAATGGGTTCCTCTCTCCAGTCGAGAGCCTGCAAGATAGTTTAGATATCAAGCGTTGTAGAAATAAATGTTCAAACTAGGGGAAGTGGGACTTGTCATGTTTTGCAACCATAAAGATTGGAACTTACCTGACTCGTCATCTCCTGGTACTGTTCCCATGCCCCTCTCTAAAGCTCCCACTCGGCTACAACCAGCAAATAATTCTCATAATAGGTTGTCTAGGCCACCTCAAACTCAGCCTACAATTTCAAAAATAAGGAGTCTCGTCAACTTAGCTATTCAGGAAAGAATGTTGGAAAGAAGATGAAAATGAGAAAAAGTTACATCGGGACGACGGTGTCGAGGTAGCACGATGCGCCCCTCCACCATAAACACCACCACGGCGGTGAGGGTAGCCTTGATCTGCGCGAGAGTCTTCTTCGGCTTGATGACCCCACTAAAAATCATCGTACGTCCAAGCTCCGCGATGCGCCCCTCCACCATCAACACCACCACGTCGGTCCTCCTGAATAGAGTCATCCACCTCTGGATTAAAAGCCTTGACCGCCCTGCAGTACTTGTCCAACTCCACGGGAAGCGAGGGCTGAGGCTAGCTCAGATCGGGCTGCTTTAGCTTCATCTTCTACCTCCCCCCCACCTCGGTTAGAGGCTCCCCGAGTTGCACGTCATGCACCGCTAAAGAAATATTATGTGTATCAAGTAGGAATATGAGGGGAAATAAATGCAAGTTGTTCCATGTATATATGTACCATGTTCTTCCTGTAAAGCTCGGTGTGGCGGCTTCCCGCACTGTGTGTTCCTCCGGTACCGCAGTTTGCCTTGTTCCGCTAGCTCTTGGCGTTGAAGTCGGCGTCTTTGCCGACCCACCTTGAAACAACACCTCATATGCGTCATCTCTATTTTCGCACCTCAGGGGCATAACCTGAAAAAAATCAAAACTCATTTGAAGAACAGATAATGCAATCCCAACTATGTAGCAAAATAGAATCTCATTAACAATTTACTTACCCTCATGTAATCATCCTTTATCATCTTAGGATCATCCCTGATATTTTCAGCCTTCTTGATCCTCTTTCCATGCTCAGCCTTGAAGTGACTACCATTAATGCTGTGTCAACCACTGACAAGCCTTAGCCAAGACATCGTTCGCTCGCGGCGCAAGCTCGATCTCTTGTAATGGGCCTGCAATCATGCATAAAAATAATTGTGAGAGGCATGAGTTAACACAGTGGATCATCCACTGTTCAAAAAATCGGTCGAGATACTCTGTTCGAAAAATCGGTCGAGATACCGATTTATCGTGAATCGTCTGGTTATCGATAAGATTTCGACATCTCGGCTAATTTATCACTGCACCGATATTTCGGCAAATTTTTAGTCGAATGACCGATATTTTGGCTGATTTTCAGTGAAATTTCGTTCAAATTCGGTCTGGCAGTCGATATTTACGTTCTATAGTCTTGTAGAACTATGTATTAGCTCGATATTTTCATTTTTGTTGATTCAAATGCAAGAAATCAATGTAATACTTATATTCAATGCTTCAATATTATCTATACATAGCATATTATAGAAAATTTAGTGTCGAAAATTAGAATTTACAGAAAATTAAGCCGATAAATGGTCGACCAATAAAATCGATTAATCGTTCGATAAGCGATTAATCTCCATTTTAAGGCTGATCGGTAAGTTAGCGATTCACGATTTCTTGAACATTGGGGTCATCAACTATGAACGAAACTCGAGAATTATGCCTTAACAAAAACTTGGTGATCACGGCGTGAGAAGCTTTCCCAAAGCCCGAGCAGTTCACGGCCTCATAGTCCGCCAAAGTCTCGGCTAGCTTCCTCTCGCCGCCGGGGACCAGAGTGTAAAAGCCCGGCAAACTTCCTAATCAGAGCTACAAGCAAGCTCAATGGCTAGCGGATCCCCTTGTCATATGTCCAATTGTTGCACAATAATCAAACATGTGTACATGCCAATTTGTTTGACCAAGTTGAAATTACATGTTCAAAATTAAACTTACTCTTTGTCGATAGGGATAATGAGGGCTTACCCATCATCGCTAGTAGGCTCCCTCCTCACAGTCGCTTCACCACGAATGCTCAACTTCTTTGGTGCCATCTCCCACTCCGTTTCTTCGTCCTGCCCCTCCACCTCCGTCTCAGTAGACTCTGAGTGAGCACACTGGAAAGCCACATCGCCAGAAGCAGAGGGTCTGTCACCCAGAAAGAGAGGTCCACCTCATCCTCGTCCTCCACCTCCACCTCAAGGTGGGCATAAAACCCGAGCCCCGGACCCGAATTACCCAAAACCCAAAAAATCGGGTGTTAAATCGGGTGTCAAGTACAGACACACGAATTAAATTTGGTCGATTCGGGTGTGGGCCTTGGGGCCCGAGCAGCCCGTTTAACCTGAACTACCATGAAATGTTAGCCCAATTTTAGCCCGGCAGGCCAAAATCCCACTCCACCATCACGCTGACTCCACCGCACGCCCACGACAGACCGCTCCTCCACGTCTCCACGTCTCAATCGCACGACTGCTCCTGACGTCCTGTCATCCCTCGGGAACCTTATCTCCCCAGAGATCCAGATCACATGCGCTCCTGCCCCGATCTCATCACCCTATGGCCGCCCGCCTCCCCTGCGGCCCCCGCCTCCCACGCATCGGCCATTCCCCCGCCTCCCTCGCATCGCGCCACCCCCGCCTGAGAGCTCAAGTCGCAGTGCCACGCCGGACACCTACCTTGACAGCGTGGTGTGGTGCAGGCGTTCAGTGCCGCTTCGACCATATCCCTTGAGTGCAAGTTGTGCCGCACCGGCCGCCTCCATCAATCCCTCGTCCTCAATCTCAACTATCCCCTGCGTCCAACGATGCTGCTCGGGCTAATCGGGGAATACCCGGACCCGAACCCGAATTTCCGGGTACCCGAAATGTCGGGTTTGGATAATTTAGGGAGAAAATCAGGTGTCAAATATGAATACCTGAATTTTGGAAAACCCGAAAAACCCGACTCGAAAATCCGGGTATACCCAAATTCCCAGCGTGACCTCCACCTCCACCTCGTCCTCGTCCTCGTCCTCCCTGTGTGAGAGGTCCATCCTCCCCACCTCCTCCCTTACCACCGGCACCCGTGTAACGCGTGTTGGCATGAGTTGGTCTTCCACTTCTGGTGGTTCTGGTAAAATTTTGTGCCTTCATGTTATCAAGAATGGTGATCACTGACTCCTTGCGTTGCATCATATTGGTCAATCACCTGCATTGAGAAAGAGTAAACAAGTAAGCATTGAGACATAATAAAATGTAGATACTAAGAAAGAAAGGCCTATTGCAATTAAGAAGCATGTTGAAAAATAAATACTAAGCATTAAGACATAATAAAATGTAGACACTAAGCAAAAAGGCATATTGCAATTAAGAAGCATGTTGAAAATAAATACTAAGTATAAAAAACATGTTGAAAAATAGATGCTAAGCATAAAGACATAAAGGACCCTCACCTCGAATCCACTCTCATAATTAGGCATTGGGTTCTCATTTTCACTATGACTATCAATATCATGTCAGTACTGAGGATGATCATTGTTGTCTGGTGGAGGCTCAACATTGTTGCCATTGCCCTCATGTAACTTGGTGAACATTTGTATGTCATTTAGGTTCACCAGTGCCTCACTACGAATTTGTGCCTCATTCTCGAGGTCCTCAAGACCAATTTGTATTTCAAAATCCTCGAAGTTCTCTTGCTCTGGATAAAAAAAATCCCTCGTATGTTACAGGGTTAATGTTGTTGTAATCCTCGTTGAAGGACTTCCCAGCCTTTGAGTTCCTTCTTCTGACATGGGTAGGAAAAATAATAAACTTGCTTGGCTTGGCGAGCCACAACAAAGACATCGGCTCCACTATAGCTGGTTGAAGGACTAACTTCAACTAACCCAATAGAAGGAGTGCTTCTCTATCCATCTTGTGGCTCGAACCAGTGGCATTTGAACACAACGAGATTGAGTTCTACGTTTGTCATACTGAACGTCAACCCGTATACGTTCTCTAACCTTCCGTAGTATTCAATGTCATCGGCTCCTTTGGTGAAGACCCCACTATTTATAGCTTTTGGATTAGGCGGTTCTTCTGGTGAAACTCTATATGGAAGCATTCATATCATACTTCCCATACATTGTGATTTTACGGTTACAACCCTAGAAAACACATCTCAACTCATCTGCCATCTCAACGCTGTGATCAGCTTCCTACAAGTTCAGTTCAAATTGTTTTGTGCATTAGTTACGTGTAATAAGAGGGACACGTCACGGATTGCAAGGTAAGAGGGACATGTTAGAAATTAATTTTCCGCAGAACCAAGTCACGATTTTTTTCTTTCCGAGACCACTCTCTTTCAGAAGAGTGTCCAACTCCACACCAGAGGAATCCGTCGTTCCCGACAAATATTCATCCTGATATTAGCTAAAGGGAGAAAATACCGAAACCGAGTTACTAGTTGCAAAGTAAAATTTTCACCATTTTACCTGATGAAACCAATGTTCAAGAAATCGTGAACCGCTAACTTATCGGTCAGCCTCAAATTGGAGATTAATCGATTATCGAACGATTAATTGATTTTATCGGTCGACCATTTATCGGCTTAATTTTTTGTAAATTCTATTTTTCGGAACTAACTTTTCTATAATATGCTATGTATTGATAATATTGAAGCATTTGAACAGAAGTATTACCTTGATTCCTTGCATTTGAATCAATAAAAATGGAAATTTTGAGTTGATGCATAGTTCTATAAGACTATAGAACGAAAATATCAACTGCTAACCCGAATTTCAGCAAAAATTCACTAAAAATCGGCCAAAATATCGGTCATCGGATTGAAAATCGGCTGAAATATCAGTGCAGCGATAAATTAGCCGAGATGCCAAAATCTTATCGGTTACCACCCGATTCACGATAAATCGGTCGATAAATCGGTATCTCGGCCGATTTTTTGAACAATGGATGAAACTGAGCACTTCCTTCATGTTTGTAAGCACATAAAACATTATGCAATCCTTCTAGGAACATAAACGTATTATGCATTCTAGGAACATCATCCGCATAGTACGTTGTCGTGGCGTCTGCCATCTCCCCGAGGATAGTTGCCTCAGCTTCTTATTTTTGTTTCCACATTTGTTTTGAATATACTTAAACTCCCTCTCAATACAAATCTGCCAACGATACTGCACCGGTCCACCCATGAGTGCCTCGTTCGCGAGATGCACAATGAGATGTAACATCAGAGTAAAGAAACCTGCATAAAGATCATCTCTAACTTGCATATCAACTCCGACACTTTCTCATGCAGCTTCTCAATCACCGACTCACATATCTGCTTAGCACAAACCATGCAGAACTAATGACTGAACTTCGCAAGTACTCGCCAGACATGCTCGGGGAGATACCCTCGAACCATCACCGGCATCAACTGCACAATCCATATACGATAGTCATGACTTTTGAGCCCGTCATCAGCCGCTCTATTCAACATGGGAAATAGATACCATCGGCTATATAGTAGCCTTTGGTATATTGGTTGCTCATATTTGCATGGTAGAGCATGACCTTCCACAAGTTTCAAAAACACCGGAGAGCGCTAAAGCACATTGATATCATTGTGCGATCCAGCCATACCAAAGAAAGAATGCCAAATCTAGAGGTCATAATCTGCCATAGCTTCAAGCACCACACTGAAATATCCATGACACCCTTTGTACAAACCTTGCAAAGAAAACGGGCAGTTCTTCCATGACCAATGCATACAATCGATGCTTGGAAGCATTCTAGCGAATCCTCTCACCGCATTCCGTGGCATGTCCTAGCAGTGTCTGCTTCACTTGGCCCTCTTAAAAAGTACGGGCCAAACTTTCCCACCACGGCTCGGCATAATTTGTACATGCACCCAATGACAATGGACTCACTCATGAGAAAGCAACCGTCCTGTGCATCAGCAGGTTCTCCATATGCAAGCATCCTCATGGCGGCAGTGCATTTCTGGATCGACGAGAAGCCAGCCGTGCCAACACCGTCGTGCTTCAGGCTGAAGTAGGGATCAAACTCTCTCATGCCATGAAGGAAGTAGGAATCAAACTCTCTCACGCCATGAAGGATTTTAATGAACAAGTCCTTGCTCATCCTATAGTGCCGCTGAAAATTGTCGTCATGTGTTGAAGGTCGGAGAAGTAGTCGTTGTACAACATATTGTGACCCTCCAACCTTAACCGAGGCTTGGACTTTTTTTATTCCCGACCTTGAACCTCCAGAACGCGGCCTATCCTTCTTCTCCTCGACTTCATCAATAATTTTTTTTGAAGGCAAGCGATGATTGACAATTGCTCGCGAACGTCGTCGTCGCAGGCTGCATCATCATCAAGCATTTGTTGGATCATCTATTGTCGATATCCATGTATATGAGGCAAAACAAATAGTTTGAAATCCGTGGCGGCAATGGGGATAACGAACAGCGACTGGCGGCACCTACCAGACAAACGATTGAACACCTTCTAGGTGTGGAGGAGGGAGGAGTGGCCGCCGCGTTCTGGCCAGAGTAGGAGAACCACCGACAGCGAAAAGGGAGGCGAGGGAAGCGTCGTGGCGGAGTCCAACGCAGTCGAAGTATTGCGTCGGCGGTCAACCTCCACCACCACTCAAATCGCCGTCCTAAAAAAAATTGGAGGACGTGTTTGGGGGATGAGGCTGGAAACAGACGCAACCCAAAAGCGGCAACTAGCAGCGGTGTCCCTAAACGCTTAATCTAGTTCCGGACGCGGTTCAAGGGACGCGGCTGGAGATACTCTAATGTGCGTATAGGAGGAAGGGGACACAGGAGACAAGGAGCTTCCCCCCTTGCCATATAGAGTACTACTAAAATTTTAATTAATTTTTATTTATTGCTAAAAATATGACTATAAAAGATAATAGATTGTACTACCACCATCTAAAAATAAATGTCTTAGTTTTTATCTATATTTAGATGTATCTAGATACAATTTAATTGTAGATAAGGAGAGTGGACAAATAGAGGCCAAGCTACATGTAGCTCTTCATTTTGAAATTTTTAGAAATCATAGTTTCAGTTTCAAAAAAATTTGAAAAAAATCTTGGATGCGGCATATGATGGTATCTACAAACATGTAAAATCTCAATGTGAAATTATTAGTAGTTTATGCTACATAAAAATGACAAATGTGTGGATCTCAGAATAGTGAATAGTGCACATTTTAAAACTATAAAACCTGCAAGATTTTTTCATTTTTGTGTAGTGTACAATACAAAGAATTCACATTAAGATTTTGCATGTTTGTAGATTTCATCATTATCTACATATATGATTTTTTTCAGATTTTTTTGAAACTAAAAAACTATGTTTTCTGATTTAAAAAAAATAAAAAGCTACATGTAGCTCGGCTTCCGTTTGCAGCTTCCGATACATCCGTATCTACAAAACTTGAGACACTTATTTTTAAAATGAGGGTGTACCATTTATGTGTTTTGTCTTTCTTAGATTAAGGAAACTACTAAGAGTGGGCGTGCCTACACTACATTGTACATTCCCTTATTCACTCATTCGACAACTTCCAATTTGTGACGTCTCCTCTCAGACTCTCATCTCACATGAACATTTATTTTCGAAACTGATCTCACATGAACATGGAGATGCCCACGAACGATGCATGCATATGCATAGCCTCTAGGCGAACTTGGCGAGCTCGGCAGCGAATATGGCGGCGTGCGGCTCCTCGACGCAGCGGAGCAGCACCCGGATCCCCCCGCGCCTGGGCGCCGGCGGCTTGACGAACAGGAGCGTCGCAGCGAAGTTGGCCTGCTCGTCGTTCGGGAATACGTACCCAGGCACGCCGAAGCCGTAGTCCACCTCATTAAACCCGAGGCGGCTCCAGTCCGTCAGAATCGCCGTGCTGTAGTCCAGCGGCACGTCGGGGCGAACGACGCCGCGCATCCAGTCCGCAAACCCCGTGGCGACGGCCTCCTTCGCCTCCCGTACCGCGCCGACCAGCTCCGCCAGCGCCAACTCCCGGGCGGCCCTGCTGGTCCTGGCAACGCACGCCATGTACACGCAGTTGCCGTAGTACCCGTCCACAGTCGGCAGCACGCCGCGGAGGAGGGGCCGCGTGCCGGCGGCGAAGCTGACCCGGACCTCGGCGCCGTCCGGGAGCGCCGCTGCCAGTGCCAGCGCGCGGCACTTAAACACGATGGCCGTCAGCGCGTCAAAGGTGGAGCAGCCCTCCCCAGTCGATGCGGCAGCCTGCTTGAACTCATCCTTGACGCGCTCGATGCTCGCCGCGGATATGTCCGCCACCTGGGTGACGAGCCTGAACTCAGTGAGAACCCTGAATAGCGGCGGCGGCGGGCTGCGCGGGTGAGGGATCGCGTCTCGATCCCACACCGGATCCACGGACGGCGCCGGGAACCCTCGCGCTAGCTCCCCCACCGCAGTGAGGAACTGCGCCGCGCCGTACCCATCAAACACGGTGTGGTTGAAGCTGATCACGACGGCGAACCCACCGCAGGTGAAGGTCGTCACCTGAGCCATGAGGATGAGGCCGTCGAGCTTCTCGCCTGGGGGAGGGCGTGGGAGGAGGAGCTCCCCGGCGATGAGCAGGGGGAAGCACTCAAGGCCGCCCACGTCGGCGAGCGCGCAGCTCGCGGCGGCCTCCACGAACCAGACGCCCTCGCCAGTGCAGTCCACCGCTAGGCCGGACGGGACGACGCGACCGGCCACCGGGTAGTACGGCACAAGCGCCCTCGCGAACCCGTTGCGCATAGCGGCCACGGCCGCGGCGGCGCCTTGGTCGTCATGGGCAGCGGAGAGCGATGGCCGGGGAAAGACCTGGATGAGGTTCACCAAAGCCAAACCACCGATGGTCTTGTCGATACAGGAGAGCGGGAGTGTGCCGCCCGGGGTTGGCCCGGCCGGCGGAATAAGCGCCGGTGGCGACTTGGCAACGGTGGGCTTGCCGGCCATATGTCAGGAACGTTGTCCTTGACAGCAAGATCGATATGAGGAGGCAGAAGGTGGAGCTAGGCCGCCACGGCTGAAAACTAGCCTCAACAACAGACCCCATCCGGACCGCGTGTCACGCTGTTTTAAAATAAGTTAAAATAAACCCGGTTTAAAGTTGAGTTATATTTGCGGTAGCACTGACATCGAGGATTGGGAATGCGATCACTAATGGCCCGCAGTTCAATGAGGAATATTTTACTTTTTTCAAAAATCTCGTAAGAATACATCATCTTGGGAAACTAAAACTGATTCGGATGCACATGCTATATACAAAATATATTTAAAAAAGTAATAAATTTAGGAAAAAAATAGTTGTAGAGAAACTTGTTCTATATGTGCATGTAAAGTTTTACATAAAACCAACAATTTTCATACCATGTGTAAAAAAACGAATATTGCCTCGAGAAATAGACTATTTTAGCAAAAAAAAAATGTCTTCTCTATACAGAACACAAAACATATCGGTTTTAGCTGAAACAACTTTATGAGCACTAGTAAAGGTGCACGTGCCACGCACGTATTATAACTTTTAATAAAATAATTTTGTTTTGAAACTTATTTTCGTAAGCGATTTTTTCGAAACGCCACTTTAATTATGTTTCATGCCTAATCATGTGAGGAGGTGTGTAACAAACTATCACATGTTTCCACATAAAATTCATGATCATATAAATATTTGTATTACCTTTATTTACAAAAAATACTTAGAAAATAATAACTAAGTAACATTCTATCTTATATTTATTTGTGTGTGATGGTTCTTTCTCGAAGATGTCATACTCTAGTGAGGGGACATCATGGACCATATTAATGTATAATCAAAGTTCATCTATTTGATCCTCTTATGTTGGATTGACATATGGAGATAACTCGGACCTCGACGAATCCCTGCTCCTTCTGATTTCTCCAGCCGACCGGCCACCAGGTGGCCACACACGTATTGTAATGCATGATTACGAATTTTTGATAACACAAAATTTGACATATATTATTATTTAATAAGGACAATTATTTTTCGCAAAATAAACCTTCATAACCGTCAAAAAGGGAAAATAAGAAAACAATGATTTTTTCTGATGCTTATATATGACAGAGAAAAGATGGACCCACGGGGCACGGCCCACGGCCCACAGTCCATTGTTTACCTGAAGGGCCGAAAGTTCCATATGCTGCTCTCAGCCTCTCACCGTCCCACTCTCATGCTCAGTGTCCTTGCACCTGCACACACTGAAGCAAATAGCACTCAAGTAAAAAAAAATTGCACTCACCACTCTGCTTCTCCCTTGACTCCCTGGATCTTCCCCAACGCCGGCAACTGGACACCCGATCCGTGACCGGAGACCAATCGACGCCGTAGTACTGCTCCCCCACCCCCGTCCCTCATCCCTGTGACATCCCCATCCCTCCTCTCGGCTCCAGCTCTCCCCCATCTTGCCTCCCGTGTGACCGACGGCTCCACATCAACGACCACCTCCGGCCGGTGACCCAGGACTGGGAGGTGCTCGATCTCTTCATGCTCATGGTCGATCCAGTGCTATGCGCTATCAGAGGTGGACGCGGAGGCACAGGGCTTCTCTACACTTGAACGGCGGCCGCGGTCATCGCACACTGGAGGACTGAAGTGCACCGGCCACCAAGAATACAAGGTCCAAATCTTCTCTCCATTTCACTTTCCGAGCTGCTGTTCCGTATGGTCCATTCATATGTAGCAGATTACTTTGCTAATAAAGCTAAACACCCCGTTGCTTCATCTTTGCTGCTAAGTTCAGAACAGCTCACAGACTTTGAAACACTGAAATGGGACAATACTTTTGCAGGCTCGCAGCTCAATCCAGTAATAAAATAAAGCAACAGAATCAGAGCAAGTGAAAATCCATGTTGATTTGCTGCCAGCAAGATAAAACTCATGCAGGTTAGGGTTGTGTACATGAAGGGACGTTAGTCGACTTATTTATACCGGAAGCTGATGTTGTGCATTTGTGGAGGGTTTGGGTGTCCTACGACTAACAGTATAGGTTTCTTTGCAGCCGATGAAGTGTTCCTCCTGGAGGGGAAGGTGGTAAAAATCAAGGTGGCTAAGACAGATATCCCAGCGGCAAGTTGTTGAGGAGCTCTTTGGTGTCGGCACCGGCATGCGGGAAGAAGCAATCTGGGCAGACATTGATGATTATCTACTGGTGGAAGCGTAAGATTTTACACACTTATACCGATTATTGTTTGGCCATAAAAAATGCACATTATTTGGACCTGAGTTTAGAAAACAGTTGTTGCTAAAATCCGGGTTAGTCTGCCCAGGATGTACCCATAAACTTATCTTTCCAGTAATAGTGATTTCTAAAGATAAGAGAGGAGTGTGTTGGTGAGAGGTTCCACGCTTGCATTATGTATGTTTGCGAGTTGTTGCTTTGAAGGTTCCTGCTCTGGTCTTGGATTGTGAACCCGATATTGACTTCAACAAAGACATACAGGCTAGTACTGAATTTTAGACGCTGTTGCTGCCGGGAGCAATCCTCGCAGTAACGACATTACCATTACCAACCAGCTGCTTAAGCCTGTCATCATCGTGTTTGAAATTAGAACCTAGACCCTTATCTTTGCCTTATCCATGCATGTTTTCTTTTCTACAAAGTTTTATACATGTTTATAATAATTTGATAGGGAAGAACTTTAACATGCTGATGCTCTTATTTTTGCAGATACCAAACGTTTGTTTCTGGATGGGCGAGTTGTATTCAGAAAGCAAGCACAACCTGTAATGGCACTCAAGGATCCAACATCTGATATGGCTATCATTGCACGCAAAGGTTATATTTTGGTACAGGAAATCCATGAAAAGCAGATCCAACGTTTTTCGGAGGTTGTTGTTTATAGTATTGGAAATATATTAGGTGTTGAGAAAACGACAGAAAGGTAAAATATTGCCACATTTTCTGTATATCTTGAAAGGTGTTATCTGTTCTACCACATTTTTTTTTGACCGGGGTTCTACCACATGTTATTTGACTGTTGTATGCTCCTAGTTTTTTGTCCGTTCATTACATGACATTAGTGTGATCTGCACTGAGATATAAATATGCTTTTCAATTTGCATAACTACAAGCCAAAACAGATGAAAAGGGAACAGTTTCAGAAAAAAGAGAGAGTAGGCTTCAGACAAATTAAGAACATCGATAATAGCCAGGCCAATGAGACAAAGAACATGGTTCCATTAACAAGATAGGCTGCTCGTATAAGCAAGCACAAAAGTATTTACAAAACCTGATATTTCCTAGATAAATATCGAGACGTCGGATTCATCATCCAGGACAGTAGCACAGTAAGTTAGTTCATCGGCGACATTGCGTACTCACATCCACATCAACTGAACATGAAAGATACTTTTTTAGTGCAACATAGGTCACATATAGTGCTTTACTGCAGATAGAAGACATTCCAGGTAGTCGTTGGCCCATGGTTGAGGCAATACGAACTGCGGCGAAACGAACGAAGTGAGGTCACCATCTCATCATAAGCAGGTTGAGTAATTCAGCATCACCAAAGACAGAGAAAGCTCTGTCCAAGAAAGAAATTTTTGTGAGGTCAACAAACCATAAACATTGTTTTGCACAAGCATAATAAATTTGCTACTGAAATATACAATAATATAATAAAAAATGAACTCAAACTCACACATGCATTAGTTGTAGCATGTAAATTAAAATCCAGATTAATTACACCAGTACACCTCTTTAGAATTTTACAAATCACTGAGGCATGTGGGAAAGGTCCTATGTCATAACAAGTCATAGAACTGCTGAAGCTGCTGCATAACATGAATATTCATAGATCCGAAAAAGAGAAAGAGCACTATATAAGAAGAATAAATAAGAAGAAAAGACCAGCCAAAAGGATGAACAAACCTGTGTATCCCTCCAATACATCCCTGTACACAATATTCTTTGTGCTTTTTCCAGTGGGGTCTATGTCTATATTTGGCTTGGCCAGAATCCGAGTGGTCTGCCTTGACACACCCCTTGAAAGTGCAACTCAGTGAGAACCCTGAATAGCGGCGGCGGCGGGCTGCGCGGGTGAGGGATCGCGTCTCGATCCCACACCGGATCCACGGACGGCGCCGGGAACCCTCGTGCTAGCTCCCCCACGGCCGTGAGGAACTGCGCCGCGCCCTGCCCGTCAAACACCGCGTGGCTGAAGCTGATCCCAACGACGAACCCACCGCAGGTGAACCGCGTCGCCTGGGCCATGAGGATGATGCCGTCCAGCTTCTCGCCTGGGGGAGGGCGCGGGAGGAGGAGCTCCGCGGAGATGGGCAGCGGGTAGCACTCAAGGCCGTCCACGTCGGCGAGCTCGCAGCTCGCGGCCGCTTCCACGAACAAGACACCCTCGCCAGTGCAGTCCACCTCTAGGCCGGACGGGGCGAGACGACCGGCCACCGGGTAGTACGGCACAAGCGCCCTCGCGAACCCGCTCCGCATCGCGGCCACGGCCGCGGCGGCGCCTTGGTCACCGTGGGCTGCGGAGAGGGACGCCGACGGGGGAAAGACCTGGATGAGGTGCACAAAACCACCGACGGTCTTGTCGATGCAGGAGAGCGGGAGTTTGCCGCCCGGGGTTGGCCCGGCCGGCGGGATAAGTGCCGGCGGCGACTTGATTGATAACGGTGGGTATGCCAGCCATAGTAGGGATCTTAAGCAAAACGTCGTCGTTGGCGACGGCGGGAAAGAAAATGGAGACAGGGAGATTTGAGATTTGTTCCCTCGGTGTAATATGCCGGCCACATCTTTGAATTTTCCAGGAGAGAAACATTGACTGGTCAGTTGTTGTTTCTTTGATTTTGCTTCCTCCGACGAAGATGAGGCTAGAGTTCAGAGATGATTGCCTAGTGGTTATAAAATTCAGATAGATAGATTTCCAGAGACACTTTTTTTCCAGCAAGTAAATTAGCCCGAGGAAAAATCGTCTCCATCAATTAGTCTCGAGAAAAGAAACAAAGAAAGAAAAAAGAAGTCATCGGCGCTAGCTAGCTAATTACATGTACACTGCAGCGGCGTTGACGACGATAGCGAGCGAGCGAGCGCACGATTTGATTGAATTCTAGCTACCAAGCTACAAATACGATGGCGCGACGCGGAGACCCCTGGCATCGGAGGGCAGGAGCACGAGCAGGAGCAGCACGGCCAGGATGGCGACGGGCACGAGCAGGAACAGCGGCGGCGGCGGCGGCAGGGGAGGAAGCAGCAGCGGCAGTACAAGCAGCGCCGCCGTCATGAGCGCCAGCACCACCGCCGCCTCCGCGCCGAAGTACCCGTCTCCTCCGTCGATCTTCCCGCCGCTCCCCGCCGGCGCCGGCGCGCGCCGTTGCTTGGCGGCCGCCGTCGACCTAGCCGGGAAGTATCTGCCGCTC
Source organism: Lolium perenne (assembly GCF_019359855.2). NCBI lineage: Eukaryota > Viridiplantae > Streptophyta > Magnoliopsida > Poales > Poaceae > Lolium > Lolium perenne. The sequence goes on along the minus strand of NC_067250.2, from coordinate 213,197,279 downwards.
CCGCCGTTGCCGGAAGAGGTGGAGGCTGCGGCGTGGCCGGCCATGGTGGCTTCGCAACGGAGCAGGACGGTGTCTCTCATCTAAGTAGTAAGTCCTTCCCGGCACAATGCCGCTAGCTTGGAGATCCACTCGACTGGACGCGCCGACGTACGACTTGGGGCGATGGACTAGTGCAGAACGGGAGCGAGGAAGATTGTTTGTGAGACGCGGGTTGAGTTTTTCTATGGTGATGCACTGGACTTGGATTGGGAGGTTGTTAGCTTCACGGCGAGCCGGCGAGAGTTATATATACTCCGTCACTCTCCTTGGATACAGGGGGAAGAACCAGCAGTAGGGCAAGTTGACAAGGTGGCACTGCTACATTTCGCCATTTGGCCACTTGGCCAGTGGTACCATGATAGAAGCAATGTTTCAGAGGAATAAAAGCGTTTTTCGTTCAAAAGCAACGATATACCTGAATTGACCACACAATTACTTTGAAATAATTCAGAAAAGCAGAAATAAACAAAGCGAGCCTAAATCCATGTCAATGTTCTTCACTCTAGGACGTGCCTTTGGGCCTTAGACATCTCCAGCGGCCTGGCGTAAGCAAACCGTCGTTGTCTGTTTTAGTCTGAGCGGCAAGTAAAACCCGGTCAGCGATGCGGCGCAAATGGACCGACATGTCTGCTACGATCTATTTTAGTCATGGGAAAAAATTGTGCGCTATTTGGACGTTTTAGGGGCAATATAGCATATTTAGAAAGTGAGCGCTACGCGGTGCATAATTTGATTCTGGTCTTCGCCGCCAGATCAACACCTCTTGCGCAGCATGCAACAATCATATCTAGTTTTATTTTTGTAGGTTCTCTTCCAACTTGACCATATCGGAAGGTAGTCCAGTAGTGTTAGCGGTAGCCCCTAAACATCATGGTTTAGCTCTATAGTTCTTAGTTCAGTGCAGCTATGTACTTTTTTAGTTCAGTTCAGTTACGTAGTTCTTGTCTTCATTCTACATCACTAGTGGAGAAGAGGCCTTTGGTCCCAAGTAAATGTCCCAGTGCTGAACCAAACCGGGTCCAATGGGGGCATTGGTCCCGGTTCGTTTTTGCCCAGGACGACCCCACCCGCCGGGCGCTGTCTCCGTAGTGGCCTTTGGACCGGTTTGTATTACAAACCGGGACTAAAGGGTCCACCGCAGTGAGCGCCGCAGCCGTGTCGATCGTGGGGAACTCCTTTAGTCCCGGTTTGTAATACAAACCGGGACCAAAGGCCCCGCCTCTGGCTATATAACCTTGCCCCTGCCCAAGTGTGAGCCACACTTGGCCATTTTTTCACTATCTTCACAAGAGGGGTGTATTGCTTTCCTCTCTTCTTCACATGCACAAGAGGTGTTTGATGAAATGCTTAAGAGGATTTGCCACTTGAGTTTACACAAATCAAGCCACACTTAACTTGCTTTTTTCTTCTTCATCGAGGTTAACAACTTTATCCTTTTCATCTGCAATTGGTAAAATGCATGTGTATATATACATCGTGATGTTACGTAATGGTTTTGATCAGCTTAATTATATCATGCGATGAATCGGCAATGGATGTACATTGACCGAGCGGTTTGAGCGAGTTCAACTGCGGGCCTGGATAATTTTATGGCCGTGGGCGGAGGCAAACAAACATGGTGGCTTCATGTATTGTCCATGTGTGGACCGCAAGAATACCGTAAATTACGCTCACTCGAGTCTCATTCACAGCCACCTTCTGCGATCCGGTTTCATGCCCGATTACTATTGTTGGACCAAGCACGGAGAAAGAGGGGTTATGATGGAAGACAATGACGAAGAGGAAGAGGATGATGACGGTTATCCCAATTTCGAATACGATGATACCGCAGAAGGCAATAAAGACAATGAAGTAGAAGATCAAGAGGCACCAGATGAGCTCGCCGATGATGATCTTGGCCGGCCATTGCCGATGCAAGGAGAGAATGTGAACCGAAAAGGAAAGGTTGGCCTTCGACAAGATGATAGAAGATCACAACAAATTGTTATACCCAACTTGCGAAGATGGCCATAAAAAACTAGGGCAAGACACTGGAATTGTTGCAATGGAAGGCGCAGAACGGTGTCACCGACTCAGGATTTGGAAAGTTGCCGACAATAATTAAGAGGAAGCTTCCAAGGGGTAACGAATTGCCCGCCGCACGTACGAAGCGAAGAAGATTGTCCGCCCTCTAGGATTAGATGTGCAAAAGATACATGCATGCATTAATGACCGCATCCTCTACCGCGATGAGTACGAGAATTTGGATGCATGTCAGGTGTGCACCGCATTGCGGTATAAGATCGTACGAGATGACCCTGGTGATGTTGAGGGCGAGCGCCCCCAGAAGAGGGTTCCCGCCAAGGTTATGTGGTATGCTCCTATAATACCACCACGAAACGCTTGTTCGTAAATAAAGAGCATGCTAGGTTGTTGCGATGGCACAAAGAAGATCGTAAGAAAGACGTGATGTTGAGGCACCTGCCGATGGCTCCCAATGGAGAAAAATCGATAGAGAGTTCCCAAACTTTGCACAGGATGCAAGGAACTTACGGTTTGGTCTAAATCTGAGATGGCATGAATCCTTTTGGAGAGCAGAGCTGCAGCCATAGCACCCGGCTTTGTGACTCTTTGTATATATAACCTTCCTCCTTGGTTGTGCATGAAGCGGAAATTCATTATGATGCCGGTGCTCATACAAGGCCCGAAGCAACCCGGAACGACATTGATGTGTACCGAAGCCATTAGTTGAAGAACTTCTACGGTGTGGTCTCTAGCAGGTGTACGTGTGTGGGACGAGCACAAGCAGGAGGAATTTGACCTAAGAGCTGCTTTTCAGAACCATCAATGACTGACCTGCTCTTGGTAACATTTCAGGACGAGTCAAACAAGGGATACAATGCATGCACGCACCGTTTACATGAGCTCGAAGGTGATTATTTGGAAAAATGTAAGAAGGTCGTGTACAGGGGCATCGTCGATTTCTTAGGCTTACCCATCCCGTAAGAAAGAAAGGCAAGCATTACAACGGTGAGGCTGATCACCGGAGGAAGCCTCTCCATCGTGATGGTGTTGATATATTTGGTATGGTCAAGGATCTAGATGTAATATTTGGAAAGGGTCTGGCGGACGATGCATTCCGAATGACGATGCCGGACACGCGCCCATGTGGAAGAAGAAATCTATATTTTGGGATCTACCCTATTGGGAAGTCTTAGAGGTCCGCTCTTCAATCGATGTGATGCACGTGACGAAGAATCTTTGCGTGAACCCGCTAGGCTTTACGGGCGTGTACGGAAGACAAAAGATACACCAGAAGCACGGAGGACCAAAGAACGTAGGAAAGACCCAAAAAGCGCATGAGAGAGTTAAAGGACGTCATTACTCCGCCTACGCTCTTACAAAAGCAGAGAAGGAAATATTTTTTGAATGTACGAAGCGATATCAAGGTCCCGTCCGGCTTCTCCTCCAATATAAAAGGAATAATAAATATGGAGAAGAAAACATTCCAACCCGAAGTCTCATGACCGTCACGTGATAATGACACAGTTGCTTCCGATTGCATTGAGAGGGCTTCTACCGGAAAATGTTCGATCGCCCATTGTGAAGCTATGTGCATTCCTCAATGCAATTTCTCGAAGGTAATAAATCCAGAAATTCTCACCGAGGTTGCGTAATGATGTGGTCCAATGTCTCGATAGTTTTGAGCTGGTGTTCCCACCATCCTTCTTCAATATTATGACACATCTCCTCGTTCACCTGGTCGATGATAGTTGCATTCTCGGTCGTGTTTTTCTACACACTATGTTCCCATTCGAGAGGTTCATGGGTGCCTTAAAGAAATATGTTCCTAACAGTGCTAGGCCGTAAGGAAGCATCTCCAAGGGCTATGGAACAGAGGAGGTCATTGAATTACGTGTTGACTTTATTCCCGACCTTAAGCCGATTGGTGTTCCCGAATCGCGGCATGAAGGGAGACTAAGTGGAAAAGGCAAGCTAGGAAGGAAATCAATGATATGTAGGGACGGGATTTCTTTGACTCAAGCACACTACACAGTTCTACAAAGTTCCACCTTGGTGGCTCCGGATTTCGGTGACCACAAGAACTTTCTACGCTCCCGTAACCCGGGCGATCGAACGATTGGATTAGACGTGAACACATGTCGACTTTCGGTGGTTGGTTGCAAAAACATCTCCCGAATAACAAAGATATTGAAGATCGGTTGTACTTGTGGCCCAGACACCATCTTCGATCGTAGTGACTTTCCAAGGGTACGAGATAAATGGGAATACATTTTACACGATCGCCCAAGATAAAAGAGCACCAACCAAAACAGTGGTGTCCGGTTTGATGCAATAATGAATGAAGGCCCAAATGACACATATTATGGTTACATAGAGGATATATGGGAACTTGACTATGGACCTTCTTTTAAGGTCCCTTTGTTTAGGTGCAAATGGGTCAACAAAACAGAGGCGGGGTTCGGGTAGACAAGTTGTATGGAATGACAACAAGTGGATCTCAACAATCTTGGGTATAGAGACGAACCATTCGTCCTAGCCAAGGATGTGGCGGTGTTTTCTATGTGAAGGATATGTCTACCAAACCAAGAAAAAGGAAACATAAGGAAACAAATACATCAAACGATGAGCCAAAGCGCCACATAGTTCTTTACGGAAAAAGAAACATCGTGGGAGTGGAGGACAAGACAGACATGTCGAAGATTATAATCGGTTTGATGAAATTCCACCCTTCAGTAGTGAACATTGATCCAAGCATCAAGTTAAATGATGAAGATGCTCCATGGTTACGGCCGAAGAAGATTAATTAAATGAGGAAGATGCTCCATCATCAAGTTAATTGAAGAATGTTCATGGCACAAATGAGTATCTCAACATGGCAATCAATTTCCCATTTATTTTTGTGTAATCATGTAATCGTATGTAAGATATTAAAAGTGGAGATGCGCCACGGGAGATTTCCCAACCCTTTCCCCAACACCGTTAGATGAGATGTAGTCGTTCGGGGCTTGCAGGAAAAAATTCCAAGGCGCGATTTCGAAGATGCCGTAGGGCGTGTGCACCAACGACATCTTCGAGAAATCGCGCCACGGAGATTTCCCAACCCTTTCCCCAACACCGTTAGATGAGATGTAGTCGTTTAGGGGCTTGCAGGGAAAAATTCCGAGCGAGCTTCCGAAGATGTCGTAGGGCGTGTGCACCAACGACATCTTCGAGAAGCGCCACGGGAGATTTCCCAACCCTTTCCCCAACACCGTTAGATGAGATGTAGTCGTTTAGGGCTTGCGGGAAAAATTCGAGGAGCAGCTTCCGAAGATGTCGTAGGGCGTGTGCACCAACGACATCTTCGAGAAGTCGCGCCACGGAGATTTTCCAACCCTTCCCTTCATCCATGGGAATGAAACTCGCTTGGCTTGTTGATCCAGCTTGGCAAGGCGTATCGATGCTCCTTTTATAGGCACGACACCTCTTCTACTTTGTCTTGTTCCTTCGACGGGCGTCGTGCGCTACATGCTTTATCTCATCGAGCGGTGCGTCCACCCATGCGTTCTTATCTCTGCAGACATCTTTAGTCCCGGTTGTACCCACCAGCCGGGACTAAAGGTTACCCACACGTCCTTATCCCACCGAAGCTTTTGTTAGATGACACAAAAAAGGATCTTTAGTCCCGGTTGTACCCACCAGCCAGGACTAAAGGTTACCCACACGTCCTTATCCCACCGACAGTTTTTGGCGCCACTGCGTTCCCGCCTATTTTTCTTCCTGCGCTTTCCACTGCTTCCCGCCTCCGTCCTCCCACCATTTTTTCACTATATATATGTTGGCTTGGCCTCCATTTACATATCACATCTAGACTCATATCTGCAAACCTCATCACCAGGTCACATGGCTTCCATCGTATCTCTAACCCTCCGGGAGGCGGAGGCGCTTTGCGCGTCGAACTACCCCTGCCCGCCGGGCTACCGCGTCCCTACCGGCTGGTTGCTTCGAGCTGTCGGAGGGGTACCGGTCCCTCCCGTCCCTCTAGGTGTGGCGCGCGAGATGGCCATCACGAACCACTACTACTTCGAGCTCACGCTGCAGCGGCGGAGGAATCCCCGATGGCATCCCGACTACGGCCCGACTTGGGAAAGCTTCTTCATCAATCGGCGTGAGAGGGCGCTCGCCGAGCACGAGGAGGGCGGCCCGCCTCCTTCGAACTTCAACGAGACCGGCCGTCGGGCGTGGTGGCGCGACCGGACTCTCCAGGGCGTCATGGCCCACCGTGGCCCCCGCTGCGCTACCCTCGGTCCCCGCCCCACGCGTGCTCTCCCGCCGAGGTTTGACTACCGCGACCCCGATGCCAGCGACGATGATGACGGCGACTACGACGACTACGATGGCGAGTACTATAGGGCTAGGCACGAGTATGACTGAATGACTCGAACAGTCGAATCTGGCCATGTATCTTAATTAATTTTCAGTTGAGCTAGGCACGAGTACTATAGGGCTAGGCACGAGTACTATCTGGCCATGTATCTTAATTAATTTTCAGTAGAGTTCTGTACTTTAATTCCAGATGTAATCTGGCGGGAAACTTTTCTCATCATCAGCGTCTGCCACAACGACTTTATTGAAAATACAATTAACTCCTCGTCGTGCTCGGCGATTGCGATCCGGCGCTGCACCTGGCGGTGGCGGCGACGGTCCTCGTCGTCGACGAGGCACGGCGTCGGCGCGAGGAACTCCGCCTCCTCTAGCGATTCGACGTCTGGGAAGTTCATGTCGCACCGTGGCCGCCGAAATCGCCATGCGGCCGCGTCGTAAGCGCGCGCCGCCAGCTCCGGGGTGTTGTACGTGCCGAGGGTGAGCCGGAAGCCACCGGCGCATCTCGGCGTAGAACCTACCGTTCGGACATGGCGGTGGCGGTGGCGACGGTGGCCTGTACATGGCGGTGGCGGTGGTGGGCACACACGGCGTGGCCCGTACATGGCGGTGACGGTGGTGGCCGTGCGGTGGCGGTGGCGACGGTGGCCCGTACATGGCGGTGGCGGTGGTGGGGCGATACACGGCGGTGGCCCGTACATGGCGGTGACGGTGATGGTCGGCGGTGGCGGTGGCGACGGTGGCGACACGGCGGTGGCGACGGTGGCTGGCAGACACGGCGATGGCGACGGTGCTTTGTACATGGCGGTGGCGGTGGTGGGCAGTACACGGCGGTGGCCCGTACATGGCGGTGACGGTGGTGGCCAGGTGGTGGCGGTGGTGGGCAGTACACGGCGGTGGCCCGTACATGGCGGTGACGGTGGTGGCCAGGCGGTGGCGGTGGCGACGGTGGCCTGTACATGGCGGTGGCGGTGGTGGGCAGTACACGGCGGTGGCCCGTACATGGCGGTGACGGTGATGGTCAGGCGGTGGCGGTGGCGACGGTGGCCAGTACACGGCGGTGGCGACGGTGGCCAGTACACGGCAGTGGCGACGGTGGCGATACAGCGGTGGCGGCGGTGGCCTGTACATGGCGGTGGCGGTGGTGGGCATACAGCGGTGGCCCGTACATGGCGGTGACAGTGGTGGCAGCGGTGGCGGTGGTGGGCATTACAAGGCGGTGGCCAGTTCCTGGCGGTGACGGTGCTGCCCAGGCGGTGGCGGTGGCGACGGTGGCCTGTACATGCATGGCGGTGGCGGCGGTGGACACGTGTGGCGATGCGGTGGCTTTTTTCATTTGAAATAAGGCGGAAATGAAACTTTTTAAAAAAGTGGCGCTTTGGACCCGGTTTGTATTACAAACCGGGACTAAAGGCCTTTTTTGCGCGCGCAGCGAAAACGCAGCAAAAATGGCCTTTAGTCCCGGTTTCTATTACCAACCGGGACCAAAGGGGCCACGAACCGGGACCAAAGGGTATGGCCAGTATAAAAGCCAACACTTCGTCTCCGCGGAGACGAAGCATTGGACGCCGTCAGGCTGCCCAACTTCCACGCGCCATCGCCGCTGCCGCCGTCGCGCGCCATCGCCGCCGCCTCCCGTGCGCCATTGCCGCCGCCGCCACCCGCGCCGTCCGCACCATCCCCGCCCTCTCTCTCTCTCCCGCGCGCACGTCGGCCGCCGCCTCCGCCACTCCTCGATCGCCGTCCGCGCCACTCTCGCCGTCCGCCGCCACCGCGCCCGCCTCCGCCGCGCCCGCGCCCGCCTCCGCCTCTCTCTCGCGTCCCGCCGCCATCGCCGCCGCCGACCCCGCCGCCACCGCGCCTCTCCCTCCGCCGGTAAGCCTCCTCCGGCGATTTTTTTTTCATTTGTTAGATTATAGTGCAGTTAGTTTTAGTGAAAATTTAGTTAAAATTAGTGTGTTAGTAAAATTAGTTAGTGTGTTAGTAAAATTAGTGTGTTAGTAAAATTAGTGTGTTAGTAAAATTAGTTAATGTGTTAGTGTGTTAGTAAAATTAGTTAGTGTGTTAGTAAAATTAGTGTTAGTAAAATTAGTTAGAGAAAAGTTAGAAAATTAGTTAGTTAGTGTTAGTAAAATTAGTTAGAAAAAAGTTAGTAAAAAAATTAGTTAGAAAAAAGTTAGAAAAGTTACAAAATAGATTCATTTGTGTTGGCGCCGCCCCCCGCGCGCGCCGACGACTTAGACCGTGGCGGTGCCGAGTCCGTAGCGATGCCGCCGCGACATAGACTTAGGGTCGCGAAATAGAGAAAGAGCGAGCGAGGAGGAGCGCCAAGTCCGTGGCGGTGCCGGTACTGCCGGCGCCCCTGCCGACGCCCCCATAACAGGGTCATTCAATTCCCGCTACCGCTCCCGCTGTCGTTCCCGACCCCCGATCCGGATCGATCGATCCGGGGTCGTGGAACGCGGCGTTAGTACAAAAGTAGTGAAGTTTTTTATTTAGCACAATATCATGTTTTTTATTTATATTAGTACATATATGATTTGTTTTCGTAGCTACGATGCCGCGACAGCCGCCGCGCCGTGGTCTGACTCTTCTAGAGGAGAGGAGATGGAGCGGATGGGGAGGTCCGGGACTGGGCTCCGCCGGGGTGGCACTGGGAGGTCTTAGCTTCCGGGTCGCGCACCTTGGTGCGGAATCCGGGTCCCGTTGTCGACCCGGATATTCTTTGGTGGAGGTCTTATGGGCCACGGTCGTTTCAGAGGGAGCCGGCCCCGCCGGAGGAGGTAGCTCAGCGCATTGAAGCGGAGGACCAGCACGTTCGCCGTTACATGTACGCGTTAGACAACATGTATAGGACCGGATGGAGCGTTATGCGGGGATTTCATGTTAGCTATGCTCCCGTTGTTGTTCCGTGGCTTTGGGGTACACCAGGCGTGGCTCAGACCCGGTCGGCGCCTCTAGGACCCGGTCTGCGCGGTTGAGTGGTTGTAGTAGTGATTGATATGTATTAGGGTTAAATAAACATGAACCCGATCTATGTATGCATGTAATCGCAGTATCTGCTTTCAGCACTATATTATCGATCCTTAGTTAAGAACTACATATGTAACTCTATTTTCAGTTTTCTGCATTATCCTTAATTTGATCATATGATGGTTCCTATGTATAGCTTGCAGGTCGTTGTAGAAAGCATGGACAGAGAGAAATTCAAGAAAATTTCATGGAGGAACTCATAGCAAACGGTACTCTGGATGATCGCGACGACGACGTTATTCCAGATGATGGTGGTGACGATGTCACCGCAACTTATTTGAATGACTCCGGTGAGGGAGCGGAGAATATTGAGGAAGAAGATCCTAGTGGCGCCGGTGAGGAACAAGATCATCATAATGGCTCCCGAACTGTAGTTATCACCGAGGTATATAAATTAATTAAGCATTGTTGATCGACTAGATGCATTAACTAATTAAATTGTACCGACTATGAATTATTTCTTTTTTAGCCCTCGGATCGAGCACTTCTTACGTAAAGTCGAGGAAGCGAGGCCCGGCCAAAAAGTTGGATGACGGTGTTAGGCACGACATCACCCACATCGAAAAGGATGGTAAACCGATTGCTCCAGAGAAAGGTGCAAAGTCATTTATAGCTCAATGCGGAGTGCTTGTTAGGGACCACGTCCCGATCACCGTTCGAGAATGGCACAAGCCGAAGGGACTAGTGCTGTCTGCAGAGGAAGAAGCTCAAGGTCTTTATATCGATGATGTAGCCAAAAACAGCATTATGAACAAGCTCATGTCACATTTCAACATAGTACCCGAAGAGGGGGGTGACGCTGAAAAGGCCAAGATGGAGCAGGCCCTCCGCGAGTTTGGCAAGAAGAAGATGGCCGAACTATTCAAGCACCACAAGAAAAGATTGCGCCGCCTTATCAAGGTAAAGAAGACTCGGACGGTGAGAAGGTAAAAAATCACTGGGACGAATTCGTGAAGTACGGCACGGAGTCGAAGAATTTAAGAGAAGGTCGGAAATAAATAAGGCAAATGCTGCGTTGAAGCTATATCACCAAATTCAGGTCCAGGTGGATACAGGGCTAACCGTCCTAAGTGGCAGCAGGTGAGGCGGAACCGACTCAAAGAAAGGGATCAGATTAGGGACACACGGTTGGATCGAACGGTGCAAGGAGTGGTTCTACAGGATTGGGGGAACGTTGGATCCAGAAACAGGGAAGTGCATCTATAAGAAAGCTCATCTGAAGGTTCCCATTGATGCCCTGGAAAAAGCACATAGGGACGTGGAGGCGGGGTTGTTCCAGCCCGAAAGAGAGAACGATGGTGACACGCGCCCTTGGGAACAAAGAACACTCGGACGAACACGAGGCACGAAGGCTCCGTTCCGTGGAAGTATGGCTTTCTGCGGAAAGGAAGAGATTTCCGATAAAAGCCATGAGAGGAGGAAGGCAAGGGAAACAGACCGCACGGCTAACTTAGAGGAGGGTATGAGCACCATGAAAGCCCAATTAACCATGGTAACCCAAGTACTTACATCTCGGATGGCTCGGGCGGTGTCGTAGATCTGCATTGCTCAATGCCCTCGCCCCACCGCAATCTCAACCACACCGGAAAAGCAGCGTGGCTTCCTCTCGGCAGGTGGATAATGATGATGATGATGACCAGGTGGTCGAGCCTCCTCGCTACCCCCGTGGATGATCTCACCGAGAGCCGTCCTTGTGAGCTGCATGTTAAAGTTTTCAACCTATCCTTCAAGGCGGCGGTCGGCATCCTCTTACCTACAAGGTCTTACCATTGCCGTCCGGTCCAAGACGACTTTGTTGTGATGGTGGATGAAGTGTTGAGAGATTATGAGGGGTTGGTGCTTGAGCACCCTGCAGTGAAGATGGGGAAATCAAAGAATCGGGAGAAGCCCGTAGAACCACCGTGCAATGGCGGAAGGAGAACATTGTGTTTCCAGGTGAGAAGCCAACAAGCTGTGCCACCTCCGCCTCCTCCGCCACAATGCGGTCTCCTCCGCGTGATGATTCTCCTCTGCGCGATGATGATTCCCCTATCCATGACCAGTCTCCTCCGCGTGAAAATACTCCGCCGCCTCCTCCTCCTCGTCAGGAGACTCCGCCGCCTCCACCTAAGCAAAAGAGGAAGCGGTCCGCGACACCTCCTACAGCTCCGAAGAGATCATCAACTCCAATGAGGGCACCGACTCCAGAGTTGTTACCACATGAGCAGACTGAAGAGCAAAAGGCGTTTCTTGCGCCGAAGAAGATGTTTATTCCACCGCAGACAGTGAAGCACTTTGCCGAGACGAGAATGAAGAGACCTGAGCTGAGAGCTGATTATGACCGCTCTCTTGGACAGTCCTCTAGAGCGAGCAAAGAAGCAAAAAAAGTCGCCCAGCTTGGACAGCAGGACATTCAGGCCGTACCCCACTTCATCGTGGAGCCCTATCATGATCCAGAGACGGCATCGATGATCGAACGGGCGGCTAGAGCTCAGGGAGCATCAGTTGAGTACGAAGATTACTATCCAACGGCTCAAGTGGTAGACAAGTATAGATACGGATCTGATCTCGTCAAACCTGGCGAGCTCGCGCGTCTAGGGACTCAGATGCGAAGGTTGCATGACTGGTACCTGAAAGCCTATCGAAGAGGTGATGCCTACCTCACGGTGTATCTTAGAGATGAGCATTACTTCCGGGGGAAAGACGAGATAAACCTTGAGTTAGAAGAACATTCAGCTTATTCAATCAAGACGCCTCGACAAAGTTGTCATCGGTTGCTACTGCCTGTAAGTGATTTATTTGTGTAATTAAGTTTGTAGCTCATTCATTTGCACTAACAATTATCCTCATTATATTCTTTGTGTACGCTATACATTTAATTATGCAGAATGAAGAAGCTGGAATACAAAAGAGGCAAGCTCCTACCGCTGGGGTTCATAGACCCAAACACAGTTCATGAAGTTACGGTTCGAGACTTCGCCAAGGACACAGAGGACAACATCGTAATGTTTTTAGAGAAGCAATCAGACAAAGAGGATATATTCTTTCCCTACAACTTCAAGTGAGTGTTATATATAACATACATTATGCTTGTGCACCTTCCCCTTTATTCTCGTAATCATTGAGCTATGCTTGTGCAGTTTCCACTTTATTCTCCTAATCATTGATCTTCACCTTGGAGTCGTAAAAGTCATGGACTCGAAACGTAAAGAATATGCGGAATGGGCGGACATGGCTGCCATTGATGTCTACTTCCCCCTCCTTTTCCTGTAGACAGTGTTGGGCCTCCAAGAGCAGAGGTTTGTAGAACAGCAGCAAGTTTTCCCTTAAGTGGATCACCCAAGGTTTATCGAACTCAGGGAGGAAGAGGTCAAAGATATCCCTCTCATGCAACCCTGCAACCACAAAGCAAGAAGTCTCTTGTGTCCCCAACACACCAAATAGGTGCACTAGTTCGGCGAAGAGATAGTGAAATATAGGTGGTATGAATATATATGAGCAGTAGCAACGGTGCCAGAAAATAGCTTGCTGGCGTGTAGTTGATGGTGGTAGTATTGCAGCAGTAGTAACACAGTGAAACAGTAAATAAGCAGAGGTAACGCAACAGTATTTAGGAACAAGGCCTAGGGATTAGACTTTCACTAGTGGACACTCTCAACATTGATCACATAACAGAATAGATAAATGCATACTCTACACTCTTGTTGGATGATGAACACATTGCGTAGGATTACACGAACCCTCAATGCCGGAGTTAACAAGCTCCACAATTCAATGTTCATATTTAAGTAACCTTAGAGTGTAAGATAGATCAATACGACTAAACCAAGTACTAAAGTAGCATGCACACTGTCACCTTCATGCTAAGAAAGGAGGAATAGATCACATCAATACTATCATAGCAATAGTTAACTTCGCAATCTACAAGAGATCATGATCATAGCATAAACCAAGTACTAACACGGATGCACACACTGTCACCATTACACCGTGCAGGAGGAATAAAACTACTTTAATAACATTGCTAGAGTAGCACATAGATAAATTGTGATACAAATACATTGCAATCATAAAGAGATATAAATAAGCACCTCACTATGCCATTCATAACAGTGAATAAGTATTCTGTGAAATATAGCCTAAGAGACCCACACGGTGCACACACTGTCACCTTTACACACGTGGGACAAGGAGTCTCCGGAGATCACATAAGTAAAACTCACTTGACTAGCATAATGACATCTAGATTACAAGCATCATCATATGAATCTCAATCATGTAAGGCAGCTCATGAGATTATTGTATTGAAGTACATAGGAGAGAGATGAACCACATAGCTACCGGTATGACCCCGGAGCCTCGATGGAGAACTACTCCCTCCTCATGGGAGCAGCAGCGGTGATGAAGATGGCGGTGGAGATGGCAGCGATGTCGATGGAGAAGCCTTCCGGGGGCACTTCCCCGTTCCGGCGGCGTGCCGGAACAGAGACTCCTGTCCCCCAGATCTTGGCTTCGCGATGGCGGTGGCTCTGGAAGGTTTTCTCTGGTTTCGTCGAACGTGATAGGGTTTTCGCGACGGAGGCTTTAAATAGGCGGAAGGGCAGCCTCGGAGGGGGCCTGGGGCCACCACACCATAGGGCGGCGCGGCCCCTCTCGGCCGCGCCGGTGTGGTGTGGGGCCCCCAGGGGCTTCCCTCCGGCGGCTCTCGGGTGTTCCGGATGCTTCCGGGCAAAATAGGAACACAGGCGTTGATTTCATCCGATTCCGAGAATATTTCGTTACTAGGATTTCTGAAACCAAAAACAGCAGAAAATGTGAACCGGCACTTCGGCATCTTGTTAATAGGTTAGTTCCAGAAAATGCACGAATATGACATAAAGTGTGCATAAAACATGTAGATAACATCAATAATGTGGCATGGAACACAAGAAATTATCGATACGTCGGAGACGTATCAGCATCCCCAAGCTTAGTTCTGCTCGTCCCGAGCAGGTAAAACGATAACAAAGATAATTTCTGGAGTGACATGCCATCATAAACTTGATCATACTATTGTAAGCATATGTAATGAATGCAGCGATCAAACAATGGTAAATGACATGAGTAAACAACTGAATCATAAAGCAAAGACTTTTCATGAATAGTAATTTCAAGACAAGCATCAATAAGTCTTGCATAAAAGTTAACTCATAAAGCAATAATTCAAAGTAAAGGTATTAAAGCAACACAAAGGAAGATTAAGTTTCAGCGGTTGCTTTCAACTTGTAACATGTATATCTCATGGATATTGTCAACATAGAGTAATATAACAAGTGCAATATGCAAGTATGTAGGAATCAATGCACAGTTCACACAAGTGTTTGCTTCTTGAGATGGAGAGAAATAGGTGAACTAACTCAACAATAAAAGTAAAAGAATGGTCCTCAATAGAGGAAAAGCATCGATTGCTATATTTGTGCTAGAGCTTTGATTTTGAAAACATGAAACAATTTTGTCAACGGTAGTAATAAAGCATATGTATCATGTAAATTATATCTTACAAGTTGCAAGCCTCATGCATAGTATACTAATAGTGCCCGCACCTTGTCCTAATTAGCTTGGACTATCGGATCATCGCAATGCACATGTTTTAACCAAGTGTCACAAAGGGGTACCTCTATGCCGCCTGTACAAAGGTCTAAGGAGAAAGCTCGCATTGGATTTCTCGCTATTGATTATTCTCAACTTAGACATCCATACCGGGACAACATAGACAACAGATAATGGACTCCTCTTTTATGCATAAGCATGTGACAACAATTAATAATTTTCTCATATGAGATTGAGGATATATGTCCAAAACTGAAACTTCCACCATGGATCATGGCTTTAGTTAGCGGCCCAATGTTCTTCTCTAACAATATGCATGCTTAACCATAAGGTGGTAGATCTCTCTTACTTCAGACAAGACGAACATGCATAGCAACTCACATGAAATTCAACAAAGAGTAGTTGATGGCGTCCCCAGTGAACATGGTTATCGCACAACAAGCAACTTAATAAGAGATAAAGTGCATAAGTACATATTCAATACCACAATAGTTTTTAAGCTATTTGTCCCATGAGCTATATATTGCAAAGGTGGATGATGGAATTTTAAAGGTAGCACTCAAGCAATTTACTTTGGAATGGCGGAAAATACCATGTAGTAGGTAGGTATGGTGGACACAAATGGCATAGTGGTTGGCTCAAGTATTTTGGATGCATGAGAGTTGTTCCCTCTCGATACAAGGTTTAGGCTAGCAAGGCTTATTTGAAACAAACACAAGGATGAACCGGTGCAGCAAAACTCACATAAAAGACACATTGTAAACATTATAAGACTCTACACCGTCTTCCTTGTTGTTCAAACTCAATACTAGAAATTATCTAGACCTTAGAGAGACCAAATATGCAAACCAAATTTTAGCATGCTCTATGTATTTCTTCATTAATGGGTGCAAAGCATATGATGCAAGAGCTTAAACATGAGCACAACAATTGCCAAGTATCACATTACCCAAGACATTTATAGCAATTACTACATGTATCATTTTCCAATTCCAACCATATAACAATTTAACGAAGAAGAAACTTCGCCATGAATACTATGAGTAGAAACTAAGGACATACTTGTCCATATGCTACAGCGGAGCGTGTCTCTCTCCCACACAAGCATGATGTAATCCAATTTATTCAAACACAAACAAAATTAAAAACAAACAGACGCTCCAAGTAAAGCACATAAGATGTGACCGAATAAAAATATAGTTTCAAGAGAAGGAACCTGATAATTTGTCGATGAAGAAGGGGATGCCTTGGGCATCCCCAAGCTTAGATGCTTGAGTCTTCTTGAAATATGCAGGGGTGAACCACCGGGGCATCCCCAAGCTTAGAGCTTTCACTCTTCTTGATCATAGTATATCATCCTCCTCTCTTGACCCTTGAAAACTTCCTTCACACCAAACTTCTCATAAACTTCATTAGAGGGGTTAGTACATAATCAAAAACTCACATGTTCAGAGGTGACACAATCATTTTTAACACTTCTGGACATTTCTCAAAGCTACTGGAAGGTAATGGAACAAAGAAATCCACCCAACACAGCGAAAGAAGCAATGCGAAATAAAAGGCAGAATCTGTCAAAACAGAACAGTCCGTAAAGACGAATTTCTAATAAATACTTCCGTTGCTCAGATCAGAAAACTCAAAACAAATGAAAGTTGCGTACATATCTGAGGAACACGCACGTAAATTGGCATATTTTTCTGATTTTTCTACAGAGAAAACAGCCCAGATTCGTGACAGATAGAAATCTGTTTCTGCGCAGAAATTCAAATCTAGTATCAACCTTCGATTAGAGGCTTCACTTGGCACAACAAAACACAAAACTAAGATAAGGAGAGGTTGCTACAGTAGTAAACAACTTCCAAGACACAAATAAAAACAAAGTACTGTAGCAAAATAACACATGGGTTATCTCCCAAGAAGTTCTTTCTTTTCAGCCATTAAGATGGGCTCAGCAGTTTTAATGATGCACTCATAAGAAATAGTAATTGAAGCGAAAGAGAGCATCCAGAGGAAAATTCAAAACACATTTAAGTCTAACATGCTTCCTATGCATAGGAATCTTGTAAATAAACAAGTTCATGAAGAGCAAAGTAACAAGCATAGGAAGATAAAACAAGTATAGCTTGAAAAAGTTCAGCACATAGAGAGGCATTTTAGTAACATAAAAATTTCTACAACCATATTTTCCTCTCTCATAATAACTTTCAGTAGCAACATGAGAAAACTCAACAATATATCTATCACATAAAGCATTCTTATCATGAGTCTCATGCATAAAATTATTACTCTCCACATAAGCATAATCAATTTTATTAGTAGTTGTAGTGGGAGCAAATTCAACAAAGTAGCTATCATTATTATTCTCATCATCAAATATAGGAGGCATATTGTATTCATAATCAAATTTATCCTCCATAACAGGTGGCAACAAAAGACTACTATCATTATAATCATCATATATAGGAGGCAAAGTATCATCAAAGAAAATTTTCTCCTCAATGCTTGGTGGACTAAAAAGATCATGCTCATCAAAACCAGCTTCCCCAAGCTTAGAATTTTCCATATCATTAGCAACAATGGTATTCAAAGTGTTCATACTAACATGTTCCATGGGTTTTTTAATTTTCGGATCAAACCATCCATGTCTTAAATAAGGAAATAGAGTAAAAAGCTCATTGTTGTCCATTATGCCTTACTAGTGTAAACAAGAAACAAAAAGATGCAATTGCAGGATCTAAAGGAAATAGCTTCGAGTACTTACAATGCGGAAAATAGCTTGGTAGCCGAGATCCGGAGTGTGAGTACCTTTTACCTTTCCTCCCCGGCAACGGCGCCAGAAAATAGCTTGATGTCTACTTCCCCCTCCTTTTCCTGTAGACAGTGTTGGGCCTCCAAGAGCAGAGGTTTGTAGAACAGCAGCAAGTTTTCCCTTAAGTGGATCACCCAAGGTTTATCGAACTCAGGGAGGAAGAGGTCAAAGATATCCCTCTCATGCAACCCTGCAACCACAAAGCAAGAAGTCTCTTGTGTCCCCAACACACCAAATAGGTGCACTAGTTCGGCGAAGAGATAGTGAAATACAGGTGGTATGAATATATATGAGCAGTAGCAACGGTGCCAGAAAATAGCTTGCTGGCGTGTAGTTGATGGTGGTAGTATTGCAGCAGTAGTAACACAGTGAAACAGTAAACAAGCAGAGGTAACGCAGCAGTATTTAGGAACAAGGCCTAGGGATTAGACTTTCACTAGTGGACACTCTCAACATTGATCACATAACAGAATAGATAAATGCATACTCTACACTCTTGTTGGATGATGAACACATTGCGTAGGATTACACGAACCCTCAATGCCGGAGTTAACAAGCTCCACAATTCAATGTTCATATTTAAGTAACCTTAGAGTGTAAGATAGATCAATACGACTAAACCAAGTACTAAAGTAGCATGCACACTGTCACCTTCATGCTAAGAAAGGAGGAATAGATCACATCAATACTATCATAGCAATAGTTAACTTCGCAATCTACAAGAGATCATGATCATAGCATAAACCAAGTACTAACACGGATGCACACACTGTCACCATTACACCGTGCAGGAGGAATAAAACTACTTTAATAACATTGCTAGAGTAGCACATAGATAAATTGTGATACAAATACATTGCAATCATAAAGAGATATAAATAAGCACCTCACTATGCCATTCATAACAGTGAATAAGTATTCTGTGAAATATAGCCTAAGAGACCCACACGGTGCACACACTGTCACCTTTACACACGTGGGACAAGGAGTCTCCGGAGATCACATAAGTAAAACTCACTTGACTAGCATAATGACATCTAGATTACAAGCATCATCATATGAATCTCAATCATGTAAGGCAGCTCATGAGATTATTGTATTGAAGTACATAGGAGAGAGATGAACCACATAGCTACCGGTACAGCCCCGAGCCTCGATGGAGAACTACTCCCTCCTCATGGGAGCAGCAGCGGTGATGAAGATGGCGGTGGAGATGGCAGCGGTGTCGATGGAGAAGCCTTCCGGGGGCACTTCCCCGTTCCGGCGGCGTGCCGGAACAGAGACTCCTGTCCCCCAGATCTTGGCTTCGCGATGGCGGCGGCTCTGGAAGGTTTTCTCTGGTTTCGCCGAACGTGATAGGGTTTTCGCGACGGAGGCTTTAAATAGGCGGAAGGGCAGCCTCGGAGGGGGCCTGGGGCCACCACACCATAGGGCGGCGCGGCCCCCCCTCTGGCCGTGCCAGGGTGTGGTGTGGGGCCCCCAGGGCTTCCCTCTGGCGGCTCTCGGGTGTTCTGGATGCTTCCGAGCAAAATAGGAACCTGGGCGTTGATTTCGTCCGATTCCGAGAATATTTCGTTACTAGGATTTCTGAAACCAAAAACAAACAGAAACAGAACTGCACTTCGGCATCTTGTTAATAGGTTAGTTCCAGAAAATGCACGAATATGACATAAAGTGTGCATAAAACATGTAGATAACATCAATAATGTGGCATGGAACACAAGAAATTATCGATACGTCGGAGACGTATCAGCCATCCTCCAGAGGTAGTTTCAATCAATTTCGTATTGGCATCTTCATCTGCTCTAATTCGAAGATATCATGAACTAATCAATTACTCATTTACTCATTATTTTTTGCCGGGTAGGGCTTGGAAACGGTTCATCAATACTGTTCCGGGTAAATGGAAACCGGAGCTTACATTTGAAGATTACCCTGTAAGTAGTACTATATATATAGCTATGTCCGTGAAACTTTATATATGATATTTACTTTCAATACGATGCTTGATTATTAGTTTGATCGAACTATTTTTTCGTAAAGTGTATGAGGCAGGAACAAGGGAATAACTTATGTGGATACTACGTCTGCACCTTCATGCGTGACATGGCCTGTCCCAAGGGTGGGGATGCCCGTATACACCACACTCGTGTACGATAACAAAATTTCACAATTAATCTTAATTAGTACCATCTATTGTATTGAGTTCCATTCATATACTGATCTCCTTTTTTAAATATAGATGACACGCCTGCGGGACACTCTCATAACAGCGGATCAAATAAAAGCAATTCAAGAGGAAATCGCGGGATTCTTTATTACCGAGGTCCTTACCCCAGGTGTAGAGCACTATCGGAAGATCGTGACGGCGGAGGATATTCGTCGAGGAGATGTTGTATTGTAAATATGCATGCATTACGTGTACTGTGTTGACTAGGTCGTGTACTGTTGACGATGTCTATATATATTCATGACGATTTTTTGTGGTTTCTTGAATGATATATATGCATTGCTGAAACTCTGCCGCGGCAGAGAAACGCTGGTACAGCCTAAATCTGTGCCGCGGCAGAGAAATAGCAATTCTCTGCCGCGGCAGAGAAACCTAGGCCCGGTTCGTACCACGAACCGGGACCAAAGGCCTTCCACCGCGAGCTCCCTGGCCGCACCACGTGTCGAGGCCTTTAGGCCCGGTTAATCTTTGAACCGGGACTAAAGGATACCCCCTTTAGTCCCGCCTAATTGGTCCCGGTTCGGCAACCGGGACTGAAGGCCCAAATGGACCGGGCCTATTGCCCCTTTTTCTACTAGTGCATGTTTTGCCTCTATGAAAGGAAGGAAAAACCTCCAGCCAAAATATGTAATTAGTTATGCATGTATTACTCTGGACAATTTTTTAGCCGATGAAATCCTTGATATACATGCTATACTTGTCAATTTTCTATTTTTTTGCGAACGCTATTTGCATGGTATTAGCACGTTATAACTTGCAGTTGGCGATGAGACTGTTCATCGCAGATTTCTTGATGCATCGCAAGGAAAGCTGCAAACTCGGCCGACACCTCGTGATCAACTTGGGAAAGAGGGCTTTAGCGCTCATACGACCGATCATCAACTACTGGAGCATCGTGCTAACTCTAGATGATCACACAAGAATTCAACACTTCTCACATTTGAGATGTTAACTAGGTTGCTGGCAATAGAAAAGTGAATTTGGGGGACATCAAATGCCTGCTAGACATCCTTCCCACGGCTCTCCTGGCACACACAATATGAGGGTCAGGGATTGGCTTCGCAAATATTGACCATTTTGGATAAACGTCATTGGCGAGGAAATATACTTTGGTGTATGTGTGCGTCCATTGATCTCATCGTTGACCACATGAGCATGGCCTTTAGCAATTCAAACGACCGAACACCTTGTGTGCAAGGCGCCCGCGAGGTGCTCTTGGCTGGAGCTTTATGCCGACGAGTCCACGAAGCAGAAAGCCGTGGTCAAACAAGCGGAGGGCCTGCATAGGTGACGGTGGAGGCCTCCGATAGCGTTGGTGGGAGATGCGGTGGTACTCGGTGGTAGGTCGCAGAAGTGTCGGCTGACGGCGTCGATGTGGGCTGACCGCTGAAATGCTGGACTGCGGTGGCGGAGGAACCCTAGCCGATGTGGGGCGGTGGCGGTGGCGGTGGAGATTCACTAGGCGGGGATGAGGCGAGTGCTCACGGGAAGAGTGTGGGGCCAAGGCGGGGAAGGGGGCAGACCGACCGAGCCGGATGGTGCCACAACGGTTGTGTAGGCATCTGCCATGGTGTCCCCGTCGGCCGAGAATCCGAAGACGAAAGGTAGGGCAGGGTACCACGCTAGCAAAACAATGCATGCATCCGGCAGACAGTAGAGTGCGATGGAGATATCATGGATCATATGGTGGTGGGTCGTGCCACCGCGACGATCGACTGCGCCCGTCCCGCTCTGCAGCAAAACCACGGGCGATCCCGTGCCCTGTTTCGCGAGGTGCATGCACCCTGCTCCAGCTCGTCTCCCCCACTGCATTTGCTCCTGCCAGTATCACGTATCAGTGCACAGCATCAAGTTCCCGATCTGGCCTGTCCTGTCGTCCTCAACCTGTACGATCCGATGCTTGCTTGCTGCTTCCTTTCCTTCCGTTGTGGCCGGTGCATGCACCTATTTTTTTTTCAGATAAAAAATATTAATATTGTAAAAATACGAAATACATGTAGACTCTGCAAGAACGCAATGACCTAATGACCATACCAATAACGCAGTGGCCTAATAACCATACAAATACACACATAAAAAATCACATAAAAGAAAAGTCATCTAGAGTGATATGTTTCTTGTAGCAACATACCAAACACCAAAATGAGAGCACCAAAAATTCATGATCTTCAAAAGCGACAACTTTAAGAAAGGAACAATGCACAAGCCGCCGTCATCGCTCTGATCCTAGATCATAGGTTCCACCTAGAAGAAAATCCATGCTCATAAAACAATGCCTCCAACAAAACCATTGCCAACACAATCAATTAATGCCAGACTTTGGTGTTTCACCCTACAAGTTTAAACTCTAAATTTGTTCTATATTGTCGCTCCCACTTGTCGACGCCGCTGATCCAAGTCACCAATCACCAAGCCAAAACCTCATCACCACCATAGGGCTCGAACTACCATTACCAGTCCTTAAACCTCGACTTCCATGCCATTCTTTGCGACTGATTTTATCATAAAACTAAAGACATGTCCCATGATGGCAACCGACCGAAGAGCTTCACATCGTTCACTGGTTGTGCGCGCCTGAAGACCATCCGATCTAGTAATCTCCGGCACGTCATCCATTGGATTTCGTTGGCGGAGCCTTCCGGAACTCGACACTCCAGCCAGACCAAGGAAGACATACACCAAGATGTTCTTCATCATAGCATGAGAGGGATCCTAGGGCCGCATCCTTTAGTCAGGCGAGCCAGAGGCCCCCACGCCGCTGCTCATCGGCCGCCCCCCTTCGGCGGAAATGGAGGCAAGCCGACGTACGAACCACGCGCTCGCACCAGCGCATTGGTCTGCACCACGAGAAAGATGCTCAACAATACACCGCAACGAGGCCGACTAACGGCCACACCGAAGATGGATCTTGGTGGGAGCCTAGACCTACAACTGCCGCCTCCCCCAAGCACAAACGCCCATGGGAATCGCCGCCACGACCAAGGCATAGCCCCACCGGTGTGACATCAATTCTGGACAGGCGCCAACCAAAGGAAGAAGCCGCCACTACCACATGACCAAGGCATTGCCCTAGCCGCCAAGCGCATGCGCATGATATCATCAGCGCCTTCCCCTGCCGCCTCGGATGATCCCCCGCCAAGATGCAGCCCCCCGGTACCTTCGGCATCGGGCATGCCGCCATCGCGGTCCTCGCCGGCAGCTGTGGCGGCAGGGGAGACCACCGGCCTAGGTTGTTTGGCGGCTAGGGTTTTCGCCCCCGGTGCATGCATCTAGCTAATTACACTTTCCCGTCCCGAGAAATCGCAGAAACTACTCCGTTTCAATTACATAAAATACCCATCTTACCTACCTTTTGTGCAAACCACCAACTAAAGGTGTAATCCATTGCAAAAAAAGTTTAAATCATAGATTAAACTGCTTAACAACAAAATTGACGGCCATCACCCACGCGTCAATGATGATGTGGCGTCCTCGTGTCATCAACTAGCCTTTTTTCAAACATTTGAAAAAAAATTAAATTCT
The DNA here is from genome assembly GCF_019359855.2 of Lolium perenne. NCBI lineage: Eukaryota > Viridiplantae > Streptophyta > Magnoliopsida > Poales > Poaceae > Lolium > Lolium perenne. The sequence goes on along the minus strand of NC_067250.2, from coordinate 213,173,712 downwards.
AATAATTGAAACAATAGTAAAAGCTAACAAATCATGTAAACTTTATAACAATTTAGATCATCCGTTTTGAATGATTTACTATTTTTGTCAAATTAGGCCAAAATTTGGTGACACGTGGACGCCACATGATCATTGAGATGTGGGTCTTCACCGTCAAATTTGATGTTAAACATGTTAATCCCAGATTCAGATCTCCGTGCAATGGATTACACGTATATCTGGTAGCTTGTTCAAACGATAGGTAAAATGAAACGCTAGTGTCACGGAGATAGCAATAGTAAGTGGTTTATGCAATTTTCTCTCCTGTCCCACGTGCGACGTTGTCATGATTCAACTTTATTTTTTCATGTCAAAGAGATACCATCATCCATTTGAGCATGAGAAATTCTTTTTCTCCGGCTGACTAGGAGAACTGGATTTTTTTTTTCCGAGGGAACTAGGAAGAACTGGATTTAGTTTGCCCTGAGACTAAATTAGTCCATAAGCAATATTAAGCATCACCCTAGACATAGCTGCTCGTAAGCTCGTTCTCCATGTAGTAGTCACCAGGTGAAGCAGAGTTAGCAAATCGCGACTGGTTGATCGCATTCGCCAAGCCATGGAAAATTTCAATTATGATATAAAGTCAAGTTGTATCTAAGTAATTACGTGATGGGGTTTATCATTACACTGCACATGACGAATGCATCAAGAAAAGCTGTCACGCCGATCAAATTAACGCAAGTGGATTAGCCGGCACACGCACACCTGACACTTGATCTGGCATGGGTTAATGCGATTTCGAAGTGGCGGTGGAGTGCATTGTTTGCCCACTTGCCTTTACATCGATTTTGGACATATAGGACGGACCAAGCGGGATGGGGAATTGCAACATCGGTCGGTGCGGCCGGTTCTTGAGCGTTGGCTACGTGTTCCCGTTGATCACCGGCAATGTTTACAGGGACGGAGGTGGATCACAGGATAACAAGTACCTCCTCTGATCCATTTATAATCCTCAACAGTTGTATAATAAAATCTAAGAGTAATAAAAAATTACAAAAATGTCTTTAGATTATCTAGCAGCAACTACAAACACTCGAACGAGCCGAAGCCTCGCCATCAACCTCTCCTCTCCTCATTGGAGTGGGCAAAACTTGTCGCGGTAGAGATTGTCGTAGTAGATAGATGTGAAGTCGTCGTGCTAAGACCCGAAATGGCCAATACCCGGGAGAGAGGAGCAACCATCACCGATAAAGAAGAGCGTAGATTAAAAAAAACACATACCACATCCAGCGAGATCTGCCAGAGACAAACTTACTGTAGAGAGAGATGCAATGCTCGATGTATTGATCAGATGCATATGACGGTACATATATAGGCCACGTCCTCGACTATACAAGGAAGGGCCCAATAGTAAATACAAAGATATGTATCGTTATACAATAACTACAGAGGATACACATCCGGATATATACAAGATATGTATCTCAACACCCCCCGCAGTCGAAGCGTCGTCTGGTCGAACGCATAGACTGGACCGGAACTCCTCAAAAGATGCCGTAGGAAGACCCTTTGTCATGATATCCGCAAATTGTTGGAAGGTGGGCACATGAAGAACTCGAATGTGTCCAAGGGCCACCTGCTCCCGAACAAAATGGATGTCCAGCTCAATATGCTTGGTGCGGCGATGATGGACCGGGTTGGCGGAGAGGTAGACGGCGGAGACGTTGTCGCAGTAGACCACGGTGGCTTTGGAGACAGGGCATGAGAGCTCAACGAGGAGTTGCCGCAGCCAGGAGACCTCAGCAACCGCGTTAGCAACAGCCCGGTACTCTGCTTCGGCGCTGGAGCGAGAGACCGTGGGCTGTCGCTTAGACGACCAGGAGATGAGCGAAGGTCCGAAGTAGACGCAGTAGCCAGACGTGGAGCGACGCGTGTCTGGGCAGCCGGCCCAATCGGCGTCCGAGTAGGCGACGATGTCCGTGGCGGTGGAGGCGTGGAGAGAGAGACCGAAGTCCATGGTACCACGAATGTAGCGGAGGATCCGCTTGACCGCAGCCCAATGAGGATCCCGCGGAGCGTGCATGTGAAGGCACACCTTCTGAACAGCATACTGCAGCTCGGGGCGAGTCAAGGTGAGGTACTGCAGGGCACCGACGATGGAGCGATAAGATGACGCATCCGTGGCCAAGGAACCGTCTGTGGCGGAGAGCTTGGACTTCGTGTCGACCAGCGTTGCCGCGAGTTTGCAATTAAGCATACCGGCGCGGTCCAGGAGCTCATGGGCGTACTTGCGCTGATGAAGGAAGAAGCCGTTGGTGCGACGTACGACCTCGATGCCGAGGAAGTAGTGCCGAGGCCCCAAGTCCTTGAGAGCAAACTCAGCGCGAAGACGCTCTGTGAGCTGTCGCAGGAGGTCCGTGGAGCTGGCCGTTAAGATGATGTCGTCGACGTAGAGCAGCAGGTACGCGGTGGTGGCGCCGTTGTTGTACACGAACAGCGATGCATCGGAGCGGGTGGAGCGGAAGCCGAGTTGGTGAAGAAACGCTGCGATGCGCTGGTACCAGGCGCGTGGGGCCTGCTTGAGCCCGTATAACGAGCGCGAGAGCAGGCACACATGGTCGGGGTGGGCGCTGTCGACGAAACCGGTGGGCTGCTGGCAGAAGACCTGTTCCTCTAGATGGCCGTGAAGGAAGGCGTTGGAGACGTCTATCTGATGCACGGGCCATGCACGGGAGACCGCGAGCTGAAGGACAGTGCAGATCGTCACGGGCTTGACAACCAGGGCGAAGGTGTCGGTGAAGTCGACGCCGGCGCGCTGGCGAAAACCACGAACCACCCACCGCGCCTTGTGGCGGTCGAGAGTACCGTCCGGATGGAACTTGTGATTGAAGACCCACTTCCCGGTGATGATGTTGGCGTGAGGGGGGCGGGGAACAAGCGTCCATGTCTGGTTTCGCTGCAGGGCGTCGAACTCGGCACGCATGGCCGCAAACCACTGTGGGTCGCGGAGAGCAGCCCGGGCAGAGGCGGGCAGGGGCGACGGTGTGGCTGGTGAAGGCGCGGAAGTCGACGCGGTGCAGACATACTCGCCCGAGGGGTACCGCGTGCTCGGGACGCGAATCCCCGCACGGGCGCGCGTGAGGGGGCCCGTCGCCGGCGGCGGAGGAGGCGGAGGCGGGGCCAGAGGCGAGGCATCGCCCAAGCTGGGGCTCGAGGGCGACGCGGTAGAGTGCGCAGATGACACGGCGGTGCCCGAGGCAGTGCTCGAGGCCGACGCGGGTGGTGTCGGGGGCGAAGCAGCGGCGCCTGAGGCGGGGCTCGAGGGCGCCACGTGTGAGCCCGAGGCAGTGCTCGAGGGCGTCACGGGAGGCGTCGCAGCTTGAGTAGAGGGAGCGCGCGGGGGCGCTGCCGAGCCAGGGACCTCCACCAAGGTAGGGCCTTGACGCCGCGGACTGTCAGCCGCGGGAGGAGAAGTCCTCACCTGTTCCTGCGCAAATGGAAAACAGTGCTCATCAAAGTACACGTGCCGGGACGTGATGACGCGATGAGAGACCGGATCATAGCAATGGTAGCCTTTGGTGTTAGCCGGGTAACCGAGAAATACACACGGAATGGAGCGAGGTGCGAGTTTATGAGGGGTGGTGGCAGCGGTGCTAGGGAAACAACGACAACCGAAAATGCGGAGACCGTCGTATGAAGGTGGTGAGCCAAACAGGAGGTTATGGGGTGTGTAATTCCAGCGAGGGCGACACGGGCGTAGGTTGATGTAATGTCCCAGGTTTAGAGACGATCGAGGGGTTGATTTTAGAAAGGGATGTGCATTGCATTGTAAATTACGGGGAAATTCCGCGCTTTTAAAACAAAACTGCATCGAAGGGGGACAGGTTTCTCTCTCGACACCTTACAGGGTTAGGGTTTCGAGAGTGCGATGAACTTGTTCCTACTTATCTAAATTAGGGTTTTGAGAAGAGGGGAGAGATATTGCATCACAATGCTAAGTTACATGATTGAATTACAAGTTAAGTTGTATGATTGAATTCAATCCAAATTTGAATTTGAATTTCAAATTCAAACATCAAATGGTTATCACATAATTCAAACTTGAGATAATTTAACAAACAATTATCATTTATCAAGATTATAAGTAATACAACAATTACATAAAGCTCATTAAGGAAAACTTGAGCTTTATTGATAATCACACACATAATACAATGTCATTACAATATCCAGAATAGATATATAAAAATTTACAACACATTACAAGAATTAAACAAATAGAAAAAGAAAAAGGAAAATTACAAGTCAATTAAATGTCCTAAACTACATTGTTGATCATCATGTAATTCTTGATCAAGAAGATCTTGAACTTTATCTTGATCAGCACATTGTCCCTGCACACACACACAAAGATCAAACCAGGGTTAAGCCAAGTGGCAAAGCCACTTGGCAGGTTAGCAAGAAAAGTGAAAATGGTGGATAACATCAAGTCTGCCGAGCTGATCCATTCCAACCCAAATCCCAAGCCACACACACACAGGCAGCACACAAGGACTGCTGCATGTGTAACAACACACAAGGCCAGGGGGAGTCACCAAAACAGCCAGGCAGTGCTGTCGACCAGGAGAGCAAGTAGAGGACCAAATATAAGCTTTTCACCACCAAAACCCTAGACATTTGCTTCATCCATCGACAGGAATCAGAGTAAGTCACTAGTTAGCAAGAACAGCAAACCAAGAACACCAGAACAGGAAGAATAGCTTCACTGTTCAACCTGCTCCATAACACCACTGAATCAAATCAAGCATCAAAGGCCAGCAGGAGGAGCAGGGCAAGCCTCACACATCATCCAGAAGCAAACCCTCTACTCCAACCACAAATCTTGGAGCTGGAGTGAGGTTGTAACACCCCAAATTTCAAAACAAAGAGAAAGTAAAATTCCTTTTTCCAAAAATGAGAACCAACAAAAACTTTTCTTAAATAGAGTGCTATGCATAGTGCTCCTACCTAATACTTGTGTTTTGCCATGATGAGTGTTATCATGCTTATGTGATAAACCCTAAAACCCTAAAGTGATCAAGTGAAGATCACAAACCAAATAAAATTAAAAGAGAAAGAAATCAAATAAGAAAAACCCTAAACCCTAACCTCCTCAAAAATCCTTTGGATCTATTTTGAGAAACCAAAATAGAAGGAAAATACATATGTGGGCCTATAGCCCTAATATGGAGGTTTTGAACTCTACCTTTCTTACTTGGCTAAAATGGTGGTGAACCCTTGCAAAACTTACTAAACCCTAAACCTCATCCCTCTTGTCATCAATCTTTGAAAAATAAAATAAAAAGAAAAGATCTTATTTAAGAAAAAGGCATATGCAAGCCTATGGATACTTTTTGAAAATGATGAGCTTTGCCTTGTCTACCTTGAGTAGATGAATTGCAACACCTCAAAACACTCAACAAAGTACTTACCAACCAATTCAAGTGTGAAACAAAATAAAATCAAACATATGCATAGAGGCATATGTGCCTATGGCTATTTTTGTAAAACTTTACCCTAGGCCTTCCTACTTTATTTAGAGGATTGGAAAACCTTCATAAACCTTATCTAGTACTTCTCAAACCCAATCCAAAGTGAAACAAAAGATTTTAAAAAGAAAAGTAATAATGCCATAGAGGCATATGAGAGCAAAATATCAAATTTGCGAAATTGAGGATCTTGACCCTAAGACTTGTAGTGAATGGTTGGATCACTCCTATATACCATTTCAACACTCAACAACATCAATTGGGTCAAGCCTAGTCAAATTAAAAATCAAATGCCACATATGCATAGAAGCATATGTGACACATAGCCATTTTCACCAATTCTTGTCCTATGCACTTCTACTTTGACCAAATGGTGTGAAACCATCTCTAAATCTAATCTAATACTAAATTGACCCTAACCCATGCCCAAGTAAAGCAAGATGAACAATTTACAAAGAATAATGAAAATTGACATGTCACCTCTTATGTGTTATGGCCAATTTTACAAATCTTTGAGCAAGACCATTTGAAATGGTTTCAATGGTTTGAAAATGTTTCTAAACTAATAAGAATCACATTAGAGTCAAGAAAAGTCAAATCAAATGGAGAGAAATCAAATAGTGAGATAATTCCATTTTTCACTCACATACACATAGGGCCAAATTTATCAAATCTTGACCTAGCCACCTCCATTGCCTCAAAATGGGTTGAACCTTGCACCTAACTCAATCTAACACCAAATAAACCTCACTCTTGTCAAAATGAAGCAAAGAAAAATAAAAAGGATAAAAGTTAGAAAATCACAAAACCCTCACATATGGCTTATGCCATTTTTATAAATTTTGACCCTAGACCATTTTGGTCTTCACCATTAGTTGAATAATGTTATTAAAAACTTACTACAAATTTTGGAATCAAAGAAACACAATTCAAATCAAATTCAAACTCAAAATTGGCTCACATACAATAATGGTCAAAACTGCCATTTATATTCTGGTCACTACTTTGAGCCTCTCTATTTCAAGTTTTTCAAACTAAACTTTCCCAATTCTTTGCATGTCATCCAAGAGCACATCACGGTGAACAACTTTGGTAAAGACCACCATGCCAAATTCATCTTTGATCAAAAACTATGCTCATGCAAAGTTGAGACTTTTTAATATGAACAACAATCTCACCTTATCAAATTTTGCTATTCTTTGAATTTTAAAATTCCACCACCACACATAGTGGTCTCTGATCATTTACTACTCAACACAATTCATCATTTTCAAATTTTATAACCATATGAACTCAACCAAATTTGGGAAAAATTGTAAATTACCAATATGTAACTATTTGCCACTATTTGGAATAGTGACTCTACCCTCAACCCTAATGTCCCTAACTACTCTACCCTGTCCCCTGGTCCCCTCTCCTCCAACACTAACCCAAGAGACCCTAAGAGGGAGGGCACACATGGCATAGCCATGGCCATGCCGGCCAGGGGCACATGCATGCCCCTCCACTCTCTCCTTCCTCTCCAAGCCATGGCCCTGCTGCCATTTAGCTCCACCTCACCTCCCTATTTCAGTCTATACAAACCCTGGTCGGAGAGGACGCCGAGGCTGGCCAGAAATCGCGCGCCCAGGGCGGCCCAGGCAATGCCGATCACGGCATGGGCACGCCCCAGAACACGCCACGGGCAGCTCAGAGCGCCACCTGCCGCCGTCAACCCAGGCCCCCTTCTCGCTCTCTCCCTTCACCAACTCGCTCCACTGGACGACCAGCGCCCGCCAGACATGCTCCCTGCCTCGCGCGAGGACCGCCGCCGTCGACCACCTCGCCGTTCACCCGCAACCATGTCGCCAGACATTGACGTCGCCCGCGCTCAACTGGCCGTCCCCCACCTCGCCATCACGCGCGTTAGCTTCGCCTAGACGTCGCCTACACGACGCGCCCCCTAGTTTGCCCCTTCGAGCACCGAAGACGCCACGCCGTCGATGACCTCCCACGGGCACCCGCACCACCTCGAGCGCCTATAAAAGGAGGACACCCGCGGCCAATTCATTCACACCAGTCGCCTCCCCTCCTCCTCCTTGATCTCCTCGACCACCTCCCCCTTCCCAATTCCGCCGGAGTAGCCCCAATTTCACCGCCGACCACCACCACAGTAGCTCCTCACCGCCATCAAATTAGACCACCTCAGACTCCACCACCGGTACCAGTCGACGTCTCGTCCTCGACAACGTCGCCTCGCACCCAGCAGAGCCCCGCGGGAACCTCCATCGCGCCGCCGACCCCCTACCTCGCTGGAGCAGCAGCCCCTTCTCCCCCGATGGTGACGACGAAGCCCCACCGTCCGATCTCTGTCTGATCCAACGGCCGACGCGGCGTACCGTTTCGGTAAGGAAACAAGTCGCTGACGTGTGGGACCCCATGTCAGCAGGCCCGAACCGTTACTGGGCCACTTTCTCTGTTTTCAAATGTTTCGGCCCAATTGCTTTCCCGCCTAGCCCATTTAGCTAAATTCAATTAATTTGATTCAGCAAATTTCAAATACTGATGCCCACTTCAAAATTTAATAACTTTCAAACTACTGCACCAAATTTAGCAAACTACATATCTCTGGAAAGCCTATGAAATTATCTACATTTTGCCACTGGTTTCAACCACATATCTTGTGTAGAATTTGAATAACAAAAATAACAAAATAGAGACTTTTCAGTATTCAAATAAATCTTAAAAATCAACCACTTTGAATTTTGAAGTGAATCCAATTGCAATAATTCACATTTAACAAACTCTAATTTACTATGTAAAAATATGATATGGGTTCTGTACATGATCATGGCCTAGATTAATTAAAGGACTATATGGCTATTCTAGTTAGTTGATATTGTCCAAAACTATTAGGTAAATTCTATGAAGTGTTCACTTCATTTAAATCTTGTCCCAAATACTTTCATATGAAGTATTGACCCCGGGTCCAATACTCTCAAATGAAATGCTTGGTGAATTTAAATCATAATAGGCATTATTAAATGGTATGAGGTATTCTACCTCATTTAAATCAATTCCTCAAATGATGATGATGAATGGTTGACTTATGTCAACATGACTTCATGTAGAATTGTTTGAGGAAATTAAATCTTAAGAAGATTCAATGAGAGGAAATTATTTCTCAAAAACTATATGGAAACTATCACTTACATATATAAGGAGAGAAGTCATCCTCTAACCCTAAGTAAGAAACCCTAGATTAATTCTCAGTAGCAATATAAGCAATGATGCTAGATCATTTGGAGTGAGCCATTAAGGCTAATTTAGGTTACTTAAGTGTTTTTTGGTGATTGTATCCTCGTATTCGTATATAGACGCTAGTGCCGGAGAATACCAGGAAGAGGAAGAGGTCTTCTACCAAGAGGAAGAGCAAGAGAACTTTGATCACATCACAAATCAAGGCAAGCTATTACCAATGCAAGCTAGACTATTGCAAGTTATGATGTGCAAGTTAACACCAATGCAAGATAACCCTCTTGCAAAGTGCAAAGCTCACTATGAGCAAGGCATTACCCCATTTACTTATGCTTATGATCCTATTTCCCAGTTTTACCTTACAAGCTTTATTTACTTTTGTTTTATCAAAGTACTTTTTGATTTATGATTCACTTGGTTTAGTTATAGAGTAGTACAAGATCATCACACTTAGCCTAGCAAGCTCCAAGATACTTAGCACCCCTCATACATAGGTGCTAGTGCTAAATTAAAAGTGACTACTCTAGTTGGGAACTTGTGAAATGAAATGACTTGGAAAACCTTGGAATGATGAGTCATTCTATTGAAAGATTTTGAAGGTGAATATGATCTGTGAATGACTTGGTGAACTTTACAAAAACTGATGGTTGGGTTCGGATGCGATACCATTCCAATTTTACAAGTACCCCCACAATACCTGAATCTGGGTAAGGCTTAGCTGGAAACTTATGTATTTTAGTATGGGTTCCCTCTGAACAAGCGTCATAGGGGTTATGCCGAGGCTGCCTCCGTACTGGTGAAGTGATGTGAAATGACGTGAAATGAGGTGAATGTCCGGCCCAAGCCCTCGTGCGATTCCTCAGTGCCGACTGTCTGTCTTCACTGGGAGGCCAAGCTCATGGGGAGAGGTGCCTATACTAGAATATGTAAATGAAAGGTTAGGATTGGTAGTTCGCGTACTGCGTACAATAAATCAGGGCCAGTTACCCCTGACGAGCTATTGCAATTGTTGTGGCACAAGTGTACAACCTCTGCAGAGTTAAACCTATTCGAATAGCCGCGTCCGCGGTTATGGACAGTTGGAAAGGCCATACTGTTCCGTCATCAGAACTTTGCGAAAACTATGAATGGTGAAGGGTGACTTGTGAATTTGAACTTGAAAGGTGACATTGACTTTGAATCACAACGGAGTTGTGGGAATGACAGTAATGTTCCCACTTGAGTTAGTTAGCACATGAGGAGTTGTTTACTAAAATGTTTGTGAACTAAAATTGGCTTCATGCAAAATAAACTAGAGCTTAGCACCCCTTACTAGAATTGTTAGCACTTACATTAGTATTAGTTTGCGAGTACTTTAAAGTACTCACGGCTGTGTCCCTGGCTATTCAAATGGCCAGACTATGAAGAGGAGCAGAACTATCAAGATGACGACCAGCAGGACGCCTACGACAACTAGGAAATCTTCTGACGTCAGACGTTGGCCTGTGGACTAGAGAGTCCCTTCTACTTACGCTTCCGCTATGAAACTATGAACCTTGTGTCTGTTGATCAATAGATCAACTATTTGTGTAATATTGGATCATGTGATCTCTATTTGTAAGATGACTATGGTATGTAATGAATGATGACTTATGATATTCAACTGTTATGTCTCGCAACAACAATATTCCTGGGATTGCGATGTATGGCATAACAGGCATCTGGACTTAAAAATCCGGGTGTTGACAAGTTGGTATCAGAGCCATTGTTTGACCTTAGAAGACCCTAGTTAGAATGGACGTCTGAAAAACTTAGTTTCAAAGAAGTGAATACTTGGAAAAACTTATTCTCCCTCTCATCCTTGAGATCTTTTTCAAAAATGAGAAATTCATGCCCTAATTTTTTCTTGTAGAACTACCTAAAACTTTGCACACTTGACTACTTCTTTAACTTACTTATCCTAATTGCTCACAGATGGAGTACCAATGGGAGTTCTATCAGCTTGGTCCCGGAGGCGACCTAAGGTTCGAAAAGGATTTGAAGCAACTAGTGGAATATCTAGGACACCCGTATCCCGAGTTCTTCGGAATACCCCTCAACAACCACTCCGGAGAAACACCTCGGTGGGAAGTTTCTACTGATCTACGAAGAAAGCTTGGAGCCCCGGTATGGGAAACCATCTGGATTTCTGTAACGGGAAGCACTTGGAAGGAAGGACTAATCAGAGCTATGCAAGAAGCAATTTCCCGTCTGTGTGGACAAAATGAGAACCAGATCAAGAACACTCGCTTCATCTACTACCCAAGACATGACTCCATGGGACGACCGATGACCATGCCCCCACACACGGAGATGAACCCCTATGTAGCACACCAGGACTTCAGGCTGTACAAAACTCGCAGGGATTTGGACAACGCCCTCGCCTCTCGCCAAGCACATCACCCGTGAAGACGCCGGAAGAGTAGTATCACCCCAACACTTATGTAGGTGTGAGTTGTATCAGGATCCCCTTGTATCGTAGAGCGAATGAATGGTTCTTCAAACCAACGGTGTGTTAGGTTTGTAATGTGTGATGTTTGGTATGAATAAAAAAGTGTTGTTGGTTATACCCCCTCAACACTACTCAAATTTTCAAGTTTTGAACTTCATGAACTTTAATTCAAACAAACCATAGAAATTTCCCTCTTATCTCATGATCCTCTATATCCTCAGATGGCCCCTCCCAGTCGCACCAACGACGCAATGATGCAACTGCTGCAAACCCTGCTTGCCGACAGGGAAACCGAAAGAGCTGAACGCCAAGCCAACATCACCGCCTTGCAGAACATCGCCAACCAAGGCCATGGAAACCACGACCACCCTGGGTCAAAACTGAAGAACTTTCAAAACACCAACCCACCTATCTTCAACAAGACCGAAGAGCCCCTCGATGCCGATGACTGGCTCCAGACGATGGAAAATATCTTGGAAGTAGCTGGAGTAGAAGCCAATGAGAAGGTCTTGTTTGCAACCCACTATCTTGCCGGACCAGCCCGCGCATGGTGGACAAGCACCCGTGCCATGAACGGAGGTCAGTTCATGACTTGGGAGGATTTCAAGCTCAAGTTTAGCAAGTACCGTGTGCCCCAAGGACTGATCAAGATGATGAGAGACGAGTTCCGCGAACTCAAGCAAGGCAGGATGTCCGTGGTGGAATACCGCGACAAGTTTCTTACTCTGTCAAGGTACGCCCCGGACGAGACCGATACCAATGAGAAGAGGAAAGAAAGATTTCTGAATGGACTCCATGACGAGATGCAGACCGTACTGGTCAACATTCCCTTTGCTGACCTAGAAGCTCTGGTGGACTCCGCCATCCAGATGGAAGGGAAGCTTCACCAAGCCAATGAGAACCGCAAGCGCCGGATGATGAATCAGCATGGGTCCAGCAATACCCAGAAGTACCGCAACAACTCATCTGGAGGATATACTCCAAAGTACAACAAGTCCCCTGCTCAGAACTACCGCCCAAACTACACCAACCACCACGGAGGACCCCCGAAGCCCGGAGGCAACAACAACAATAACAACGGGAACAACAACAACAACAACAACAACAACAACAACAACAACAACAACAACAACAACAACAACACCGCTCCCAGAACCGGAAGCAACGCCGTCCCCATTGCGAACAAGCAGGACAAGACCACCATCACGTGCTATGAGTGTGGTGTAGTGGGGCACTACTCCAACGAGTGTCCCAAGAGGCTCGCCAAGCTCGCCGGCAACACCACTGCACCTGCTCAGAACCAACGCCGCTTTGCTGCAAGAAAGAACCCGAACAGCAACGGCCGCTACTACAACATGACGGCCACCGAAGCCCAAGAAGCACCTCAGAACATGCCAAGTATGTCCCCCGCTAAATCATATCGCCCAATCTCTCTTAGGAACGTAACTTTTCTTAAAATCTCGGGACGAGATTTGTTTAAGGGGGAAGGGTTTGTAACACCCCAAATTTCAAAACAAAGAGAAAGTAAAATTCCTTTTTCCAAAAATGAGAACCAACAAAAACTTTTCTTAAATAGAGTGCTATGCATAGTGCTCCTACCTAATACTTGTGTTTTGCCATGATGAGTGTTATCATGCTTATGTGATAAACCCTAAAACCCTAAAGTGATCAAGTGAAGATCACAAACCAAATAAAATTAAAAGAGAAAGAAATCAAATAAGAAAAACCCTAAACCCTAACCTCCTCAAAAATCCTTTGGATCTATTTTGAGAAACCAAAATAAAAGGAAAATACATATGTGGGCCTATAGCCCTAATATGGAGGTTTTGAACTCTACCTTTCTTACTTGGCTAAAATGGTGGTGAACCCTTGCAAAACTTACTAAACCCTAAACCTCATCCCTCTTGTCATCACTCTTTGAAAAATAAAATAAAAAGAAAAGATCTTATTTAAGAAAAAGGCATATGCAAGCCTATGGATACTTTTTGAAAATGATGAGCTTTGCCTTGTCTACCTTGAGTAGATGAATTGCAACACCTCAAAACACTCAACAAAGTACTTACCAACCAATTCAAGTGTGAAACAAAATAAAATCAAACATATGCATAGAGGCATATGTGCCTATGGCTATTTTTGTAAAACTTTACCCTAGGCCTTCCTACTTTATTTAGAGGATTGGAAAACCTTCATAAACCTTATCTAGTACTTCTCAAACCCAATCCAAAGTGAAACAAAAGATTTTAAAAAGAAAAGTAATAATGCCATAGAGGCATATGAGAGCAAAATATCAAATTTGCGAAATTGAGGATCTTGACCCTAAGACTTGTAGTGAATGGTTGGATCACTCCTATATACCATTTCAACACTCAACAACATCAATTGGGTCAAGCCTAGTCAAATTAAAAATCAAATGCCACATATGCATAGAAGCATATGTGACACATAGCCATTTTCACCAATTCTTGTCCTATGCACTTCTACTTTGACCAAATGGTGTGAAACCATCTCTAAATCTAATCTAATACTAAATTGACCCTAACCCATGCCCAAGTAAAGCAAGATGAACAATTTACAAAGAATAATGAAAATTGACATGTCACCTCTCATGTGTTATGGCCAATTTTACAAATCTTTGAGCAAGACCATTTGAAATGGTTTCAATGGTTTGAAAATGTTTCTAAACTAATAAGAATCACATTAGAGTCAAGAAAAGTCAAATCAAATGGAGAGAAATCAAATAGTGAGATAATTCCATTTTTCACTCACATACACATAGGGCCAAATTTATCAAATCTTGACCTAGCCACCTCCATTGCCTCAAAATGGGTTGAACCTTGCACCTAACTCAATCTAACACCAAATAAACCTCACTCTTGTCAAAATGAAGGAAAGAAAAATAAAAAGGATAAAAGTTAGAAAATCACAAAACCCTCACATATGGCTTATGCCATTTTTATAAATTTTGACCCTAGACCATTTTGGTCTTCACCATTAGTTGAATAATGTTATTAAACACTTACTACAACTTTTGGAATCAAAGAAACACAATTCAAATCAAATTCAAACTCAAAATTGGCTCACATACAATAATGGTCAAAACTGCCATTTATATTCTGGTCACTACTTTGAGCCTCTCTATTTCAAGTTTTTCAAACTAAACTTTCCCAATTCTTTGCATGTCATCCAAGAGCACATCACGGTGAACAACTTTGGTAAAGACTACCATTCCAAATTCATCTTTGATCAAAAACTATGCTCATGCAAAGTTGAGACTTTTTAATATGAACAACAATCCCACCTTATCAAATTTTGCTATTCTTTGAATTTTAAAATTCCACCACCACACATAGTGGTCTCTGATCATTTACCACTCAACACAATTCATCACTTTCAAATTTTATAACCATATGAACTCAACCAAATTTGGGAAAAATTGTAAATTACCAATATGTAACTATTTGCCACTATTTGGAATAGTGACTCTACCCTCAACCCTAATGTCCCTAACTACTCTACCCTGTCCCCTGGTCCCCTCTCCTCCAACACTAACCCTAGAGACCCTAAGAGGGAGGGCACACATGGCATAGCCATGGCCATGCCGGCCAGGGGCACATGCATGCCCCTCCACTCTCTCCTTCCTCTCCAAGCCATGGCCCTGCTGCCATTTAGCTCCACCTCACCTCCCTATTTCAGTCTATACAAACCCTGGTCGGAGAGGACGCCGAGGCTGGCCGGAAATCGCGCGCCCAGGGCGGCCCAGGCAATGCCGATCACGGCATGGGCACGCCCCAGAACACGCCACGGGCAGCTCAGAGCGCCACCTGCCGCCGTCAACCCAGGCCCCCTTCTCGCTCTCTCCCTTCACCAACTCGCTCCACTGGACGACCAGCGCCCGCCAGACATGCTCCCTGCCTCGCGCGAGGACCGCCGCCGTCGACCACCTTGCCGTTCACCCGCAACCATGTCGCCAGACATTGACGTCGCCCGCGCTCAACTGGCCGTCCCCCACCTCGCCATCACGCGCGTTAGCTTCGTCTAGACGTCGCCTACACGACGCGCCCCCTAGTTTGCCCCTTCGAGCACCGGAGACGCCACGCCGTCGATGACCTCCCACGGGCACCCGCACCACCTCGAGCGCCTATAAAAGGAGGACACCCGTGGCCAATTCATTCACACCAGTCGCCTCCCCTCCTCCTCCTTGATCTCCTCGACCACCTCCCCCTTCCCAATTCCGCCGGAGTAGCCCCAATTTCACCGCCGACCACCGCCACAGTAGCTCCTCACCGCCATCAAATTAGACCACCTCAGATTCCGCCACCGGTACCAGTCGACGTCTCGTCCTCGACAACGTCGCCTCGCACCCAGCAGAGCCCCGCGGGAACCTCCGTCGCGCCGCCGACCCCCTACCTCACCGGAGCAGCAGCCCCTTCTCCCCCGACGGTGACGACGAAGCCCCACCGTCCGATCTCTGTCTGATCCAACGGCCGACGCGGCGTACCGTTTCGGTAAGGAAACAAGTCGCTGACGTGTGGGACCCCATGTCAGCAGGCCCGAACTGTTACTGGGCCACTTTCTCTGTTTTCAAATGTTTCGGCCCAATTGCTTTCCCGCCTAGCCCATTTAGCTAAATTCAATTAATTTGATTCAGCAAATTTCAAATACTGATGCCCACTTCAAAATTTAATAACTTTCAAACTACTGCACCAAATTTAGCAAACTACATATCTCTGGAAAGCCTATGAAATTATCTACATTTTGCCACTGGTTTCAACCACATATCTTGTGTAGAATTTGAATAACAAAAATAACAAAACAGAGACTTTTCAGTATTCAAATAAATCTTAAAAATCAACCACTTTGAATTTTGAAGTGAATCCAATTGCAATAATTCACATTTAACAAACTCTAATTTACTATGTAAAAATATGATATGGGTTCTGTACATGATCATGGCCTAGATTAATTAAAGGACTATATGGCTATTCTAGTTAGTTGATATTGTCCAAAACTATTAGGTAAATTCTATGAAGTGTTCACTTCATTTAAATCTTGTCCCAAATACTTTCATATGAAGTATTGACCCCGGGTCCAATACTCTCAAATGAAATGCTTGGTGAATTTAAATCATAATAGGCATTATTAAATGGTATGTGGTATTCTACCTCATTTAAATCAATTCCTCAAATGATGATGATGAATGGTTGACTTATGTCAACATGACTTCATGTAGAATTGTTTGAGGAAATTAAATCTTAAGAAGATTCAATGAGAGGAAATTATTTCTCAAAAACTATATGGAAACTATCACTTACATATATAAGGAGAGAAGTCATCCTCTAACCCTAAGTAAGAAACCCTAGATTAATTCTCAGTAGCAATATAAGCAATGATGCTAGATCATTTGGAGTGAGCCATTAAGGCTAATTTAGGTTACTTAAGTGTTTTTTGGTGATTGTATCCTCGTATTCGTATATAGACGCTAGTGCCGGAGAATACCAGGAAGAGGAAGAGGTCTTCTACCAAGAGGAAGAGCAAGAGAACTTTGATCACATCACAAATCAAGGCAAGCTATTACCAATGCAAGCTAGACTATTGCAAGTTATAATGTGCAAGTTAACACCAATGCAAGATAACCCTCTTGCAAAGTGCAAAGCTCACTATGAGCAAGGCATTACCCCATTTACTTATGCTTATGATCCTATTTCCCAGTTTTACCTTACAAGCTTTATTTACTTTTGTTTTATCAAAGTACTTTTTGATTTATGATTCACTTGGTTTAGTTATAGAGTAGTACAAGATCATCACACTTAGCCTAGCAAGCTCCAAGATACTTAGCACCCCTCATACATAGGTGCTAGTGCTAAATTAAAAGTGACTACTCTAGTTGGGAACTTGTGAAATGAAATGACTTGGAAAACCTTGGAATGATGAGTCATTCTATTGAAAGATTTTGAAGGTGAATATGATCTGTGAATGACTTGGTGAACTTTACAAAAACTGATGGTTGGGTTCGGATGCGATACCATTCCAATTTTACAAGTACCCCCACAATACCTGAATCTGGGTAAGGCTTAGCTGGAAACTTATGTATTTTAGTATGGGTTCCCTCTGAACAAGCGTCATAGGGGTTATGCCGAGGCTGCCTCCGTACTGGTGAAGTGATGTGAAATGACGTGAAATGAGGTGAATGTCCGGCCCAAGCCTGTGCGGTTCCAGCCCTGTGTCTGTCTTCTCACCGGGAGGCCAAGCTCATGGGGAGAGGTGCCTATACTAGAATATGTAAATGAAAGGTTAGGATTGGTAGTTCGCGTACTGCGTACGATAAATCAGGGCCAGTTACCCCTGACGAGCTATTGCAATTGTTGTGGCACAAGTGTACAACCTCTGCAGAGTTAAACCTATTCGAATAGCCGCGTCCGCGGTTATGGACAGTTGGAAAGGCCATACTGTTCCGTCATCAGAACTTTTCAAAAACTATGAATGGTGAAGGGTGACTTGTGAATTTGAACTTGAAAGGTGACATTGACTTTGAATCACAACGGAGTTTTGGGAATGACAGTAATGTTCCCACTTGAGTTAGTTAGCACATGAGGAGTTGTTTACTAAAATGTTTGTGAACTAAAATTGGCTTCATGCAAAATAAACTAGAGCTTATCACCCCTTACTGGAATTGTTAGCACTTACATTAGTATTAGTTTGCGAGTACTTTAAAGTACTCACGGCTGTGTCCCTGGCTATTCAAATGGCCTGACTATGAAGAGGAGCAGAACTATCAAGATGACGACCAGCAGGACGCCTACGACAACTAGGAAATCTTCTGACGTCAGACGTTGGCCTGTGGACTAGAGAGTCCCTTCTACTTACGCTTCCGCTATGAAACTATGAACCTTGTGTCTGTTGATCAATAGATCAACTATTTGTGTAATATTGGATCATGTGATCTCTATTTGTAAGACGACTATGGTATGTAATGAATGATGACTTATGATATTCAACTGTTATGTCTCGCAACAACAATATTCCTGGGATTGCGATGTATGGCATAACAGGCATCTGGACTTAAAAATCCGGGTGTTGACAGAGGTATACCAGAAAAGCATGAGCAAACCATGGTTATTCTCATAATTAAGCATGTGCATATGTCACAGAAGCAAAAGAGGGTAGAAACCCTATGTGTGAGTCATCATATGCCAAACAGCCAATTGGTGCAAGTAAAGACAGAGAGAAACCAATAGGAAGTCACCTGGGAACATTGATTATGCCAAAACAATGGCATAATCAAAGATATCCAGCAAGGAAATGATCCTATATAGCTAGCCTGAATTACTTGGCACCTATGACCACTACACCATCAGACATATAGACATATTGTGTCTATTTTTGTTTGTCAACATCAACAGCTACTGGCAATCCAACAAAAGGATCACCCAGAAAGCATCTAGTGAGCCACAGCAAGCCAACAAGAGGGGAGCTACCCAAAAGCAGTATATGATTACTGCTAGGGTCACCTCAACCACTGAAACAGCCCAAACCATCAAGCCAAGCACTTGTATCATCATCCAGATTGGGTTCAAAGTGGAGCTAGGGTCCCCAACCACTGTTGGCATCCCTCTAGCTCAATCAAGCTAATTACAAGAGTCATCACTGCAAGCAGTTCATCTCATTTATCCAATAAACAAGGACAAGCTATACAGATAAATGAAGTTCACAAATCACCAGTAACTGGAACACTTACACATGATCCAATTGATCACTGCAAGCAACAGCAATTGCTTGAGTCAACCACAAAGACACACCGATAAGGCATGGTGATACACAGTCACCAGGATAAGCCCAGACAGGCACAGGCAGTAAGTAAAGCAAGCAATAAACAAGCAGCTGATGATCACTTGATCACCAGAGCTTGCCAGAGCCTACCAAAGCATGCTAGAATCAATTATTAGCATCACTCAGTACTTGTATGAGTTAACAGCCACAGTTAAGCAAAGAGTTGCTTCACAGATAATCAATTAATAACCTTATGATTGTATCCAGAAGCACATCAAAGGTTTGATGAACCACTGGATCATGATAAACAAATAAAGCACTTAGTACTTATCACTGAATCACACCATTAAGCCAACAGCAATGCTCAGATGAGCATGCTCATGAATTTGAGCACAAGAACTAGCCACAGAAGCTCAGGCACTTGCAAATTTGCAAGAATTGCATACTGCAATTAAGCCATGGAAGCATATATGAATACACTTGAGTGTCAGGCAAGCATAGAAACAAGAACAGAGGCACAGGGAGTAATTCTAGCAAGAAATGCAAGCTTTAACGAGCACATAGCTTAGTAATTTTGCACAGAACCATGCACAACAAAGCTAACCACAATTAAGCAGGCCCTTAGGCAGAGTAGGGCAGCACAGCAGCACATGCAGCACATCAAGATAAGCGACATCACAAGACAGCAAAGACAAAGAAGCGGCGAAGTAAGCACGGCCACGAGAAAGCATAGGCACAAGGAACAGCAAGCTGTGGCCAGAGCGAGCTTAGAAGAAAAGGAAGAGAGGTAGCACAGGTAACAGAGGAGGAAGGAGGAGGGGAGCACTTACAGGCGATGCGAGCGAAGAAGCACGGCCGTGGCGGCCACAGCGGCACACGCCGGGCGAACGGCGGCGTCAGCCAGGCCAGGCCGCGGCAGAGCCGCAGCTCCAGCACCACCTCGGAACTCCACGGCCTTGCGAGCAGGCGAGTTGGGGGCGAGAAGCGGAGACGGCAAGGACCAAATCGACGCGGTAGATGTGGTGCGCCGTCACGAGGCGGTTCAGATGCGCCCCATCTCACTGCCGGCGATGGCCGGAGGCGGCCGGAACATTTCAGCGAAGACGGCGGCGACCACGGCTTCGCCAGAGCCCGATAGGGTTAGGGTTCGTGGGCGCGTGGGGGAAGAAAGGGGTCGGTGCGACCGACCGAGCCCAAGTGGCTCGGGTTAGGGTTAACCCGTTGGACCACCTGACAGGTGGGGCCCAAGGGCCTTTTAGACATTTCACAAATTCATAAAAATGATGAAACTTTGAAAAACAACAGTAAATGTTTAATAGCTCTAAAAAAATAGTTAAAAATATGAAAATTGATCAGCATAAAATTCTCTATCTAAATAAAATATCAAAGAGAATTTTTGAAGACAATTAAGAATAAGTCTCAATTTGATGATTTAAATAATCATTTAAATCACACCTATTATTTTCAATAATAAAAATAAGTCCATTAATGCATTTGGACTTTAAAAACACCTTGACAACATTTCAAGGATTGTATTTACCCTAAATTAAGTATCTCCAAATTGTTCATAGTATTAACCTCTCACATGAAATAATAACGACATCGGAAGGGGGGAACAAACCCTAAAACTGGAATCATGCATAATTGCTTCTTTAACCATTGCCCTTATCGGAAAATGATGCTATTTTCAGAGACAGAGGACAAGGGTCAGTCCACACCTTCCAACTGTAGAACTTTGCAGTGTTCAGGCAAGTTCATCACTTGCTCATATCATTTGAGTATTTCTATGAAATTACTTGCAAAGTATTATGGTTATCACTATTGCATAAAAACCAAAACCACTACTTTCATAACTATGAATATGACTATGTGGTGGGCAATGGAACCATGGATTGTGTTGATATGGTGGAGGCTCCATTGCAAGGGTTTATATCCATCTAGGATTAAACAACAAATGTCGCTAGTGATTCTTGTGCCGTAATACCCGTGTTAACCATAAGATCTGGAGTGGGACGGAATAGTCAATCGTATTTCCACCTCTTGTACATCAACGGATGCGCTTGCCGTAGACACTTGTATCCTGAGGGACAAGCGGTAGGCTGGGGAAGCCTAAAGTCCCCACGGTAATGCGGTCTATGATGGATTGTAAGATGTCCGGAACGGTCTATCCATGATTGATAGGGGAGGGCATATAAAATTGTTCGGAACGGTCTACCTTAATCGGTATAGGGGAGAAAAAAATGCCTGGAACGGTCTCACCATGGATATAGGGGAAGACCGTCTTACAAAAGGGTGGGTGTGCGAGGTAGCGGAGGAATATGATTGGCTATGACCTTATACCGGGCCTCACACCATAGGAAGTGTGGACGGGAGAGCTGCCCGGTTGGCACCAAGGTTAAGATCTCTTATGGCTAAACCAACACACCTCTGCAGAGTGTAAAGAACTGTGACCTGTCACTCCCTGTTCCGGGATATGGAACTGCGAACGCGGCCGGAAAGGAGCTCCATGAAGTTCTAGTAAACCGGTGAAGGCTGACGGACATAGCTCTTTGAAATAAAAGCAA